>NC_135533.1:20952013-21261051 GCF_045843805.1 Urocitellus parryii | reverse complement strand
CGTCGGTGGCGTACTCCAGCTTGCTCTGCAGGACGGTCATGATGAGCGAGGCCACGTTGCCGCGGTCGCGCATGGAGAAGCTGCGCTGGGACTCGAGCGTGCGGATGAAGGACAGCAGGAACACCTTGTTGTTGATGAGCTGCGCGAAGAGCTTCAGGCCTTTCTCCACGCGCTCCTGCCGGTAGCCCGGGACCTGCGGGAAAGGCCAAGGATGCCCTGGCGACCTCCCGCGGGAGCTGGAGGGTCCCACCCCACCTCTCACCCATCGCTATAGCGGCAGCTGGCTAATGCTGTCCATCCCCAGGAGCCCGGCACTGTACTCAGCCACGACAGGTCTTTACCTCCCGTTTAGGGACCATCCAGCTGAGGACAGAACTAGCCACAGTTCATTAACACGGCGCTTCTGCGATTTGAACATCTGCTGGGCTCTGGGGCCTGAGCTCCTCCCTGATGGTGGTGCGGAGCTGACCAGGTGCCACGTCGGGGCTGCTGTGGCTGGCACCCTGCTGATGGGTCACCAGGACTGAGCCTCTAGCTAACCCAACACCCTGCCCTCCCCGCCCCATGGGTCCTGTGGTCTGAGTCAAGATTTCTGGGTTCCACATGGACTCTGCCCCCTTCTGCTAGGCAACCGTGGATAAGTCCCTTCACTTCTCTAGGGGCCTACATTTAGCCTGAGAAAAGGGGAAGATTGAGCCCGGTGGTCTCGAGGACCTCACTGACTCTAGCCTGTGATGGGACACCTTCTGAGACCCACTCCATCCAGAGGAGGGGGCACAAGAGCTTTCTGCCTTCCTGCCCACAGGGTCTGTTCCTGGGAGGCCCAGCAGGCTGCACTACCCCCTGGGCAGTCACCCGCCAGCCACCCATGGACAGTAATATGCTGGGCAGCACTGTCGGCCATCCCCCAGCCTGGGAGCTCCTGGTGTCCAGCAGTGACGGGAATGGCCCATTGCTGCCCATGATACAGGGACCAGCTTCTCCAACATACTGAATGAGAAAGGTCAGATGGGCTCTTTACATAACTCCATTTAAATAGACTTATTGGTTATTTGGGGGGTGGCTCTGTCTGGAAGGGGAATGGGGGCCCTCCCTGGAGGGCTGGCACTCTGCTTCTCCACCTGGACGCTGGCTTGCCAGGTGGGCTAACTTGGGGGAAGGTCATTGACCTGCACACTGACAACCTGTGTGTTGCTCCAGCATCTGCATCTGAGCAAACAAAAGGTGACTACAAAATCACCCCAGGGGGGTGTCAGACCCCCAAAAGGGAGTTACCTCCAGTCTTTGAGAAGGACTGTCACATAGGCAGCCATCAAGAGCATGGTTTCAGAGTTGGGGGAACTTGGGTTTACTTCTATCATCGTCACTTACTAGCGGCGGGACTCTTAGTAGACTTAATCTCACCAGCAAAATGAAGATAACAAGAAACACATCATATGTACCTGGATCTTATTCTGGGTCAGATACTGTTCCACAGGCTTTAGGAATCATTGGCCCATTTAATCCACAAGACCCACGAGGAGGCAGGTCCTGTTAGGACCCCAGGAACCCGTGAGGGTAAGGAACTTTCCCAAGTCCCCAAGACAGAAGCGTCAGGCCAGACCAGCAGTCGGTGTCACACCCTCCCACCTCCTGGGGAATCACAGGACTGAGAGACAATGTGCTCCTGAGGTTCAAACTGGCAAAGACAGAGATCGCCAGAGGAAGCCTGTCTGCCTGGGGTCACGGGAGGTGGCAGAAACTTTCCTGGCCCTGGAACAGGTAGGGTGTGCACAGGAGGGCATTGCTACACAGGCCCGAGTGCTGCCTGAGGCCACCTGAGGCCTTGCTGTGGGCCGCCCTGCACCCTGCAGAGCAGCGCTCCCATGGAGCGTTCTGGTTGCCTGGCATCAACAGCTCCCGCGGGTTGGAAGCTGGTGGAAAGCTTGCTCTCAGAGCAGGCTCACTTTCATTTGTCTTGCTGTGGTGCGGGTACTTGGAAGGCCAGTTCTCAGGAGAGAGATGAGAACTCGCCAGAGCCGACAGGTACAGCAGGTGCTGGCCAGGGCCACCCTGCAGCTCATCCTGGCTCTCAGAACAGCCCTCTGACCCGCAAGAGTCCCTCGCTCCCCAAGGGGGGCCATCTCTGCTGGCTTCATGCCTGGCTCCCTTGTTTTCCACTCCCCCTGGGAGCTGAGGAGGAATTGGCAAGGGACCTGTGGCAGCCTCCCCTGCCACAGCCAGGCCTCCATCTGCCGTCTGACACCCTTGACCTCCCCCCAGTCCTGTGACCCTCCTACACAGATGCTTCTCCCTCGTGGTGCGGAAACATTCCAGGGGAAGCTTCTAGTTGATCTAAAGCAGTACTGCCCACCCCTTGAAGTCACTAGTCGGAAGTGTGAGGAGGGAAGTGTCCTCTTGTTCAGACTGTCCTAAGGAGTAGGTCACCAGGCCCCCCTTTTAGTGGCCTACTGGCTAAGGCCAGGCACTGTTCACACACCAATTAAAACATGGAGCCGTCAATCACAGTCTCCCAATTCCAACCCCTCACCAGCTCTAAACTCTAACCTGTTGGGTTACAATTAAAGTTTACTATCCAGTTTTATATTCACAGACTTCGACTAAATTAGAGAACCATCTGGTGAATAAAGAAAGTCTTGTTTCAGAGTGGCATTGGCCTGGGGGGAGGGTGGTGGGCTACTTAGCAAATGGTTCTGGATACTCCTTACCAAGATATTTCCCTTCCATCTCCTCCGTCCATAAAATGGGGAAAAGGCATCTATCTACCTTGTGCACCCCAAGACCAGGGGTGCCATACATTAGATGTCACGGAAACTCCTGGGCGAGAGGGATCTGTGAAATGCAGTCAATGGAGCGGGTGATAAAGCCAGTGCTGTTAATGCGCGCACGGCACCTGCCAAGCACTTTACATACATTATCTTATTTAATGTTCATAAAACATTATGACATCGGCTCTCATATTCTCATTTTACAGCTGAGGCAATAGACCCCAGAGGTGATGGAGTTTTCCTCCACCCCCACGTCACTGTGGTCTCCAATTCCAAAACCCAGCCTGCTGGTCTGGATGCCATGTCCTACAGGTGGCTGTGCTAAAAGCCTCCTGCCCAGGGTCCCAGGCACTTGCTGCCCAGGTGGCCTCTGTGTTTTGCAGAAAGTGCAGCCGAGGCAGGAAGCCCAGCATGCACGTCATGGTCAGTAGGGCACTTAGCTGTCCCTGTGACCTCTTCTGCCTCTCCAGGTGCCATAGTGCCAAACCTGTCCAAGGCTGCTCTCTCTTGACAGCCAGTCTGAAGATTCAAACTAGAAGATCTGGCATGGGAAAGCTACAGGGAGAAGCCAGGGACAGGGTTCCATGTGGTGAAAGGTGGGGCAGGGCCTGGTGCTAGGAAGCCAGACAAGCTTGGGTTTGGAGATCCAGCATAGCCCTTCACCAGCTGGGTGGCCTTGGAACAAGAGTAATAATCCTGAGAGATTACTAAAAGATCCCATCTCATCCCTGCAAGCTCATTAGAAGACTTCATTGAAATCATGTAGGGAATGTGCCCGGCACTGTGCACTACATGTGATGGGGACCTGGCAGGTGGCATGTTCTGTTTTTATTAGGGTACCTTGTAGCAGTACTGCTTTGAGTGGGTTAAAGGAAGACAAGGACAAATAAATACTGTGTGACTCAACCCATACGAAGTCTCTAGAGTAGACAGATTCACAGTAAGTAAAGGGCGGCCGCCCACAGTGGTTGGGGGGGGGGGGACCAGTAGCTAATGCTTGACTTTGGAAACAGGCAGAGGCACTCAGCATGTGTCTATGGCATAAATGGTAAATGCCACGTTATGTATATTGTACTACAATTTTTACAGTCATGTGACCTGTTTGTGACTGCCCAGGCCTGAGGATTAGCCGACCTGTGGGCTCCTTACACACAGACAGGAGTGAAGTTGGTGGTTAGCTCCTTGAGAGCAGGAGGCTGGGGGGTCAGAAAGTCTCCCTTTTTGACAAAGTCAAAGAAAATGGGAAGTAGTCCTATTTGCGGGGAGATCTGCAGGTGCTGGATGAGGAAGCAGGCCAGGCCAGGATAGGACACAGTGTGATCTACGCCATGGGTTTGGAGCCCAGAAGGGGCACGTCCATAGAAAGCACCTTGCGGGGAATACAGACTGGCAGGGTAATTACCAGATCCCTGCGGCCTGAGTCTCCGAGTCCCTCTCTATCCTCTGTGCCCTTTGAGGGATGTCACCCTTGACAGTCCCTTGAGTATCTGCCAAACCAGTGCCAAGCCCCAGATCTGAGAGTCTGAGACTCTACAAAGAGGCAAGAAGATGGAGGAAAGCCATAAGACAGGTGGGACCAAGTGAGGAACAGGAGCAGAGCTAACGTGGGCCATACCAACAGTCTGGATACAAGATGGTGGCAGGGAGTGCCTGTGTGCCCACCAAGAGAAAACTTATGTGGGAGGTGACTGTCCTGCCCCAAAGTACACTTTGACACAGTCTTAGAAAATACGATTAAGCAGTTATACCCTAAAGAAAGCCTACTTAGACCTTTCAGAGTTTTGAACTAGTGAAAAAAGGAGAATAAGTGCAGATACTCATCCGAGTTGAATTCTTAGAATCTTCTCTCTATCCCACCCAGGGGGGTCAGAATCCCCTTCCCACGCTGCCGAGTCCACCTTCCTGAAGACAGACAGGCAGACATTCAGTTCTGTGGTAGCTCACTGTTTCCTGCGTGTCTACTCTGCCAGGCACCCTACTAGGCTGGAAGGTGGAATCACAAAGATTAATAAAGCAGAGCGCAGTCTGCACACATCCACACACACAGCCATCGCTCCGTGGCTTTTTCTTTTTTTGCAGTGTTCGGGATTGAACCCAGGGCCTTGCTCATGCCAGGCAAGTGCTCTCCCACTGAGCTCCACACACAACCCTTTTTATTTTTTTTATTTTGAGACAGTGTCTCACTAAATTGCCCAGGTTGACCTTGAACTTGTACTCCTCCTGCCTCCGCTTTGAGAGTAGCTGGAATTTTAAGCATGTTACCACTGTGCCTTGCTCCCACTTCCCACTTTAACTAGTGCATCCACTTCAGTGCCCCAAGAAGTCTGGTGTCTTGATGCAAATAAAGGAGAGGCTGAAGGAAAGGGGAAAGGCAGGGAGAGATGAGAGGGAAAGAGAAAGGAGCCCAGCCCTGGAGCCAGGCCAGGGCTGCCGTGGACACAGACGTCTTGAGACACCTGGCCTTTTTAGGTGATAGATGATTCACGTGTAAATCCATGCATAAACATAGGTGGACAGAAGAGGTACATCACCAGCGAGGACAGAGCGCCCACTGCCTAGAGCCTCTACACATGCCTCATGGTGAGGAGCCAACGGGAGCCCCCCGTGACACCAACACCCACAGCCTCACTGTAGAAACACACACGTGCTCCACTGAACAAGCAGCATGGGAAAAAGTGTGTGCCACAAGCATGGCTGTGGAAGGGCCTGTGCTGCAAAGTCACTGCCCGCCACCCTGGTAGAGCCCAAGTGACACTCTGTGGCTTTGGCTGCAGATTTTCCTTCAATCCTAGTTAAGTATCCAGAGGTCCTGGTCAGGTGACTGCGGTAGCACCCTCAAGGTCAAGTGCCCAGGCTAGGGACAGGGAACGAGCCTGCTGGAGTCTAACTGCCTAGACTCAACCCCTGCCTCCATCCCAAGAGCTGCGTGGCTCCAGACAACCACTGGCTTTCCCTGTTCCCTTAGTTTTGTCACCTGTGAAGTGGGCTCACCCACTCGGAGGGTTTTCTGGGTGGTTAAACGAATGATCTATGCAAAGCGCTTGAAGCTGTGTGTGGACTTACTAACAGCCAACTCACAGTGATCATTCCTTAGGATTATGATTATGCCCTGGTTTCCTCATTTATATTTTTCAGTTTTCTCTTGTATTTATCTTTATAAGCCATTCCAAAGCCCTTTTGGAACAAAGCATAATATGAATATATGCATAAGCCAGATTCCACGCTAGACAGTAAGTGGGATAAAGTGTTCAGAAGACGAGGTCCCCGCTGGTGGAAAGATGGCTAGGATTTTATCATTCACTTTCCCCTCCCTTCTTTACACATCATTTATCTTTCCCAACTTAGCACCAAGTGGTGAAATCCCTTATACACTTATGGAGCACCCACTAAGTGATAAAAATCCTTTATATTGTGGTTTCTTAAACAGGGGTTCGTGAACGCCCTCAACTTATCAGCCATGTTTCTTGTTTCTCTGTACAGGTTCTGGAGAGAGAGTCCTTAATGTTCACTCAATTCCCCAAGGGCTCATGGCTCCCTAGGACCCTAAGCACTGTTCACACCTGCTCTGAGGTTCCCTTGGCCTGGCCTCATCTCCTCCAGAGGCCCGGCTGGTGCCCACCAGCTGGAGGACCCCAGAAAAGGTACCTCCCCTCCCTGATCTCAGCTTTCTCATCTCCAAACGAGGGGGCTGGACTCGCAGGCTGCCAACACGCTGTCCTGCTCTCACACCAGCACTGGCCACCACCTCGTACCTCGAGGTCCCGGAGCACAGGGTGGTCTTCAATTCCTGGGAACAGCACTCGCATGGTGTAGGTCCTGTAGTCCAGGAAGGGGATCCCGGCCCCGTCCAGGTCACTGGTCAACTCATGGATGTCTGTCTGCAACTCGGCAAAAGCTGGCAAGGAGAGAATCCCACGAGAGCATGGAGGGGGAGGCCGAGAGTCACCTGAGCTGGGATGGCTCAGGGCCTCACCCAGGCCCCGAGGAGATGGGAGCAAGGGACCTCGGGTGAGCAGGATGGGGATTGGTGGCATCAGAATGGGGGGAGGTGCACTGGGAGAATGTGCACAGGGAGCTGTGTCCCTCAGGAAGGGCAGGGGGTGGCAAGGCAGCCTGCAGACTGTGACGGGCCCAGGGAACACCCCCCCCACCCCGAGATGAAGGGCTCTCTGCTTTGCAAAATGGGCTGGGGGTGGCGGGTGAGGGGAGGGGAGAGAGGTGTAGAGGAGGGACGGGAGGAGAGAATGGAGAGGGCACCGTGGCCGTCTGTTCCTGTGCTGTGTTGTACGGGGCTTCCTCAGGAAATTAAAGAACAATTTCTTCTGATTAAGGAAAAACATTTGAGGGCCCAGCTCTGGACCGGGCAGTTCAGTGGGATCATCAAACTTCGAAACAAGGCTCCCAAGGAGGGACTGCCGTGCTAGTCTGCTCCTTCCCTGTGGATACGCAGCGGCTTGTCCTGTCCTTCCTGCTTCAAGGGTGTGCTACCGGGATGAGTTCTGATCTCAGGGTGGGTCCTGCTGCCTGTGGAGGCAGCTGGGGCCTCCAGATGGACAGAGTTGCCAGACCCCAGCAGACTCCCAGAAAACTCTGTTACCCAGCACCAAAGCTGCCACTACATCCTTTTCCTGGGTCACCCTCCGCCACCAGAGGAGCTTCCCGCTCCGCCAACTTTCTCTTTGGTGCATGCACACACACACACACACACACACACACACTTACACACATACACACACATCCAGGATGAAGCAACACATGTTGGCATAGAAGAACAGCCAGGGACATTGACTAACCAAAATTTCTATTTGTGTACATTTAAGGAACAGGAAAAAAAAATACTTTGTGGGCTCAGAAGGGATTCACAGCCCAGCACATCTCTAGGGCCCTTGAAAAGCAAGCCCAGTGCCCCATGGGCTGCGATAATGAACATCACTAGGCACCTAGGGAGTGGTGGGCGTGGCCCTGTCCTGCCCTTGCTACTGCTTTGGGGGAGCTCCGCTCCTGCAGATCTCAGGCCCAAAGCTCTCAGCCGGTCCTGGTACCAGGAGAGAACCGAGGCTTGACAGAAAGGACCTGGGATAGGTGGGGAGATGTCCCCATGGCCCTCCATTGCTCCTCTCCTCCTGCACCTCCCACCTCTGCTGTCCAGAGACACTGTTCAGGTCATGTAGTGACCCCGAAGGCAGAAAGCCCTAATGCAGCCAAGCAGAACTTATTCCTTTGGGAGTGTGCGTGTGCAGGCGTGTGTGTGTGCGCGCACGTGTGCAGGGGGATCAGCAGGCGTCTCTGGCTTGCACAGGCACCACAAGCCCAGCAAACACTCACCCATCCTGAGGGTAGAACATGCATCTGCATGTTTGCAGGAGTGAGTGGGAATGTGTGCACATGTGGGAATCTAAGTGTCTGAGTGTGAGCAGTGAGTGTGGGGAGTGGGAGTGTGTGTGCACACGGGCGTGTGCTGACACATCCAAAGCTCACGCCCAGGCAGGGCCAGGCTGGGCGTCTTCTGAGCTTGGGTGTGGGTGACTGTGTGGTCTCCATGACACCAGCCCCAGCACCCTGGAGAATCCCTCTTGCCACCCTGGTGGCACAGCTGTCCCCAAGTCAGAAGCCACAGCTCCCTCTCAGCCTCCTCTTGGGCTGGATTCGCCTCTGCCTGCTGAGCCTCCCTCCCCAGGGACCTTCCGGGTGGAGCCCGGCTCCACCCTCCCCTCAGCTGCCCCGAGGAGAAGGAGGGACTGGGCTTTGGATGGGTCTGCAGCTTTCCTTCAAGTCACCCAGCGCCTCCAACATTCAAAGGCTCGTGCCTGCCACACATAAAAGAGATTCTAATCACTACACCTAATTAGAGGGAAGAGTACTTTGCGGAGAAAAAAAAATTAAGCAGCGTAAATATAATAAAAGGCAGTAATTAACAGTCCCACAAGGCGGATGCCAGGTTGACAGCTGGGGGACGCAGGGAGGGGACAGAGTGGATCCAGTTCCCCATTGAGATCAGCCGTGGTGGGAGTGGGTGCTGGGGGAGCCCAGGTCCACGGCCAGGTCCACTCCGTGCACACTGACGGCAGAGACCCGGCTGGGATCGGTCCTCCCAGGGTCACTCAGGCAAGACGTCCTGGGGTGACGAGGTTTCGTGTGGCTGATCTCACTTGGTAGTGGTGTTTGTGACTTTTATAAACACAAGCTGAGAAACACTCTCCCTTCCCAACGGCAGATCAGCCCTGCAGCCTTCCCTTCCTGTGGTGGAAGACAGCGAGGACTGCTTGAATGGGTGGTGTCAAGACACCCCCGGGTCTCCCTAGGGGACAGAGGGGACCCACTCAGCCAGGATGCTGGCCCTAGAGGCTGCTCTTGTGAGGTGTAAGGGAGCCCAGCCTGAGACCCGGACGGAGCCTGGGGGGTGGCCTTACCTCCCCCGGGGCCACCAGAGCAGGACTGCCAGGAGAGGGCTGTGGTCTGGGACATGCGCTCAGAGCTGGCCACAGGGCTCTGCAGCAGGGGCCTGGCCCCAGCACTTCCACCGCTGCCCAGCCTGTGGCTTAGGGTATGAGTGGCAGGTGCAGCCACGTGCACACACACACACACACACACACACACACACACACACACAGCCTCCAACGCGGGCTCCCGCCTCTGGTCACTCAGTTACCTTCCTTGCACTCCAGAGCCACGCGGGACTCCAGGTTGTCCATCTGCATCTGCAGCCGCTTCAGCGTGAGGTCGCTCTCGCGGGACTTGCGTTTGTAAGCGATGAGCACAGCCACGATGAAGATGATGAGGAGCCCTCCAGCCACCGCGATGCTCACGATGGCCGGCAGGCTGAGCGGGCTGTCGGGGGCGATGTACACCATCCCCGGGGAGTACTCCATGCCGCCGACGCGGGCCTGCGGGGCACATGGGGCAAGAAGGAGCATACAGAAGGGAGAAGCTGAGAAGTGGGACGGAAGAAGGAAGTAGGATATGGGGTACTGGGTGGGAAGTTCCCAGTGAGCCAGAATCCATCCCTGGAAAGGCTCTGCTGGATGTAGCAGGATCGCTGTCCTCTGCGTCCCTCAGGGAAGGGTCCCACCAACCAGCCTCACCATCACTTTGTGCCTCCCAATGAGGTTGGGGGACTCGCAGAGCAGCTGCACATCTGACACGGTCACGGTGCACGGCTTCTCCCCAACCAGCACGGTGTAGTTCAGCTTCACGTTGCCCCCAGCCACTGGTGGGATCAGGTTCTTGCCCTGCACAGACAGGAAGCCCCAGTTCCCACCCCAGGGTCAAGACCACACTGACTGGCCACCCGGACACCCCATCATGGTGGTGAGTGGGTGGAGAGTCCACCCTTAGTGGTAAATCCAAACTATCTACAGCACCTACTGTGCTTTGCAGGTGGCTTGTACCCCCCCCCCAGGTCCATGTGTCAGAAGCTTGGTCCCTGTTGCAGCAATGTTGAGAGGTGGTAGGACCTTTAAGCTGTGGGGCCTAGAGGGAGAGCATTACTTCCCTGACCTCTGGCTTCCTGTCCCTCCCTCCACATGATCTCTTCTTCTCCCACATCCTCCCAGCATGATGTCCTCATGGGAGCCAGTACTATGCTATTGGGACTTTCAGTCTCTAAAAGTTTGAATTAAATGAATTTCTTTTCTTTGTAAGTACTCAGCCTCAAGTATTTTGTGTTAGTAACAGAAAACAGATTAATACAGCACGGACACTATCATTCTCCCTTCCTCCCAGTGAGAAATCAATAATCAAAGTATTCTTTTCAGCTGATTCCTAATGTAGCCTCAGAATCCTTCTCAACAGATTTGTAGTCAATCACTACCCATTGATTCAGATTGTCATGTGAGTTAAAATTAAGTTACAATCCATACTCCAAAGAAACTCAACTGTGTTTAGCCAAGGGCTTCACAGGAGGATGCAGTGTGGGCCTGACTGACAAGTTTCTGGACTCTGAAGACAAAACCCTCTGAATCTAGTGACCTGGGCGGATCTGCCTGCCCTGGATGGATCAAGCCTATAAGGATTGTTCCGGACTTTAAGCCATCTCTGCAAAGGACCCAGTCACAATATTTGGCCAGAGCCTGTGACTTCCGGCGATTCCCTGTGACCGCATCCCACTCCCTCCCTGCACGGCCTCCTTCCTCCCAGCCCTGGCTCTACCTTTAGGATGATGGGGGTGCCAGGCTTGAGCTCCAGGATTCCTGACGGACCGAAGGCTTCGAACACAGGGTTGGGATAGTAGGTGAAGTTGGTCTTGTTGAGGATCAGCAGGGACTGCACATTGTCCAGGATGAAGCCAAATTCCTCAGGCCTCTCGGTGAGGTCCGACTGGTGGTCGGGACCCAGGGCCAGGGCTGGGGCCTGGCAGGTCATCTCGGTGGCATTCAGGACCTCACAGATCTGTGGGAGGAGCCAGAGACAAAGCAAGCTTGCCCTGGCCTCCTGGGGAGCTGTCCACACAGCGTGGGCTAACACAGGGGGACTGGGAGGAGGCAGCCAGGACCCCGTGCCGGGGCACCCAGGGCTGCCCTCTGTGGCTGTCTCCCAGTCCTGGCTTCGCCTACGGCGACGGCTCAGGTACTTTCAGGAAGCAGCTGTGGGTTCAGAGGACGCAAGGGCTGGAAGCCCCTGAAACTGCCAGGAGTGGTTGGTCCTCCAGGCCTTATCCCTCACCTCTACCCGTGTCCCGCCACCCCAGGAGGATGCTGTAGGTGCCTGTGTTTGGGCAGGGGCTGCATGCGTGCTTGGGAAGGAAGCCCCCACCTCCGGGAGGCCGCGTGCCAGGGGCAGCCCCTCCCAGCCCCAGACTCACATTGATGTGCTCCTTCCCGCCATGCTTGGCACGGATCTGGGGGTTCTGTATGAGGTCCAGGTGAGTCCCCCAGACAGCGATGGGTGTGTTCCCACTGCCCGGGAGAAAGAAAGGGGCATGTGGGTCACCGGTATAGGAAAGGCCATGGCACCCAGTGACAGTGACAATGATGAGGAGGAGGAGGAAGAGGAGGAGCTATGACAACAAGAACAGCGACAATCAGGTAGCACAACAGTGTCCCTGGGGGCGAGGGTGACAAGCTGCATGGTAGCAAGGACATTCCTCAGCAGCCCAGGGGAAGACAGGCACGACCAGATGGCCTGGATGTCCTCGCCCAAGCTCATTTGGAACAGGGACACCTGTGGAGGCTCAGGTGACAGCACAGCCCCTGGGGTCTCTGAAGACCCTGACTGACCAGCTGGCTCTCTGCAGCCCAGAGCCTCTTCCTCCGGCCTCACCACTCCTGGACCTTCCTGTGTCGGCCTTGGTCAATGGCAGCCTCCTTTAGACCCTCCCCCGGGGCCAGGGTCTGAGCACAGCCCCCTCCACCCCACCCCAGGACATTTGCACCAGAGCTTTCCACCTCAGAGGCTCCAGGGAGGCTGGGGTCTGGGACTGGCAGCGGCAGGGCACAGAAACCTCCCCCAGGAATGCAAACGGGAGACGACCTGGGACACAAGCCTCTTGCACCCTGGGTGGCACCGGCTCACTGATGGGGAAGACTTAGGCCATTCATCTGGGTGTAGCTTCTGAAAGATGCCACTATCTCCAGGAGGCCAAGAAGTGGCAGGGGTGGGCACAGCTCTCTGCTGGCTGTCCTCCTTGGGGGCCACCCAGGGGAGAGCAAGGAAGCCTGTCTTCCAGTGGCGGGAGCATCTGAGTAACGCAGGGTTTACCAAGTCAATCAGGCAAGAACTCAGCGGATCAGGGTCCTCAGCTCCCACCCCCACATTGATTTCTGCCCATTTATCCATCTGCCCAGCTGAACTTCCAGACAGACACACACACACACACACACACACACACACACTCCATCTTGTCAGTCACCAATTCCACAAGCAGCTGCACATGTCCCTGTCACTTCCCTGAGGGACGCCTAGTGCAGAGCCCAACCCCATCCTCAGACTTCTTAACCTGAGTTACCGCAGGGGAGCGGCTGGCAGTCCCAGGACATGTCTCCAGCCTCTGTCCTGATAGGGGTGTGACGTGGGGATGGCTGCTGAACACCAGGGAGGAGGACACTTGTACTTCTAAGAGCTGGATGAGAGCCGTCTGGGGATCCTCCTGTGAGCAGGAAGCCTGCCCGGCCCCCTGCCTGGCTGGCCCTGGGTCAGGCCCCGGGTCAGGCCCTGCTGGCCTTCACAGGCTGCTCCCTCTCTGTGAGCCTTGTCTCCTTTACCTGCTCCAAGACCATGGCATCGGGGTGTGGGCCTTACCGAGGGACTGCGGGGACGGCCACAGCTCAGTGGCCGAGCTGCCCTTCCTCTGGGCTGAGGCAGTGGGTGGTGAGCTCTTTTTGGAAGAGCTGGAATATTCTAGAACCCACAGGCCACCCGGCCCCTGTAGTGAGAGAGCTGCTGCAGACAGCACAGTGGCCCTGGTCCAGCAGAACTGTGTTCACAGAAGCTGGTGGCAGCCAGAGGGAGCTGGGGGTCCCTGGCTTAGAGACTGCTCCCTGGATGGGGCTCTTCACTGCCCCAACCCTGGAGAACACTTCGTCCCCATTCCTCCCTCCAGCCCAGCCCCTCCAAGCTGGAGCAGGCAGGGAAGGATGCGCACTGAGCAGGGGCCGGACAGGAAGCTGCGCACGGAGTCTGCATTTCATTCCCTTCTCCCAGCTGCCTCGGGAGGAAGTTGAGGCCAGAGGCGCCCGCCCCAGGGAGGGCAGGAGTGTTAAGGTCACTTGTTTGCTAAGCAGCAGAGCTGGGCTGAGCCCACGGCCCTGAGCCCCAGGCCCTTGTTCTGTTCCCCACAATGCTGTCCCCGCCCCCTGCAGGGCTTTCCCAGGAGCTCAGTGGGCCCCACAGAAAGGCTCTCTCTGCAGAGCTGCTCCTCTCTGTGTCCTCCGGGACTGGAAAAGCAGCTCTGCTCTGATGTGGCATGTGCCACGCAAGACACTAGAGACCCAGAGTTTCCAAATCCCCAGGCCCATCCCTCAAGGGGTGGAAGCCCACCCAGGAAGGGCGACTTGCCCAGGGTGAAGGGCTGAAGGGCCCGACCCCTGCCCTGGGCCTTTCTGTGGCAGCATCAATCCTGCTTCCTGGGTCACCCACCCCGTGCCTGAGGGTCGGATGTTAGGAAAGGCCACACTCTGCCCGGGAGTCTGCAGTGGAAGGAAGGAGAGGTGGGCCCTGAATGCTGGTCGTTCCCCAGGGTGCAGGGAGCCCTGCAGGAGGGTGGGTGCGTTTGCTGGTACTTGGAGCCGACCCCTGTTCAGCAAACCCCAGAGCAGGACTGGGCCCCCAGAACCCTTCTCGGCTCCCGAGACCGGGGCCAGGGAGACTCAGAGGCAGGAAGGGCGCTCAGGGCAGCGCCTACCTCACAATGCTCCACTCGGGCTCGATGCGCACGATGGTGGGGTCCTCCACGTACTGGAAGACCAGGTCTCGGCGGATCTTGGCCCTGTCCACCTGCACCGTCACCTCCATCTCCAGAACCTCCTCCGAGGACGTGGTGTTGCAGATGATGTAGGACGGGGATCGCCTGGAGGGGGAGGCAGGGCTCTGGGCTCCCGGGTGTCCAGGGGGACAGTGGTCCTGGGCCAGCCTAGCTCGCTCGCATGGCTGGCTCCTCAAGGGCTGAGTGCTGCTCCCATGTGAAGCTCAGGGACCAGGGACAGAGTCCCCCCTCCACTTGACCAGGCTTTTGCCCACTTTTCAGTAGGACTTGTCCTTGGGTCTGGTGAGAATCCCTGTCCCCTTTGCACTGTGAGGTCAGTTCATCGAGACTCTCCTGTGTCACCTTACCCCTTCTCTACCCTTGACTCCCTGGTTCTGCTGCTTGGCTGTGCATCCCTGGCCATCTTTGCTGCGTGTGGAGTTGGGCTCTGGCTCCAGGGCTTCCGCAGCATCCTGAAAGGAGGCCTCTGGCCTCTCTGCCTCCATCTGCCTCTACCTAACCAACACCTCCACCATCCTTCCCAAGATGCACTTCCTGCCCCTTTTGTACTGCCTTGCCCCTTGACCCAGCAAGAGCATGCCCTTCTGGGCTCCAGTGTGACACAGAAGAAGGACAGTCACCTGCTTTTGGAGGCTTAGCCTCAGGCTACTCCAGTCAGCTCTTGGGAGCCATATGTGGGTTCAGAGCAGGGGGGGTACTGCCCCTGGGAGGGATTCCCAGCTGTGCTCTGTGGCAGCCCAGGGCTCTGCAGAGGGGATGCCGCCATGGGGCACGGGCTGAGTGGTGGGCAGCAGCATGATGGCCGTCCAGGAAAGGGTCCCTGACACTCGGAACCAGCTCTCCCAAAGACAGCACCCACTTTCTTAGGAGGGAGCAAGAGTTAGTCCTGAAGTCCCTGCTTTGGGCAGCCCCTCCCCACTCTCCTGAAACCCCAAGTCTCCCTGGGACTGGATATGGGGGTGGGTTACCTGTCTGACCGCACCCCCGGGGCCCAGAGGCTTACCTGTGGAAGAGGCAGGGCTGCCTTCCAAACATCACCACCACATCGCTGCCTGCGTTCAGGTTGGTGCCCGTGATGGTCACCTGGGTGCCCCCAGACATGGGCCCCCGGCTGGGCTTAAGGTCGGAGAGAGTCAGCGTCTGCGTAGGAAAGGATGCAGCCTCAGGCACAGCTGGTGGTGGAGGTGGCTCTGGACCCTCCCAAGGCCCCATGCCTGCCAGTGCTGCCTTAGGGAGTCTTTGGTGACGGTGGCCTCTAAGAGAGCTGATCTTCTTATCCTTGTACAAATAGGCACTGTTCGGGACCCTGAATTTGCATCTCTGTGTTAATAACAGCTGCCGTGTGGTGTGCCAGGCTTCTTTATGTTTTTACCTTTATATTCAGAGAGGTTAAGTAAGTTTTCCAAGGTCACACAGCTAAGGAGCAGCATCATTGATAGGTAACTCCAGAGCTCTAGTTCCCAACCACTTCTCCAAACGGCAGCCACTGTTGCTTTGGGGAAGGTGACTTGTCCCTTCCACTGGCATCCCCAGAGAGCTGCCAGGCATTCACTGGCCAGAGAAGTGGGACATGAGAGAAAGACACAGCGAAGGGTCAGCAGTGTCTAAGGCCTGCCCACAGCCCCCTGCTGGAGGGACTGGGGAGCCGGGCTGGGAAGGGGGGCTGGGAAGGGAGCCCCGTGACAGCTGGGGATTTGGAGTTGCAGTTTGTTCTTTCATTAGCATTTTAATGGAAAAACTTTTCCCAGTCCCAGGTGAGAGGCCTGTATCTGCATTTAAATGAAGATCTCTCTCTCCCTTCCCCAAGCACCTCCCTCTTCAAGAATTCCACACCAAAGTGAAACCCACTGGGTCCCTCCAGCCCAGGCAGCCTCTCCTAGGGGGGCCTCCCACTGGTGACACCCTGGGGGAGCCCTGGGAAAGCATGCCCCCTCTGGCCTGCACCCTGTCCCAGGGCTGGGGTCACCCACTGACCTCGGCCAGGTCCTCCCGGGCCCTTTCTGACCTAGGTCTTCCTGGGCTTGGTTTGCAAGGACCAAGATGGAGGCTGTGGAAAGAGCTCTCCAGCTCAGCTCTGTCTGGATCCTGCTGTGTGAGTTCAGATAAGCTATTTAACCTCTCTGATCATAAAGTCAGGGGGCTGGGCCACAAAGAGGCCCCTGAAGGCTTTCTTGCTGGGTAACTGGCAGCAGCTTCCACCTTTCCAAATGGGGCCTTTGTCTCTCTGTAAGGGGGGGGCCCTGCTGGCCTCCCCAGAGAGGGAGGGAAAGGAGGGAGGCAGACACCTCTGGTTGTCTGTCCGTGCTCTTGGCTTCCAGGTAGGGGGGGTCCTAGGCCTGTAGGACCCCCCAGGGAAGTTCAGCTGGGCTGGGATGCATCCTCCCTGGCAGCCTGGGGTTGGCACCCCCCAGGGGGCAGAGCGAGTTCCCCCCACCGCCTGGCCGTGGAGCTGCTGGGGGCTGTCTGGAGGGGGAGTTACTCAGGGCTGGGGAGGGGCTGCTATGGAGCCGCGTTTAGGGTTGTGAGAAACTATTAATTATTCAGGTCGTGCTTCATAAATATTTCACGGTGGGTTTGCACGGGAAATCAAATTCGGCATCCTGTGCCACCTCCTCCCTGAGATCCCTGAATGGAGGCAGAGGGAAAAGGGAAGATCATGCCCTGTCTGGAGACCTGGGGACAGGGCTGGTGACAGGGGCCCGGGGCCTTTATGCATTTTGAGTGAATGAATGACCCATCAAAGCCTGGCCCGGATTGTGCAGGGAAACTGAGGAAGAGCACTGAGAAGGGTGGCCCTCACCTGCCCCGACAGACCAGGTCCCCTGGGGAAGGGCTCTCCGGCTGCCCCAGGCCTCCAGAGGAGAGGCCCTCTGTGGGGGTCCACCGAGAGTTCCCGACAAGCCACTTGGCTGAGCAGAAGGCGAGGAGAGCCCCGGGGTGTCTGGAAGCACCGCCGAGAAGACTGTGTCTCTTCTCATGGGTGTGAGGAGACTCGAGGGGACCCGGGCACCTCGTCCCCCCGGAACCCTCGGAGCTTGCACAGGGGGCTCCGTGACTCAGCTCCAGGAGGCTGGGTCCTCTAGCACCGTCCCCCTCCCTGGAAGTCTTCCTGAGGGAAGTGGCACCAGGACAGGTCCTCAGAGGAGTCCCCCCATAGAAGGTGGCAGCGTCTCTGCGCCCAGGATCCAGTGGACCCAGCCTAGTTCTATTTGTCCTGTGGGAGTTGCTCTTGGCTTTCCTGGTGGCTCCCTGCTCCCTCTCTCCTCCTCCTCAGCCCCTTCTCTTTCCTCCCTCAAGTCCCATCTTCTGGTCATGATGTCAGCCTTGTGCTGGGAGAGCCCCCTGCCCAAGATGCACAGGGAGCCGCCCGGGACCAGCCCTGCCTCTCCACAGCTTCCTGCTGGAGGCTTCCTCTCATGCCCTAATTCCACCACACCCTGCTCCAGGTCAGACAGATCTGCAGGCAGGGCTGGGCTTGAGGGGCCAAGTCTACCTCGCCTGCCTGCTCTTTATAAGAGTTAGGACAGAGAGGAGAGCAAAACGGAAATGTGGTGGCTACTCAATGAACATGGTCTGATCCTCGGCCTGGGCTGCAGGTTAGAGCCACTGGGGAGCTTTCTGACCCAGGAACACTTGTGTCCTACTTGCAGTCTGGCTTAATTAGGAGGGGCGAGGGCATCTGGGTTAGGGTCTGGAAGGTAGTGAGCATGATCAAGTCAGGAGTGCCCACATACTGCCAGGCACGTGCCTGTAATCCTAGAAGCTTGGGAGGCTGAGGCAGGAGGATCTTGAGTTCGAAGCCAGCCTCAGCAACTTAGCGAGGCCCTGAGCAACTGCATGAGACCCTGACTCTAAATTAAATACAAAAAAGGCTTGGGATGTGGCTCAGTGGCTCACCTTGGGTTCAATCCCTGGTATAAAAAAAAAAAAAAAGGAAAAAAGAAGTGTCCACGCACTCCAGGTGTTAGCAAAGAAATAAAGGCCCCAGCCTCACCTGCACAGGCTCACTGGCCAAAGCGGAACCACCGGAGGGCTGTGCCGGAGATGCCCAGGACCCCGTGAGGGTGGGGAGCGCAGGGGCTGTGGCCTCCCCAGCACAGGCCTACAGATTCAGAGGCCAAGGAGTGGGACACAGGCAGGCTCTGAAAAAGGGGGACGAGGTGGCTTGGTGCCACCAGGAAAGGAGATGGGAAGGGAAGAGGCTCAGGCAGCGCTGAGGCAGAGAAATCCATCTAGGAACCAGGACGGCACCTGACAGGCAGCAGGAACCTCCAGGTGCGGTTCCCCGGATAAGAGGCTCTTTCATGGGGGAAGATGGGCTCAGACCAAGGGCAGAGGAAAGATTTAAGGAGGTCCCATGGGGACAAAGAGAACAGGAAGAGGAAGACTCCAGGACCTGGTGAGGATCATGTCAGGAAAGAAGCTGGACCAGATGACCAGCCCAGAGTGTGGGCTGCCAGGGGCAGGCCACCAGCAGAAACAGGCAAGAGCAGAGGACACGGGTCCATGGGGAATGACAGCCTGTCTGGGCTACAGGGACATGATAGCTGCCGTGTCCTCTGAGCAGGTCACTGAGGTGAGAGATCCCAGGAGGCACACGGCACGGGCAGCAGAAGTCCAAAGCCCACAGGGGTCTAGACAGGTGGAGGCTGCTCTAGTCCTGTCGGCCATTGACACGGGGCACAGGGTAAGGAGGATCTGGCTAGCTGACTGGCAGGGGAAGCTCGGGCTCCCTCCTCTCCTGGCTGCCAGGTGGCAGTCAGAGCCACATTTCATGCCCAATACCTGGCAAGTGTCACTTGTGTGTATTGAGTGACAGCCACTGGTGTCCAGGAGGGAGGTGGGCTTCCCAGAGCAGGGGCTGGGGAGGAGCTGCGGCAGGCCAGGCGGGGAGGGCGTCTGGGCCGCCTTTATCTGAGATCCTGCCCTGTCAAATCGGAGTCTGTCCTCAAGTCCTTGTGCATGAAGAGTCCTGCACCCCGCATCTAGACTGGGACATCTGGGGGATGGGCTGTGCCAGGATCAAGCGTCTCCGAAGCCCCCGTGGCCAGGACCATCCAATTATCAGAATGTGAACTTGATCAAACAAGTATCAGTCAGAAAATCTAGCAAGAGGCACTGTGCAGGGCCATAAATGGCTGCCAGGTGAAGGGAGAAGGAAGAAGGACCAGGAAGAAGGAGGGAGGGGGAGAAGGAAGACAGGCTGGGAAGGAGGGGGAAGGGAAGGCAGAAGGAGGGAGGGAACGCAGAATCCCCATAGCACTTCAGAGTATGCGGTGCCCAGACATTAAACCCATCACCCAGGTTTCCAGTTGCCCAGAGCAGCTCCGAATCCCGAGGAAATCCCAGCCTCACCACCGTCCTTAACCTGAGAAGCTTGGATTGGGAAATGATGGGCGTGTGTGACCCGGCATGTGATGGGCTCCTGTCTCCACCGTCCCCTTAATGACAAAGCCAAGAGATCTGCAAAGGTCCCTGCATCCCCCCAAACCACTGGCCAGGCAGCCCTTGCCCGGACAGGAGGGTTCAGGCTGCAGGGGATTCCAGGACAGTGGCCTGAGCTGAGACCTGCAGAGAGGCCACGGGAGGGACAGGGGTGGGTGGGTGGGGTGTGGGGAAGGAGATGGCGTGGGTGTGCAGGTGGGAGTGGGGAGAGGAGCTGCAGGGCTAGGGAAGGACCTGGAGGAGGGAAGGCAGGGTGACAGTGAGGGAGGGTGGAGGGCTGGGCATAATGGGGCCGGGGTGGACAGGGGGAGGCCAGGGCACAGCAGTAATGGTGGCAATCATGGAGGATAATCATCAAGGAAATGATACTAGAAGGAATAGGAAGATTGGATGCAATCTTCACAGATGCTATCACTGTCCCCATTTTATAACTGAAGAGACCGAGTGGCCATGTGCCGACAGTACCACCTGCAGTGTGACCCAGCCATTCAGCCACAAAGGAACCCGGGGACCCCCAGGGCTCCAGCAGCTGACCTGGCGCCAGGAGCCAGGCACCAGGCTCAGCTGGACTTCAGACTGGGTCTTGTGGACATCAAAGTCTGTGCTTCCATGGCTACAGGAATGCTGGGGGGCTTGCAGGGGGGGCCTTGTCCCACATCTGCCCAGAGCTCTAGAGAGTTTTAGGGGGCCCAGCCACGTGGGTTGTGAAACGTGTGCGGCCAGCAGCACTCACCATGAAGTAGTAGAGCTGCGAGGAGCGGGCCATGAACTCGGGCCGGCACACAGCCACACAGATCTCCACGAAGCCCGCGTGCTGGCTGGGCTTGGCCTCTCCCATCTCACACACGATCCTGCAGAGGACAGGAGAGACCCCATGAGCCGCGAGGCCCCCGGCCCTGACCCTGGACCCTGCAGCCCCTGCAGAGCTACCCACTTTGAGTAGGATCCCAGGGACCAGCAGGGAGGGGGTGGGAGACGTCTGGCTGCCCCCTTCAGGGGCTCCTCCTGACTCTCAGGAACCGGGAAACCTTTTGAAGGATCCTGCAGAGGCTCTGAGTAACTCTGACCCCAGACACTTAGCCCTTAAGTCATGACTGGCCACTCGATGGTTTGGAGAGTGGTGGCAAAGTTTTAGCTAAACAGTTTAGGAAACAGCTGGCAGAGCCCAGAGAGGTGCAATGACCTACACACAGGCCCCTAACAAGTCAGACACAGACCTTGGTGCTGACCTAAGGTTCTCAGGCCCTCATCTGGGAGCTCTCTAGGCCCAGTGCTTGGGCTGCCTCAGTGATGTACTTTCTGCTCCCAGTCAACCCAACTTCCAGGATGGACAGAGAGATGTATGTGTGTGTATGTTGGGGAGTATATATACATATATATATATATGTCTGTGTGTATATATGGGTGTATGTGTATATATAATGTGTGTGTGTATATATATATATCCTTGGAGACATGCATATTTATACTTATATCTTTTATATATATATATATATATATATATATATATATATATATATATACATACACACACACACACACACACATATACATACACACACACACACACACATATTCCCCATTTTATAAGTGAAGAAACTGAGGCCCAGAAAACACTAGGTCGTGGCCAGGCATAGTGGCACACACCTGTAATCCCAGTGGCTCAGGAGACTGCAGTACGAGAATCGTGAGTTCAAAGCCAGCCTCAGCCAAAGCGAGGTGCTAAGCAACTCAGTGAGACCCTGTCTCTAAATACATAGAACACAAAATAGGGCTGGGGATGTGGTTCAGTGGTCAAGAGCCTGAGTTCAATCCTTAGTACTCCCCACCCACCCCACCCCCTGCCAAAAAAAGAAGAAAAGCTATGTTGCTTGCCCAAATATGTAGAGTTAGCCCTCCGTATCCATGGACCACATCTATGGATTCAACCAACTGTGGATCAAAAATATTCCCCCCAAAATTGCATCTGAATGGAACATGTGCAGACTTTTTTCTTGTCTTTTCCCTTAAACAATACAGTAGAACAATTATTTACATAGTATTTCCATTGTTTTAGGTACTATAAGTAATCTAAAAGAGATTTAAGGTAAAAAGGAGGATGCCTGTTGCAAAGACCATGCCTTTTTACAGAAGGGAGTTGAGTATCCACAAACTCAGGTATCTGCAGGGGGTATTGGAACCAAAGTGGCATGAACCCCAAGAAACGTGCATTTACATATGCTTTGTGTGTAAATGTTTTATATGCATGCATGCACACACATAAACATAAGTAATATATATATATATATATACGCACATATATACAATTATGTACATATATATGTATTATAATATATAGAAACATGCTTTTAAGGATAAAAGCAAAACACTGTATGCTCACTCTTCTATATACCTCTGTTTTTACCCAACAGTACAGTATAGACTTTCTCCCTCATGTCCCTGTATGCATAGATATGCTTTATTTTTTTAACAGCTTTGTGGTATTTTGTATGGATGTACTATCATTTATGTAACCTTCTTCCTATTGATGGACATTTAATTATCCTGATTTTTTTCTTCTGCTTCAAAGAATGCTGCAAAATGAGTGAACTTATATCCGCATTTGTGTGTGTCATACATTTATTAGAAGAGGCTTCTCGGGAGGGAGCTTGCTGGGTTAAATGGTTTATGCAAGAAACATTGATGGTAGAGTCAAATGATGCTCCAGAAAAGCTGTGCCAATTTACACTGCTGTTGGTGGTCCCCTCTTTTAGCCAATGCTAGATATTATCAATCCTTTGAAAAATTTTCCAATCTACTAGGGAAGAAATATCTCATTTTAATTTTGATGTCCCTGATTACTAGTTGGGCTGCACATTTTTTTGTCTGGTTTTGATCTTACATGGCCTCCCTTGGATTTTTCTGTTGAAGCTCTCTCCTTTACAGCTGAGTTATCTTTTGTAGAAACTTCTGAACTAAGAGTATTAACTTTTGTCTGTTATGAAAATTGCAATTATTTTCTGCTATTGGTCATTTTTCACCTGTTTCCCCAATATTTTTGGCCACACTAAAGTTTAAATTGGTTAAATTGGTTGTTTTTTTTTTTGTAGTTTCTAAGTTTTAAGTTTTATATTTCTCTTAGAAAGAACTTCTGAAGAAATGTCTGGCAAAACCACATAACTTTCTGTCCTGATAACGTAATTAATATCTTCTTGGTATAAGAAAATATGGAAAGTACATAAAAGCATGTGTTATATGTACACAATCCCTTCCCTGCAAATTGCACCACTCAGAGCAGTCTGGTTACTTAGGGAAAGCTCTAGAAGTGTGGTGCCAACCTGAAGACTTTTGACCCATATTTCCAAATGCCTTTTAGAAATTGTGTCCCGATTTACCCTCCTACTAGGATTACATGAGCCTGTCACTTCCTATGCCTTGAATCTACAATGAATATTGACCTTTTGCAATTGTTTTTCATTGTTTTAATGTGCATTTCATATGCTTTTGGGTTCTTTGTACATCTTAAAAGTACACACATGTTCTTTGCTCATTTTCTGATATTTGCCTTTTTATTTATAACACTTTTTTATATGTTAAGAAAACTCTCTTAATCATGAAAGGACATACTATGTCATATTTCTAATTAATCATTTGCATTTTTATTTTGCCTACAATAATTTTTAATGTGCAATTTTAAAGTTTTATGTACTCAAATCCCCTAACCTATGTCTTCTTTTGCAGCGATACTTAGATCATCTTCCCCTTTCTGAAATCAAATAAATTCTCACCTGTATTTTCTTCTAATCCTTTCACAGTTACATTTTTATGCTTAACTCTTTAATCCATCTGGAATTTATTTTGGTGTGTACTGTGAAATAAGCACCTGATATTGTACTTTTTCCAGGGTGCTAATCAGCATCATTTATTGAATGATCTTGCCAGTTTGAAATGTCACCTTTATCACATACTAAATTTGTATATATCAGGATTCTTTTCTTGGGTCTTTTATCTTATTCCATGGATCTAACTACTATCAGAGTATTTTAATCATGTGACTCTATAAAAACATTTTTGATATGTTATGTAGACCCAAAGTAGGGGAGATGACACTTTACCAAATCACAATATATTGGTAGGAACTTGCTTCAGTTTGGTTGTAGGAAGGTCTCAGAAAGTTGTAGGAGTCATAGAAAGATTATATGGTAACTGAGCAAGGATAGGCCAGGAGGTGAGAACTGGAGTGTTAAATCAGCACGTCTGCTCTGAACGCCTTGGGAAGCCCCTGATGGAAATCAGGAGGAATTGAAGACAGCAGCACTGGTGATTGGGAATCACTAAATCCAGGCAAGACCCAGCCTGCAGATTTGCTAACTGCACTGATGTACCTAAGGGGGACCTTGCCAAGAGACAATAACTGATGGGCGGTAAGGTCACCCTCCAGGAGGGGCAGTAAGATGGCGTGGCATACAGATTCCGCTGTGCTGGTACACACTTCATAGTGGTGTTTGCTGGGCTGTTCTGGCAGCTAGCTATTGCAGATGGTGGGGAGTTGGGGAGCTACCCCACACCCTAGAATGTTAGGGTTGTCTTCCTTTTCTTCCACCACAATCTGAGACCGTCCATTGATGAACAGGTTGTTCCTAAGGCAGCATCCCTAATCTGAAAATCCAAATTTTGAAATGCTCCAATATCTGAAAAGCTTTGACTGCTGAGATGAGGCCGTAAGTAGAAAATTCCACACCATGAAATTTGTTTCATGCATAAAATTACTTAAAATATGGCATAAACCTTCAGCCTCTGTGTCTAAGCTATATATAAAACATAAATAAATTTCCTGTTTAGAAATGGGTCCTATTCCCAGGATATCCCATTATGTACAGGCAAATATTCCACAACACGAAAAACCCCCAATTTGAAACACTTCTGGCTCCACACGTTTTGGACAAGGGGTGCTCAATCTGCACCGACTGCTCCTCCCTCCCCCCCTGCTTGTCCCCACACCTCAGGTGGCTTTCACTCACTGTTCTGCAGGGATGTAGCCGTCCACCAAGGGGCTGCACTCCACGCCGGCCACTTTGACATGGGAGGCAATGTCCCGGAATTCCAGGCCCAGGTTCTCCCCTCGGATGGTGACCTTGGTGCCCCCTTCCCGGGGGCCTGTCACTGGAATTATCTGCAGGGAAGAAGAGGAATGATTGTAAGGCCCTAAGAGCACTGCCACTCTCTTGCTTGTGGGACTGGGGGGGGGGGTGTGTGTGACCAGCTCTTCTCTCAGTGGTGCCTGATTCCTTGATGGGTCCAATCTACAGGGGCACCTGAGATCTGGGGCTACCAATGGGCCAAGGCCCTGGACACAGCAGTCAGGGTTTGTGCATGGTCTTAGGAGCTGGGTTCAAAGTCCCTGGTACATCTTCCCATCCCACAGAAGAGAGGAGGGGATGGAAAGTGACGGCACTGTCACTGGGTAATTCACAGAAAATCAGCACTGAAGCCTTCTAGAATTTTCTGATATTGGTTCCACTCTCAAGGAAAATAAAATCCTCCTATCAGCCATCCCATCTAGGATCATCTCACCCACCTTTGCAGGTTCTTCTCAAATGCCACCTTCCCATATCCAGATGTCCCCCCTCACTCCCCCCTAAAATTCCAAGGCTCCTTTTGCTATTTCATGACAAGGATTACTTGTGTCTGGTTTCTCATCCTTTAGATGCCCTGCGCCTCCTTTCAGACCCTGTGTCTCTGGGAGCAGGGACCAACCCTCACTGTTCGGTGGCCTTGTTACTGGCAGCACCATATTGTGGATTACAGCTGTGTTGAAAACCACACCAAGTTCAGCTTCTTTCTGGAATCATCGGAGCATTTGTCGCTGCTTGCCCTCATGGTTTGGCTTGGTTTCTCTTGGAGATGGGTTTAATTTAGACATCATCCTGGAACACTGGGCAAAACAGCTGGCTTTCCCAATGACGTCACCGTTGGTGTTAAAACCCACGATGGAAGGTTAGGATTCAACCACCAACGGCCTGCATTGAGGCAGGGGCTGAAGTTCAGTTAACAAGGGCCACTGTGACCTCCCGTATTTCATATTCCAGAACAGACTCCTTCCCACTCTGGGGCCTCTGAATCCTGTATGGGTCATGGCCCAGCAGAACAGTGGGACCCTCTAGCGCTTTCCAGCACATTCTCCTGTTCCCACCAAGCAAGGATCTCAACTGATGTTCCCTCGTGGGGCGGGAGTGAAGTTGGGGAAGCAGAAGACCCTAGGCTGGGCTGTCCCTGAGTGGCAGCTTTGACAGGACAGCAGCTTGTGCCTCCCCCACGCAAGCACGCGTGTCTGTGAGCGAGCTTGCACACGGGTGTGATGGTTCACATAACGGGCCCATTTCTGGGTGAGGAAGGTGGTAGACATGGGGAAGGCTGTGGGGGGCATCTAGGTTTTTCCCCGGTGCCTGCCCAGATGGTGGGTCCCTAGTACACCCCTGGGGCCTGGCAGCTTTGTCCACAGACACGCCACGCTGACCTGTCATCCCGTATAAGGAGGTTTATCTCTGCCCAGTGCAGGTTCCCTGGAGGGTGTATGCCAGGATGGGAGAAGCAACAGCCTCCCTCGCAGGAGATCTGTTTAATTTGCTGTCTCTTCCCTGTGATTTTCTTGGACCCAGGCCAAGAAGAAAGCTAGTCACACCAATTGGGCCCACCACACCATGAGTGGCCACGCACCACAGCCCCAGGGAGGGCTTCTCATTAAGGGAATGGGAGCGGCAGGAGGTGCAGGGTGGGGTGGGCTGTGGAGGAGAGCAGACAGCATGGCCTGGGTATGGGGCCAGGGGCAGCCATAGAGGGGTGTCCACCTGCCCTCCTGCTCCAGGTCTGCAGGTTCAAGGTGCCGATATTCTCATCCCCCTCCTGGTGGCATTGTTTAGATTCTTCCCCACTCAGGAAACGGAAGCAGAGCTGAGAGCAAATCCCAGTGTGCAGACCAGGAAGGTGGAGAGTAAGGGGCATGTTGGGAAGCCACTTTGCTGGGTGAGGCTGTTCATTCACAAAAGCCGAGACCCTTGGTGCTCTGACACGTGCCTGGCATGCGTGGTTTGTGAGTGGGTGCACTGGAGGATGGTAACCCAGCGCTCCAGAGACCTGGGAGCAGGGACATTTTCTTTACATTGTGGTCAGAGCAAATATGCACCTCTGAGCACTGGGTGGGTCCCTTTGTCTGGGAAAGGGTGATAACAACCCGGGCCTTGGCAAGTCTGGAGCATTTATTTGTGTCCCCACCTCCCCCACAAATACATATGTGGAATAATCCTAATAATCCCTTAGTAGGGTTTTCACAGAGGTTATCTAGTTTAAAGGGGGAGGGTCATGAGGGTGGACTTCAGTCCAATTTGATTGGCATCGTCATAAAAAGGGGCTGCAGAGACAGAGGCACGAGTAGAAGAAGAATGATGATAAGGTATATAGGGGGAAGACAGCCACCCACAAGCCAAGGAGCTGGGCTGGGTGCTAGGAACACAGCTAGGAGACCTGGTCCCATTGTTTGAGGAGTAGAGACATGCACCTGTCTTCCTTTTTTTAAGGGACAAGAAATTCCAGCCTCAGCAGGAAGGGGGACCTTAGGCTGCCTTTCTGCCAAGAGTGTGAGTGGGGCGGTAAGGAGACATAGCTATCTACATAAACCACGGGGCCAGTGATTTCCTGGGCTTAGACATCCTTGCAGTGATTTTCATATGATGGGGATGACCAAGGAGGCGGGAGAAGCCAGAGATTCCAAGGGCTCAGCATGGAGCTGGGGAGCACTCTACATGCACAGTGTATGCTCAGCACTCCTCGTAACTGTCCTGTGGCGACACAGGAGAGGAAGGAGAGGCATGGAGGGGCTGATGCATAGCCCCAAGGCACCTAGCAATCACCTGGCAGCCCAGATCCATAGCCTCACGTCTAGCCTTGCCCTGTCCTCCTTCCTTGGGTCTTGGCTCTAAGGCCTGCACCCCTAGGCCCTCCTGAACTGTGCCCCAATCTGGTTTTGCTCCTATAGTTCATATCTTGCTTTGGGTGAGTCCTGAGTCTTCTCCAAGGCCACCTGTCCCCCCCACCCAGGGCTGGGCTCTGCCTCCTGGAATCCTGTGCAGCCTGTGCTCATTGGCTGCAATTTAGAAGCTTCCCAGCCTTGCCAGAGACTCACAGAGACTCAGGGAGGGGGTGACAAGGACTGAGTCCTTTCCAACACATTTCATGTGGAGTCTCCAGCAGGACAATGAGGCCCCTTGACTCCCTTGGAAAGGGAAGGGGCTTTGAACAAGGTTCTGGGGAAGCTGTGAAGGAACCTGAGGATGCACCCAGCCAGCCAGAGCATCCGTGTCCACCTGGTGGTGACTGGCACCATGTCCAGGTGGGGTCATCAGGGCCCCCCAGCTCCCCCTCCAGGGTGCGGCTTGGCGACCTGGCGCATGCCCACTCAGGCTCACCTCTGTGATGCGGGGGTTCGTGCACTTGCTGTTGGCGCCTGAGAGCTCCAGCCAGCGACTCTCGTGGGCAGGGCAGTGCTGGCGCAGGGTGCACTGGCCTGGACTCTGGCACCAGCCACACTCGAAGTCTGGGTCGGCCTTGAGGCACAGCCCACAGCTCTCCCGCATGGCCCCGCACTTGTAGAGGTAGACTGCGGAGGGCAAGGGCAAGAGGCTTCAGATGGGAGGAGGGAAGGGGGCAGCCAGGGAGCAGGTCAGTCCCAGCCTGGGACGGAGTGAGGGGACCCAAGGGCAGCTTCGTTCCCTTAGCCACACAGAGAAGACAAACCAGGCAGCCTAGGCCTGCACAGAGGAGTCAACAGGGGGCTGCAGGGTCTCCATTCACTCGGCAGCTCTGCTCAGCAAGTTCACTCACTCCACTCCTGCCCTGAAGCCACCAGCCAGTGCCCAAGAAGGAACAGGGAAGTGTGGGTGGTGGCAAGGCGGCAAAGGAGGGGCTCAGAGCCCCAGGGAGACAGACAGCGGCGAGGAGCAGGGGGCATAATGAAACCTGCCCAAGAGTCCTCTGCTCTGCCCCCACCCTGGCTTCCACCCCCCCAGGTCCCTGCCCCCCCACACACCTTTATTCTGAGCTGGGTTGTCAATGTTGAAGTGCCCATTCCACACGACCGTCAACTCCACGGGCAGGTTGTTGATCTCCATCCCTTCATAGGAATACTGCAGCCAGGCCAGGAAGAAAAGAGACATCTCTAGGGAGGCCTGAAGACTCATCCTCAGGCCCTCAGGGGTCCCCAGGGCCAGGAACTGGCCAGGACCTTGTTTGCATACACACGTGTATGTGTGTAACTCCCATGTGTGGGTGTGAATGGGCAGTGTGGGCAAGCAGAGGGTGTGGAAGACAGAGCAGGGAGCCGGCCAGGCCTCCACAGCTGACCTGTGCGGCTGGCTCCAGGAGAAGGCTGGATGGAGCCCTTTCCTACCCCCATGGGTCCTACCCACCTGGGCTTTCCCCAGAGTCTAACCAGGAAGGGGGGTGGCTGCAGAGAGCAGGAATGAGGGGGTCGTACTCTTAAGGGGACCAGAGTCTGAGAACATGACACAAGAGGACCAGATGGGAGCACCAGAGAGTGGAGGGGTGGAAAATCCTGCAGGGACCCCAGCCTCGGAATGTGGGCGACACTCTAAAGCCAGGCACGGCCCAGCTTCCTGGGCCTGCAAGGGGCTGCTCATCCTGTCCCCTGCCTGGCTCTCCTCAGGACCTGAAGCCCCCCTGGCTGGGTGATGGCTAAGAGAGTGAGGTAGGGTGGGCCTGGCTCAGGGTGAAGTCACAGGGGTAGCCCCAGGCAGGCCAGTCCCTGCTCTGCCCTCGGATACCACGCATTGCTGAGGGCCCAAAGAAAGAAGGTGAGCAAAGGGGAGCAAAGCCTGCTGGGGGCAGCATTTCCAGTCCCTACCTGGTGATTTTCTCATTATTCCTCCAGACTTTGCTCGCCACAGGCGGTGGGATGAAGGAAAGGAACTGAGACAGATTTTCTCTACAAGAGGGGCTGAGGGCTGGCAATCTGTTGAAAGGGGTTCAGCCAGGGGACTTATTCTGAACTGGTGTTTGCAAAGCCAACGGACTTATTCAACTCAATACTTAGGGTTTGGAGGGTCTGGGCTTCGGAGGGTGCTGGGGGACACCATGGGAGGTAACTGATACTCTCCCTCCTCCGAGCTGGCTGCAGACCTTCTCTGAGGAGGAGGAGGTGACAGCCACAGGCACTGGGAACTCAGCCTGGGGAGACTCTCAGGGGCCTGAGTCAATGCCTCCACCTCTGGCCAAGAATAAGTCTACAGCCTATTTGAAAAAGCGTCTAAGGAGATGGTATAATCTCCCCGAGATGGTAGAAATTTCTGAGTCCCCAAGTTACAAAATGTTCCACAATGTGAATATGCTGTGACATTCTCCTAAACAACATAAGTCAGATGTGTGTCTAGGTTTCCTCAGGCTCTACTCTTGTACACAAAATGCCCTGCTAACATATCCCCAGACCAGGAGCCACCTTCACAGTTTTTCCCACAACGGAGGTGGTCTACAGTGTACCATCCACACTGCCGCAAAACCCCTCTTGTGACTGAGGCCACCTGGGTCCATAGAATAAAGCAAGCCCCCCCCCGCCTCCCCCCTCCATCCTGCAGAAGTTACAGCAGGGACTTTGATCATTACGTAACTCAGTCCAGTCCACCTTATCACAGGGGATACTTTGCAAGAGCCCCAGGGGATGTCTGAAACCTCAAATCGCACCAAACCTGATTTATATATATTTTTTTCCCCTCTGGATACATACCTCTAATAAAGTTTAATTTATAAATGAGGCCCAGCAATAAATTAACAATATTAACTAATAAAATAGAACATTAAAACAATGTATTATAATAAAAAGTATATTAATGTGATCTCTCTCGCTCCCTCAATAATGCAACTGAGAACTCATCTGTCAGTCGAGCTGATAACCAACAGGGATACTAAGTGATTACCAGGCAGGTAGCATTTACTGCATAGATACACAAGTCAAAGGGATGATTTACATCCCAGGTGAGCTGGAGAGGGAAGACCTGAGATTTGATTATGCTATTCAGAAAGGCATATGATCTAAAACTTATAAATCATTTAGTTTTGAAATTTTCCATATAATATTTTAGACAGGTACCATGGAAAGAGCAACTATGTATACGGTGTGTGTGTGGAGGGGGGGAACTGCTGTAATCAACTCTCCAGAGGTTAACGCTCCACATCTGGGCCAAGCTGGGCCATCCCAAGTCGTCCTCCGTTTTCTCGTAAACTTCTGACCACACAGAGTAGACTAATGACTCCAAGATGCAGATCCCAAGGTTCTACTGTAGATCTGCTAAACTCGACTCTCCGGAGACAGAGAACGTTTCAGAAAAGCACCTATTGCAAGCAACACTCTGTGGCAGACGATCAAAACTGTCTGACACAATTTGGGCTTGCTATAGCACGAGATTCTAACATATTCCTGTGTTCTTTCCTCCACGAGACAAGCTGTTATAGAGACTTAAACAGTGTAAAAACAAACAAACAAACAAACAAACAAAACCCCAAGCAAACCTGAGAGAGTACCTCTGTGGTTCTGGTGCTGACTACAGTTTGAGAATCCCATCTGCAAATGGCAGGGAGGCAGGAGATTGGCCCAGCGGACGTAGGGGAGGTGTATGGGAGAAGGAGCCCTCCCTTATGTTGGAGAAAGAGCCAGAGCACTGCAGGCCTCCTTCCTCCTCCAGCCAGGTTCTCACCTCCTCCCACCTTCGCATCTCCCCCCAGGAAGGCCCCAGTGGGAGAGGGGGTCCTGGCCTCAGGGTCCCAGGAGGAGAAACAGTAGGGCTCTGGCCCCTGGAGGGCTGCTGCTAGTAGCTAGGTCAGGACTGGAGCCCGCCTCTGCCTCTCAGACCTGGTCTGACTGGGACCCAAACTAGAAGCAGCATGGGATGACTGGGGACAAGTCAGACCCTCAGACCCCTCTCAGGAAGGACGAAATCCCTGAAGGAAGGAAAAAAAAATGAATGCGCATGCGTCCCAAGATCTGGGCACACCATGCTGATCTGGGAAAGGCTCAGTGCATATGGCTGTTATCTGTATGGCCATAAATGCGTACTCCCCCCCACCCCATTTCTCTCTCTCTCTCTCTCTCACACACACACACACACACACACACACACACACACATAGCCACAAAGCAGATCTGGCTGTAACTGGCTGCGTGAATGTGAGCAAATCATCCAAGTTTCAGGTTCTCCATTTGCACAGTGAGAATTAAGAAACAGGACGCACCTCCAAGAATTACCGTGAGGATTGGCCTGTCACATAGTCTGGGCTCCCAAATATCATTGTGTATTTTAACGTGTGTGTGTGTGTACACACCTGGGGATGCCATGTACAATGGTGTCTCTGCTGCCTGTGTTTATGTTTCTGTGAATAAAACAGCACCTATTCATCGGGTGGCCGTGTGCCAGACACTTGGTACATCTGGGGCTGCGTGCGTGTGAGGATGCTTGTGTGCTCTTGGTGTACGTGCGTGTGTGCGCACATGTGGATGCATTTTCCTTTCAAAGAAAATTGAAAATCACAGGGACTTAAAGGATCCAACATGTTGGGCCTGGCTTTCTCTTTCTCTCCCCCATTTCTGGGATCACAACTATGAAATATGGTAGAAGTCATTAACCCCAGGTGCTCGCCACCGCCTCCTGGGTCTCTGGGGAAGTCACTGTCATTCTGGAGGCCCTCTCTCCCAGCATGACCTGCAACCCTGTGGGAGCGGGCGGGTGGAGAGCTTGGAGCCCTGCCTCCCATCCCCCAGACTCACTCCCCTCCACTCCACTTAGCATTTATATAGCTCTCTGTAATCAGCAGACAGTTAATCTGCACAAAGCCCAGCACTGCGCGGGGCAGGACAGGTCACGGGCTCCCGGAGGCCAGGAGGTAAGTGTCTCAATCACGGTCTGGTCCACCACGGCCAGGCTAATGGATGACTCTACCCATTACCTCAGGAAAGTGGGACCCGCAGCTTCTCTCCCGTCTAAGACAGAGGAGAACTCTCCATAATTGAGACATTCTTGCTTCTGAGCATTCCTTTGTCCTGAGCTCAGAGATACCTTGCTGGAAAGTTCTGCCATTGGAATGAACAAGACCCAACCACATCACGGCACATAAGATGCCAGTCCCTCTCTCAGACTCCCCAGGGCTCGGCGGGTCTCGGTGGAGGTCCCAGAAAGCAGGAAGGGGACAAGCTCCCTTCCCCACCTCTCACGGTCAATTCATGTGCCTGGACAATGTGAGGCCCTCGCCAGGTGGAAGCTGGGCCCGGCCCGGAGCGCCAGGCCTGCTGACCGGCACTCCAGCCTGCCAGATGCCCTTTACAGCCCCTCAATTGTGCTCGCCAGGCCTTAGAGGAGGCTGCAGGCTCTATTATTAGCAGCACTTGACCTTTTCCAGGAGTCTGGGTCTAAAGTAGGCCAGGCACACCCGCAGCAGTGGCTCCCTCCTGCAGCTGGGATGCTAAGGCCCACCCACTTCTCCTCCCCTGCCCCCAGGGCCTGCAGCCATTGGCCCAGGGCCGGTCCCTAAATAGCGGGGCTGGAAGCCAGGCTGCCCAGCGCGATGCCCACAATTTCACATGGCATTGTACCGGTCTTCCTTTGCTATGCTCTGAGACCTCTGTCACCAACCTCCTAATGCCATCATAAAGCCCAGGATGTCTCTCCACCCCATCCCCCAATCACACAGCCGCTCCGGATTGCTCATGGATTTAAAACAGGAGAAAATCTGTTCTACACAATCCTCCCTTGGGCTGATTAGAGATCGCCCAGGTTAACACCAAAGCTGGGGATGACGTTCTGCACGGTGGTTGTTTGTATTTTTTCCCAAGCTTTGATGAGGAGGTATCTTAGAAAACTGGGTTCAAATTCTGAATTTGCACTTTAATTGCTGTGTGATCTGGGGATGGCCGTTTGCCTTCTCTGTATCTTAGAGTCCTGTCTGTTAACAGGATCCAAAGATACTCTGCCAGGTCTATTTCTGCCTGATGATATAATGCATTCTATAAATACCTGATGCCAAATTATCCCTGTCCTGTTCCCACAGGTGCTGACTGGGGCACCTGTACTAGGAACCCCATGGGATCCCACGAGGGAGGAGGAAATGGGGCTCTCCTGTCTGGGGACATGGAGATACACATTGTGCCCTTGTCCTTGGCAGGTTCTGGTTTCACCCCCTATATTTTAGGAGTCCCCTGTGACCCCTGTGGGTTCCTTGGGTCAGGCAGCTGTCTGCTGAGGGAATGCTGAGCATATTCCAAAATTCCTTCTAATTCCACAGGAAACAGGACGCAGTGGGTGCCACCCAGCTTCCTGGATGCTCAGTCTCCAGGGCACCAAGGGAGTCCTGGCCACATGGTGTGCAGGACCCACTCACGCCTTTTTCTGGGTCTCCTCCATCTATTTAACCACCTCAGCCGCAGCAGGGGGCCCATGAGGCATCTGGGGACACTTGTGCCTGTCTCTCTGGGAACTGTGGCCTCAGACTCTCTCCTTTGTCCTGATACCTCCCAGACCCCTGGGGCAGCATCTCCCAGGAAATGAGGCTGTTTTCTCCGCAGTCAGAAACCGCCTCCTGTACCTGCTGAAGGGAACGTGGGCCCAGGCTTGCTGTCTCCACTGGGCCCTTCTAGTTTGGGTGGGGGGGATTACTTGGCCAAACCCTTGGGGCTGGTCTGCTGAGCCTCAGGATTTATGAGGAAGCAGAAGATGTTTAGTCTCCCCTTTGCTTGGAGGTTTAATCTAGAATGCTGCCCAAGCCTGAAAAATAGCCTGGCTGCCAGAGGAGGTGCAGGAGGTCCGCCTGAGAAGCAGTGGGGACACATCTGGGGCTCTGGAGGTTGGGAAATCAGTTCGGCCCTTCTAATGCTGAACAAACTTGGGCAAGTAGATTGACCTTTCTGAACCCTATTCCCCGCTAGAGCACTGGAAGTGGGGGGTGTTTTATTAAGTCCTTTGGGTTTCTTTTGGTCCCAGATCACACCCCCAAGGACAGTTATTATAGTAGCAACCAGAGGGGTGACACGGGGGACCCAAACCCAGGCGGGAGCACTCACGGAGGTGTTCTGGCACTGCACGCTGGAGCTGTTGAAGCGCAGGGCAGGCACCCTCTGCTCGCCGCCCTGGATGTTCAGGATGCACTCGTAGCCGCGCTGCCCCGACTGGGGCTGCGGAAGGTTCTTGGCCTTCAGAGTGATGGGCTTGATCACCTCCACGGGCACCAGGATCTTGTCCACTCGCAGCAGCTGGGGACAGTCCTGGAGACAGAGGGCACGGCTCAGGTAGGGCCACCCAGAAGTCAAAGGAACAGGGACCTCTGCAGACCGCACTCAGCTGGCCACCTGCTCCAGACACCTCCCCAGAGGGCCATCTCAGTCCTAGCCTGGCACTGTGGGGAAGGGATGGGGCTGAGAAACGTCAGGTCCTGGGGTCACCATCTCGGGGCCACTCCAGCCTCTTCAGGCTCATCAGAATTCCCCCCTGTGACCCTGACTCTCTGACATGCCTACGGTCCCCTCCTGAGACCCCTCCTCTCCAGGAAAGACTGGCCTGCTGCCTGGGAACCCTGTCCACTGGAGACTGATGGCCTCTTTGTCTGACAAGTTCCCGGCAGCCAAGAGCTGGACCAGAGGGGCGGCAGGAGGAGTCCCCAGGGAGGCCAAGCCTGGACCTTGGCTCGGCCTCTGGAACTCGGGTCTGGACCACAACTAAAGAGGGCGGCGGGCATCCCATATGGAGGCTGTCTGGCATTGGGGAAGGTTCTGGCACAGGTTCCAGGGACCTTTTCAGTCCAGAAGCTTCTGATTAACCCAAAGAAACACCCCTCTGAGAAGATCCCCCGGAGCCGCTCTTAGGTGCCCACAGTGGGAGTGGGTGTGCTCCACCCTGGAGCTGCATGGGGCCCGGGGCCTCTGCCGATGGAGAGAATGAATCCCAAGGCCCCCTGTTCCTGGGACAGTCAGCTCTGTCCAGGGAGGCCCAGGGGAGAGTGGGGTCCGAGGAAGGAGGGTGTGTGTCCGCCCAGATGACACGTGGCAGCTGGCGGGTGCCTGCCTTCTCTGGAGCTGGGTGGGAGGGTGGGTATCCAGGTCTAATGGCGCAGGCAGCAGGAGGTCTATGTGACACAAGCAGGGTGTGCGGGTTTCAGCTGGGTTCCTTCCTCTGTGGCATCATCTGGTGCAGGCCAAGACGGAGGCCCATGGACTGGACAGGTTGACATCAAAACCACGGCCCCACATCCTTCCTGAGGAGGCTTTATCACGGGCTCATGGCTGACTCTTGGCAGAGGCTGCTCCCCTCTCCCAGTTCTGGCTCCCAGCAGAGTGAGGCGGAAAGCCAGCCCTGGGGGGGGGGGGTGCGGGGAGGATGCCACCCAGAGGGCTCAGGGGCGATCAAGAAACTGGCCACTGTCCCTGCTGGGACCCAAAGCAAGGGTGAGCCAGTCGTTCCCGGTGTGGCTGAGAGCTGGGGAGACTTGTGCCAGCTCCAGCTCCAGCTCCACCTGAGCTGCTGATGAGCCTGGGCCCCTGGGCACATCCCCACCTTGAGAGTCAGGTGGGACTCCCAGGCCCCACCCATCTGAACCAGTCACGATTCCATGACTCGGCGTGGTCACCCTTTGTTCTTCCTGGTCACCCAGTAAGAACAGAGGAGGAAAAAAGAAGCCCGGGACATAGAGGGACATAGAGGCAGGAAAGGAAGAGGGGACAGAGAAGCCCTCAGGGGAACCAGGAGAAAGGAGGGGCCAGAGGACAGAGGCCGCAGACTGACCAGAGGTGGAGGCTTGCTGGAGGGAGACCCCAGGCCCATCACACCAACCCTCCCGTTCCTTTCCTCCAGGTTGTCCGCACCTTAACCCCGGTGAACAGCTAAAGGGTGAGCAGCAATTTCTCTCTGGGGCATGTCTCCAAAAGAACAGAAAGAAGGGACTGGAGCAGATACTTGTCCACTCCTGTTCGGAGCAGCTTTGCTCACAGTAGCCAAGAGGCAGAAGCGACCCAAGTGTCCACGGGTGGACGAGTAGATAAACCCAACAAAACAGCAGAGCCGCACACAGACTAGTACCCAGCCTGAAAGAGGAAGGAGACTCTGACCCAAGGGAGGAAAATGGTAACGCCGAAGAGTGCTGAGCACATCGTGCTAAGTGAATCAGCCAGCCACAGAGGCAACTAGAACAGGAGCCACCTAGGAGTCAGGGACAGACAGGAGAAGGCTGCGTCTGAAAGGAGGGGAGTGAAGAGTTGTTTAATAGGCAGTTTTAGTTGGGGACAGCAGGGATGTGAAGGTCCTTAAAGCCCCCCAACTCTACGTACCATTAAAGCTGGTTAGAAGGGTAGGTTGGTATCCTGTGTATTTGATCACAAATTTAAAACAATAAAAACAAAGAGAAGCAGCGGGAAAGCAGGCAGCAGGGAGAGTAGGGGCCTGGGCCTTGACCTAGTGCCTATCCCCAAGTCTCCAAAGCACAAGGATCTCTGGGAACCTCGAGGTCTCCATCTTGGGCTCCCTTGGCTGCTGCCCGAACCCCATGCTCTAGCAAGATGGGAACTGGAACCGACGTCAGAGGAAGCTTTTTGTAAAAAACGTTGAGATTCAGCCTGAAGCGGGAGATGTGTGACACTGGAGCATCAGCGACAGCAGATCTGAAGAGGAGTGGGAGCCCAGGTCACCTGAGGCCCGAGCAGCTCTCCTTCCAGGGAGCTGGAAGCACTAGGAGCGGGAGTCGGGAAGTGTCTTCACCTCCTGCACCAACCTGCTGCCACTCAGGCTCCTGCTTTCAGAGTCCCCTGACCGACCTAGTGGACCCCTCCTGCTCTGCACAGGAGAAACTGAGGCAGGGAGAGGAACAGCCGTGGTTCAGCATCAGCAGACGAACTCAGGGGCCCACTGCTCAAGTCACCTTCTGTTCCGTCATGGAAGAGCAAGTTTCCACAGAGGACAGGACCGCCCCGGGGTGGGGAGGTTGGTCAGCAAGGATGTCCCTGTGTGGGGAGCCCTGAGGCCTCCTGCCAGGCTGGACCTCTGCTTGGGGCTCAACTGTTCCCATCCAGAACATGGGCGGGAGCCAAAGCATCTCTCAGCTGTGCCCTGTGCCATCTCTCACGGGGGCTTCTTAGGTGCCCTCTAATGAGTCCCGATTAGCAGAGGCTCCTTAAAACCTGGTTTGCATATAAAAAGGTTGGCACTCTGAGAGTCAGTTCATTAATAGTAATTGGAGAGGCCTAGGGCTGGGCTGGACTGTTTTCCTCTAGTGGAGCTGCTGATTGACCCAGTGCCCTGTCTAATTGAAATGTAAAATGGCCATTTTCCCCTGGGCAACAAGGCATGAAGGGCCACCACCAGGCTCCTCCTCTCCCCCCTCCCCCCAGGTTCTGACCTGCCTCTTGCAAAACCACCTACAGATCGGAAACTCATGGGGAATTTCAGAGACACCTCCGTGAGTCACACCTTATTAATGGCCTTATTGATGGTCCCCAGGCTCAGCACCCACCTCCTCCCCCAGACCTAGGTCTTCAGCCTTTGAGGTTCCTCAACTGTAGAAAGCCTGGCTGGGGAATCACATGTGAGAGCAAGAGAAGATCCGGGAGAAGTCTGTCTCGCTCCTGCTAGTTTAAGGACTGGGAAAAGTGTTCTCGTCATTGCTTGGCCTGTGAGAATAAAATTATTCCTCCAAAGGCCCATTCTGGGGGATTCCATGAACCAACACTGACAAAGCATCAGGCACAGAGCAAGCATTCAGGAATTGCTGGTTCTCTCCTTGTCTTTCCCCAGCTCAGGCTGCAGCTTGGCCCCCACCTGCTCCCCATTCCCCACCTCGGGTCCAAAGGTCCCATCCCCCCTGCTCCTGCCTCTACCTACCTCCGCCTTTTCCATAACCACTAACCCACCAGTCCTGTTGTCAATGACCGCAGTCTTCTAGGCTTCACATTTTATGCTGAACCTGACGAATTTCAACACCTCTCTGTGCCCCAAACACAAGAGGGGCCAGGTAGGAAGGTGGCAGTTCTGTCCCTGCTCCCCTCACGGCACCCTCCATTCTGGAAGGTGACATCCCCGAGATGCATGTTCCACGTGCCCTGATAGAGCCACCCCAGCCAGCCATGTGGTCTAGGGCATGCCCCTCAAACCCTCTGGGTCTCTCCACCCAGAAAATGAAGAGGTTGGTTTGAATTAGATGACTTTATGTTCCCTGGAAGATTGTGGCATAATAAGAAATAAATATTGGAATTTCCTGAGTATTGTTGTTGGGTTCACCATGAGTCCATTTCAGCCACACCTGAGTTTATGCTAATGAGGCAGAAGAAGAGGAAGCAACCAGGTGATGACACAGTTGGAATTTTCCAAGCCTCTTACTAGCTTCTGGGGGAAAGGGGCTGGAGATTGCGTTCAGTCGCCAATGATCTAATCAAGGAACCCTGATGAGGGCGTTCAGAGAGCTTTCTAGTTGGGGAACAAGTGGAGGTGCTGGAAAGGGGTGCACCTGGAGCTCTGTGCTCCTTCCTCCACACCTTGCTCTATATATGCCTCGTCTGGTTGTTGATCCATAGCGTCTGTAATATCTTTTATAATAAGTCAGGGAATTATACAAATGTTCTAGTTTTCTGACCCATTATAACAAATTATTAAAACTGAAGAGGAGCCTGTTGGGACCCCTGATCTATAGCTGGCCGGTCTGAAGTGCAGGTGACAATCAGAATCATGATTGGCATCTGAAGTGGGGACAGTCTGGTGGGATTGAGCCCTTCCTCTTGTGGCATCTGACACGAACTCTAGGTAGGTCATGTCAGAACTGAACCAAATTGTGGGCTACCTAGTTGGTTTCTGCAGAGGACGGGAGAATTGCTTGGTATGGGAAAAATGCAGAACTGTTGGTGTCAGAGTGTGACTCTAGAGAACAATTTGTTTTCCTTTCAGTCCCAATACTAGGATTATCCCAACAGATGACATGGGCTACATCATTCCATAATCTCTTCGAAGCTCAGTTTTCCTCATCGTGAAAATGGTCATAGTCATGACTGTTCATCCAAAAGTGTTCAAAATGTCAATCAACTGAATAAATAATGGAAGGAGTAAGGCCCTGGTGGACTTTATAGGGAAGGCTGGCCTCACGGAAATGGCTATTTACCTGTCAGTAGGGGAGTATTTTATTTACTTTTAATTTATAATTACATTTTATTATTATTTTGGGAGGTTACTGGGAATTGAACTAAGGCACTCGACCACTGAGCCACATCACCGACCCTATTTTGTATTTTATTTAGAGACAGGGTCCCAATGAGTTGCTTAGCACCTCACTTTTGCTGAAGCTAGCTTTAAAATGCAATCCTCCTGCCTCAGCCTTCTGAGCCGCTGGGATTACAAGCATGCGCTACTGCATCTGGCTTATGTTAGTTTTTGGCACCAGGAATTGAACCTGGGGCATCTAACCATTGAGCAATTTTTATATTTTATTTTGAGACAGGGTCTTACTAAGTTACTTAGACCCTTGCTAAATTGTTGAGGCTGGCTTTGAACTTTCGATCCTCCTGCCTCAGCCTCCTAAATTGCTGGGATTACAGGCCCAGCATATTTTGATATCTAATTATTGGTATGTTGCCACCTGGCATGCTCACCTAGTTGGAGCTCTGGTAGTTGTGTTACTAGTATGATTATTAACATGACAATGATTCCATTCAGTGTGCATTCCACCACCTCCAGGGCCTTACAAATATCTTTTCCCCAATGTGATCTTGTTTCATAGCAGAACATGTATGTTCACCACCATGTCTCAGTGGAGAAGATTGGGACAGCAGTGACCTCATTCAGTACCCACACTCATGATGAGTACAATATTTTCATCCAATTATTTCACTTTAATCCACAGAGGACTGATGATCCACCCCCATACAGATATCCTTCCAAACATATTACTCTTCTCTTTTCAAGGAGGGTATTTCTCTGAACTGTCATTTGAGAGGGCCAGCTCTTGGAGAATGGAAAACACCTGTACTTAACAAGATTCTATGAAGATGAATGCAGGCAATAAGAACCAGTCTCTCCCTTGGAGGCCCTTTTGCCTGGGGTGACATTCTGCAGTCTGCGACCCAGGGTGAGGAGGGACAGTGGCTCGAAGCACCAGCCAACCTCTAATGGTTTGGCATTCAGGAGGTGGTTCCAGCTGACTCCAGGTCAACTGACCAGCCCTGTGCATATTTTGGTCTCCACTTAACTATGCACAAAATAAAGACAACACTGCTAATTGCAGAGAGCAGGAACACAAAGCAGAAGTCTGAAAGCTAGAGAGAAGCCTTTCCATCTACCAGGACCTGGGTGTCAGTGGCTGCTTTATTCAGAGGTTTCATTGCATATTTAAATAATTGAACAAGGACATAAAGAATGCCACCAAGCTGGGAGAGGAAAGGGCTACCTTCAGGGCTTATGCTGCTGGGGAAGGGGGGCCCTGGGCTGTGGATTTACAGCCCCCAGTGTGTTTACAAGATGAGAGCTCTAATTCTGCTAGTTGTTACAGCAAAACTGAGGGAATGCAACGCTCCAGGGGACTGCAGGACCCTGGGGGCAGTGAAGGAACATGATTTGCAGGTCACTTCTCCTCCCCCCACATCACCTTAGCCCCCCCCCATCAATTCCAAAGACAAGCCAGCCCTGGCCCTAACCATCCCCCACCCCAAATTTATACTCACCTTCTCAGACCCATGGTGCCCAATACAAAAATGTAATGCACCATATATTTTCTTGCTGTTCCCCAAGTTTATAATGCCATTAGCATGATCTACGATGGGCTGGTTTATGGAGAGAGCAAAGAAATAATACAGAGAGGAAATACCCATAACCTGAAGGGGGGAGGGGCAGAAGAGATTGATGGAGAGTGCTGTGGTCTGGAGAAGTTGCAACCGGGTAATTGAATACCTGGAGTGGGGGTGGTGCAGGGTGGGAAGCAAGTTCTTGAACTGAGTTTGTCTTTGTTTTCCAAGGGAGGGTGGAGGGCATGGCAAGGCAAGGTTCTGTTCCCTGGGGTTGGAATACAGGAATGGCCCCACTGCAGGAAGGGAAGCAGAATCCCTGGCAAGGTTGGCTGGCCTGAGTTCCCTCCAGAGCCCAGCCAGCCGTTGGGTCAATGGGCTGTCTCTGTCTCGGGGTATTGCATTTATTTCTGCACCAGAAGTAAACAGCAGTCAGGGGCCTTTCATGCTAGGTCTGCAGTCCTAGAGTGAACTTGACCCTTAGATTAGCAGCGTTCAGGACGTCTGTCCTGTTAGTTTTCAGTAGTAGGGGATGTTGGGAGAACCCTTCAAGCACAGCTTTGCATATCAAATAGAATTCATTTCCTCCTCTGATCTTCCAACTGTTCTCAGGAGTCAGCCTACCGGTGGAACTTCAAGAGGAAAGGTGCTGTTGGGAGACCCCGTCTGAGCCTCTGCACCTGTGGGCCAGATGTACGCGGCCCTTCTGGCAAAGCCTATCTATCCAGCCTGGTGCCCAGAGACTATAGCCGGGTTTGCTTTTCAGTGTGGGTGGGCAATAGCATCAGAACAGTCCACCCATAGATTCTTCTCAATAGATCTGTTTTTTCCACAGAGGTTTGTCTTTGACCCACACACCTAATCATAGTCACTAGGTGTGTGGGTCCGATGGAGCGGTTCAGGTGAGTTGGGGGAGTTCATTCCAGGAACTCCAACGCCATGTGGGGACCCGTGGCTCTGTCAACGGTGCCCAGTGAAAGGCCATTCTGTGGGGTGGCAAGAAGCCTCAGTGGATTCTGGGAGAAGAGGTTTGAGAGCAGGAGGACAAGATCATCCGACTTGGGTTTCATCCCCTCTCTCCTCTCCCTTTTCTGTTGGGTGCCCTGATCTGATCTGAAGTTCAAAGATTGTTAGGTGAATGCCATCAGTTGTTGTCACAAAATCATTCCCTGTGACTGGAATATACACTATATATGACTGACGTCTGTTGGTGAGCACTCTATTTCTAATCATTGTAATTATGCTGGAATACTTGCTGTTCATATAATAACCACGATCCACCAGCTCTCCATTCCAGACCAATAACTTTGCCTGAACGTGCTCTTTGTTCAGGAAAAAAATAAAATAAAAAGGAGGTAATTTAACATCCCTGGTGATAGTCAACAAAGCCAATGTTGAAACCAGAAGATGCACAGATAAAAGCTTTCCTGGGGACACAAGGTGCTGAGCAGATGAAAGCCACCTGGTTCACTCACTCTGGGCTAACAAAAGGACCCTGTCTGTAGCCTCCACTGAAAGGGTAAAGAGAAATGAGAACCTAGGGACTTCCAGAAGAATCCACTGTACCTGTAATCCAAAAGACTTGGGAGACTGAGGCAGGGGAATTGCAAATTTGAGGCCAGTCTGAACAACTTAGCAACATACTATCTCAGAACAAAATATAAAGAATGTCTGGGATGAGTGGCAAAATACCCGTGGATTCAAGCCCTAGTACTACACAAAATCAATCAATCAATCAATCTATCTATCAATCATCCATGGGGGCTGGTCTTGGTCTAGATGTCCAGAGGAGCTGCTGGCTCTAAGGCTGAGTGAGTGAGTCATCTTATTAGGCACAGCTGGGAGACTGAAGCCTTGATGTAGCACTTGTCCTATAGGAATACTTCTTGGTCATTGATTTTTCTTAGGAACTTTGCTGATTGTTTCTACTTACAATTGCAAAAATTTGGAGATCATGTGGACCAAGGGCCTCACTTTATGGATTTCTAAACACAGATCTACAGATCCCTATACACCTTGAAACCTTGGTGGCTTGCACATGCAAAATGCTCAGGGTGACGGAGGGTTACATGATAGTTGCTCTAGTTGGGATCTGGGATGTCCTCCAAAGGCCCCCGTATTTAAAGGCTGGCTTCCCAGAGTGGCACTATTGGGAGATGGTGGTGGAAACTCTGAGGCAAGTTTTGGGGAACTGGGTGCCTGCACTTGAGGGGGATTGTGAGAGGCCATTTCTTTTTCATTTCCCAGCCACCACGAGGTGAGCACTTTGCTCTACCATGTGTGCCTTGCCATTAAGAGCTGCCTCACCACAGGCCTAGAAGGAATGGATCCATCCAACCATGGACTGAAACTTCCAGAACCTTTCCTATTTGTCAGTTGGTTTATCTCAGGAATCTGCTGCAGTAGCAGAAAGAGGATTAACACAGAAGCAAAACTTCAGAGTAACATGTTGTGAGTGTGTTCTTCCCCTGGAACAGAGAGAGGACACTGGTGTCTGGGGGCTTCCACAAAAGAACTTTTGGATTCATTTTATTTTATTTCATTTTTTTACCTTATTCCTGCTTCTATCTCTGCCCTCAAACCAAAAACAAAAAATCAAGGAAAATTTTTTTTTTAAAAATTGCTTCACTTTCACTAGTAGCCAGAGACTTTTTTTTGAGTTTGGAAGACCATGACCTCCTTCCACTGACTCAGAATGGTTAGTCAGTCAACAGTTGACAAATATGTATTTGCTTATTTCCCCTGTAGTACATTCATCAGGAAAGTAAATGTACCACGTCCATATACGGTGGTCAACTCTTGCTTCTCAAAGTTCACATTCAAAATGGCGCTGGTGTTGAACTGGATTGAATGCAACCTCCAGGGTTGGACCAGGATTATACCTTTCTCTTAGAATAAATAAACGTTCATGATAAAGAGGAGCTGTCATGGGACAATGTGATAGAGAGACCTGGGTGATTCCACGTTACCCTGGAGCCTCTCACTACCACGGCCTGCCAGCCTTCCATGGTGCAGTTCCAGGGAAATGGAGGCGTGGAAGGACGCCAGTGGGAGGGAAGTCCGTCTCCATGTCTCTCTACCAGCCATATTTCTCCAGGCATTTCCTCTTTGGGGAAGCCTGGCATCAAATTCTCTGAGAGGCTGTGAGTCCCCCCAGCTTTTGCCAGTGACGGGTGGAGAAGGGACACTGTGCCTGACTCAATCTTGGCCCTGAAGGGAGCATTCTCCTATCGTGATCCCTGGATGGTGCTGGGAAACATGGTGGGCTATTGCTTTGTTCGCTTCTGCTTTTTTTTTTTTTTTTCCCCTTCTTTCTGAGCAGCAGATGCAGGCTCCTTTAGTACATTTAAAAGAAAGAGACTTGGTATACAAGGAGCTGACGAGAAAAAAAAAAGAGCAGAAATTGCTAACCACCTTCAGGTAATTAAATGACCGTGGGTTTCTGAAATCCGCCCAGTGGCTCAATTGTTTTTGTTTTTATTTTAGCCTCCACACATAACACCTCCGCCAGATGCACCAGTCTGGAAAGATGGAGAGAAGCCACCACTGTTTTGACTCGGCTCCCATCGAGTTCTGTGCCAATTTCAGATGCAAAGAAGAGGCTGCTTCCTGGGGCCATGTCCCCTGGCCTCGGGGGGATCAACAAGCCCTTCTGCCTCTGTCCCCAAGATAAGAGGCCAGCTGGGCTGATGAGACTGAGTAGCCTTTTACCAGCTTCTCATGCCAAAGGTGTACCAGCTGCTGACCCAGTCATGTCTCTCCTATTACCTTAAATCCATCCTGTCTTTGTTAAAGAGCAGTGGACCACACACACACACACACACACACACACACACACACACACAGGAAACTCCTACTGAAAGCCACTTTCTTCCCTTTCCCTGATTACAAATCAGGGGAGCCACTTTTAGCCAGACAGACTCCACTGCAGAGGGAGAGGGTCCTGGGTTGGTGGCTTCCATACTCTCTTTAGGTTTCCAACTGAAATTTGCCAGGAACTTTCTAGAAGTCAAGACAAAGCCTCTTTCTAGCTTTCTAGACTGGTGTATCCGGCAGGGGTTGTATGTATGGAGAGACCCAAAGAAAAAATAAAATAAAAAGCAACGAGTGGGGGGATTTCCAAGGCCTCTTGTCATTTAACTGATGGAGGTTCTCAGATTTCTGCTTTTCCTTTGTTCTCCTTCCTCCCTACTCCATGGGGGTCATTCTGTCCCCCTGAAGCCCTCACCACTCCTTGCCCTTACCTCTAAAATGGGCTGCTCTGTCCCTCCCCCAGCCCCCAGAGGCCTCCACTCAGCCATCAGGGCCCAGGCAAAATGGGCCTTGGGCTTGGCATTTCTGAGCGCTCTGGACAACTAGCCATGGTCCCTCTGGAACAGGTGAAGGGTCAGCAGGTGTGGGGATGCGCTGTGTATCCATCTTTCCTCTAGGACACAGGTAAAAGAGCTCCCCTCCTGCCATTAAGGTCTGCCCAAGTTGGGTTCCTGGCCGGGTCCTGGTCTGGGAGAGGGGGTGCAGACCATGAGGCCTGTCCCTCGGGTGTCCCTGTGCTTTCCGCATCAGGACAGTGTGCTGCGCTCACAGCTGTGGGGCTGGCTGCATGGTCACAGCACCTGTGCAGGTGTGTGAAGGGGGCTGGAAGGCACTTCCAAGTCTGGGCTGGGGGTTGAAGGTGCTGGGGACTGTTGGAGTCAGCACTGGCTGAGAGAGTGGACCAGGCTGGCAGGGAAGCCGTGTCGTGTTGCTGGAGAATTCAGTGGAATCTAACCAACACCATATACAGTCATATTTACATTATCATCTGTCTCTCAATTCTAGATAGCAGCTCTTTAAAGTGCCCACTCTGTTGAGAACAACGGGCCCAGCAATGGGAGTCATCGGACCTGGAGTTGTTCTAGAACTTTCCTGATGTGTGGGGATCCTCCTGGCTGGAGTGACCTGGGATGCCCCTTTGAAACAAAACATCCAGGTGGACCCTCACCCAGTCAGTCCCCACACAGAGTCTGTCTTGTTCTCTGCTTTTGTGAAGTGTCCCTTGAAAGCCAGGCCTGGAGAGGAACAGGGAGGCGCTGGGGGCTTTCCCCTCCTTTTTCCTCCTAAAGGAAGGCCTGCCTTGGGTATCCCGGGCTCAGAACAAGCCGTGCTCAGCCCTCTGGTTGCCAAACACCCACCTCGGGCAGCTTCACGCGGCCTTCCTGGAAGGAGCAAGTCTTGGGGTCATGGGTGCAGACGTGCCGATATTTACACCAGTGGCAGCGGTACGGGCTCTCCACGCAGGACAGGCACCTGGGCACAGAGGAGAAGAGGCACAAATCATTGAAGCTGGGTGACCCCAAGCCCAAGGTCCAAGTCTCTAAGATCTGGCAAAACATTTTAATATTAAGAGACCCCCCCTTCAATGCTTAGGCATCCAATACAGAGCCATCCCTCTTCTCCCCAAGGCCGCAGGGAGCTAATAGTGCTCAGCCTCTTGCTGTTCACTGAGAGCTGGGAATGCTGGTCTCCCCAAAGCCCCCTCATCTGTCCTCCACCTCCACAGGGAGATAGTGTCCTTTGATGAAGAAGAGAATGAGCACATCTGGAGTTGAGGACCCTGTCTGGAAGCCATAAGATCTGGGGCAAGCTGGGTGCCATGACACACACCTGTAATAATAGCTACTGGGGAGGTTGAGACAGGAGGATCACAAGTTCAAGGCCAGTCTGGGCACCTGAGCCGGACTTTGTCTCAAAATTAAAAATAAAAAGGGCCGAGGATGAAGGTCAGTGGTAAAGCACACTGGGTTCAATTCCCCAGTGCTAGGGGGAAAAAAAGAAGAGTTGGAGCAAATGCAAATTCAGGTTTTAATTCAAATTAACCCTGGGTCTCAGCTGTCCAAGGTCCACATGGAGCCGGCTTCAGGCAGAAGCTACAGGCAGCTCTCACAGTACATGACCTCCTTCACGGTTGTCAACCCCACTTCCACCCTTTACCTCCAGGAAACAAAAGTCACTTATAAAAGCTCCTTGTTGCTTAAAAACATGACGAGTTTCCCTGTTGTCAAAAACTCAAATGCCTTGATACCAGCTGAGCCCTTGCCAGAGGAAAAGCCACGGCCCACACGGCGTTGGTGCTGTGGCCAGGAGGAGACCTGTATTTCCCATGAGCTATTCTGCTGTCTGGAGGACCTTTCTCATTCCTTCCACTCAGCCACTCCTTGACCAAGGAGAGTTGGCCACTCTGGGCCTCCTCCCAGCTTCATGCTGACATGGAAAGGGCAGTCCTCACACCTCACTGTCTCCCTCTTCCAACAGTATCCTAGGCCACCAAGTCCTGGAGGGCTGGGGTTGAGTCCTTGAGATACTTTAATGTTTGACTCCTCTGTAGCTAGTGGGTCACAGCTTGCATAGCACATAGTGATTCTTAGAATCGTTTTATGGGCAGGATGGAAACTTCGTACACGATTTCATCTACCTCTGCTGTTTTCCTAGGGGGAAGAAGTTGAAGGAGGCCACCAGAGGTCAAGCCACCTACAGCCCCATGGCAGGAACCAGAAGAGAATCCTGGTGCCGAAACAATTTTCTCTGGGCTGGGAGGGGCTGGATGGTTCCTTCCTTAGGGCCGCAGATAGAGCTAAACTTGGGCCCAATATTGCCGCAGTCTGGCTGGGCACAATTCAGGAGCCACTTGTCAAAAGAAACGAACTTTATTTTTAGAACCACACACACCAAACAAAACAGCTCCTCAGGAAAAACCTTCAGAGCCCAACTGCCACCACCGGCTTCCCACAAGCCTCTCAACCTCCCCCCACTCCTCCTGCTCTTGAGGCTGATTGGCTGGGTCGCGTGGGCAGAGTCAAAAAAAGTCCCCCAATGAGCAGCTCCGTGGTCTGAAAGGGCCGGGAAACAGCCCAATGAGCATCACTGCAGAGGAGCCAATCAGTTGGCAGCTAGAAGTTTGCTGGGGCCGCTGTGAGCCAATCATCAACTGGCAGCTGGAAGTTTGCCGGGGCCCCTTCAGCTGTGGCTCTCAACACAATATGTCCCAATTAGATGGACAGACTCTAAAATTCCACCAGCCTAGAGTCTAGAAATGTCATTAGTCATGTCACCCACCCATCCTGCATAGAGGGGAACACAGAACAGCATGCTAAAGTGATCAGGGCTTTTGGACATCAGGCCTGTGGTTTCAAACCATGGTGATTCTATGGAACTCATTTGGAGAACATAGGAAGAGTTTGCGCAACTCTGAGAGAGAGGGGTTCCAAGTCCCTTCAGCCCTCCACCCAGTAGCTCCTACTTCCTTCTGTTTTATATTTTGGATGTCCACATCTACTTTCAGTTGAAGAAAATTTTCTATGATGAAAAATTTTTAAAAAAGGCTTGTCCACCTACAACTTGGTCCAATACCATTATTTATTTATTTATTTATTTGTTGGTTCAGGGGATTGAACTCATAGGCACTTGACCCTGAGCCACACCCCAGCCCTTTTGTGTATTTTTAGAGACAGGGTCTCACTGGGTTGCTTAGTGCCTCAGTTTTGCTGAGGTTGGCTTTGAACCCGTGATCCTCCTGCTTCAGCCTCCCTGCTGGGCTTGCAGGCATGTGCCACTATGCCTGACTAATCCCATTAATTTTATGGAGGGAATAATAATATAATAATAGTAAAACAGGGGAAGTACCTAGCCAACAAGCCAGGCAGGTCCTACACGCCCTCTTACTCAGGACAAGCAGGGCCGCTATGCTATGCAGGGTGGCAATAAGCACAGTGTCCAGCCTGCTCTGATGGGACAGTGCTCCTGTGACGTCAGCTGCTGAATGTTTGAGTGCCAGCCTTGGAAGAGGTGCTCCTAATCCCCTGTTTAGAGAGGAACTGGGGCACAGAATGGCTAATGTTCCCAGCTTGCCTGACTCTGGGGCCTTAGTCCCTGCCCTCCATGCGTGTCTCCTGGAGATGGGTGTTGATGTCAAACAAAGTCAGTGCCAGAACCCGGCTTCCTGGCCTCTCAGGCCAGGGTCTGTTGAGCCTGCAACTTTATGCTCCCCTCTGGTCCTTGCCACTCTGGTCCCAACCAAGTCTGCAGGTGAGTGGCTGGACTACCTGCCAGCCTTAGGACACACAGTAGACTTCTCTTCCTCCTCCAGCCCCCTTTCTGAGCATGGTGCTTGCTGCTCTGTTTTTCTGGTGAGATGAATGACACCCAATAGATGATGGGAATGAAACTGGTTAAAAAGATTTATGCCAGGGAAGATGCATGGAGGGATTTGGAGAGCCTGCCCCTCAGGTCCTCACACTACGTTCTTTCTTGTTTCTGTTAATCCTGTAAGTAATGGAGGAGAGCTTTGGAGCCTCCACATGGTGAGTCCTGGGAACACTGCTGGGGTCTTCTAGTCTCTGCATGAACCTTGACCCCCGGTTGCTGAGTGCGTCTGGGAGCACTTACGAGTTGTGCACGCTGCAGTTGTAGAAGACAAAGCTGGTGCTGGCGAAGGTCATGCCTGTCTCTTTGGACTTGAGCTGAAGCTGTACGACATGGTGGTCTCCTACAAAACAGAGCCAGCCAAGAAGTCAGGGGGAAAGCAAGGCCATGCCAGAGTTCCACTGGTTGTAAAGTACAGGGGACGGGGACAAGGAGATCCTGCTCCTCTAGGGTCTGTGATTCAGCAAGACCATCCTCCAGACAATCCCAAACAGCTCAGAGAGCTGTCCCAGCCTCTCCTCCCTTTTACACAGTATTGCTTGCTCCCCCAAATATTCATTGCCTGCATGTGCATGTGCATGTGCCCACACACACACAAACAGGTCTTCAAATGTGCATTCGTTCACATGTATTTTGTCCTTGGCAACCTCACAGAATTACAGACACACACTGAGGAGCAACCAGGGAGAAAAAACATGGAGACTCTTAAGAATACTGTCACCAACTGCACATGTGGTTTTGCATGTGTGTGTAAGTGTGTGCACACAAGAGTTCCTTCCCCATCTCTATACAGACAGGCCCAGTTCTGATGCCCCCTCCTCTGGGGGACTCAGGGCTCCATAGGGCGGGAGACATGGGGATCCTCAGCTGGTACCAAAGAGGAGCTGGAGCCCATGTTTAATTCACAGCCCTGACCCCAGGCTCCCACTTCCAGCCTTGTTTTCTGCCTTCCCGGAGAGCCTCATTAATCAATCAGCTCCAAATAAATGTGACAAGCCCAAATGGGAGGGACAACACAGAATCAATTTGCCCAGGCCAGCCTGTCCCTTGCCAGTGCTGAACCTCTGTCCACTCCCATTCTTCCCAGTGCAGCTGGCCACAGACAACAGGAAGCTGGGGGGAGGCAGGGTACCGTGGGAGTGGGAGAGATAATGGTCCAGGGTCAGAGAACCAGGTGTGTGAGCAGAGGGATACAGAGCCAGATGACCACTGCCCACACATGCCAGATCTTGACCAGCTTCCCTCTTCTCCTGTCCCTCCAGGCCAGCCAGAGTGGGCTGAGCTCTGGTATGCTGCGAAGCTGTCCTGGCCTGGCCTCCACCCACCCTGTCTGCAGCTGCTCCTCACCTAGGATGATGCTGACTCTTGGATGCCAACCTGGGGCTGAGCTAAAAGGGCTGCGGCAGCCAATTCCAAGGGCAAAGGAGGGAAATTTCATTCCCTTTACTTACAACACACTCAATCACCCACTTCCTCTGGCCCACCCCTGCCTGTAGGCTCCCTCAATCCCCCCACATCTGTCGTGACTTCTCCCATCCAGGCGGGAGGAAGACAGGCCTGCCACCCAGTTTGGCCTCCTGGGGCTACTCACCATTCTCTGTGATGATCCGGGGCACCTCCTTGGCTGCAGGGGAATAACACTGGATCTGATTGCCTATCACCAGCCCATCCATCTCTGACAGGTCCTCAAAGGTGCAGTTGACGCCAGCTGATAGCTCCGGGACATTGTATGTCTCCAGGACCAGCTGTGAACAGCCAGGCAGGAGGAAAGAGAAGAGGAGAGGGGGGTGGGGAAAGGAAGGGTGTGGAATAAAGGAAGAAAGTGGGTGAGCAAGAAAAAGAGAGACAAAGGAGAGGCCATATTGACATGGAGGTTGGAAAGATCCAGTTTGTTACGAGAGGTGTAGGCAGGTGGCAGAACGACAAGAGAAGAAACCTCATCAGAATCCAAATGGATTTGACCCTAGGAGGTGGGAATGTCGAGGGATTTGTGTGATCAGCGAGCTTCTCTTCCATTATTTCCAGTTTTGGAAAAATGGCAGCACCAGTCACCAAGGACCCAGTGTTAGAGCCCGGAAGCCATCTGTGCCATTTCTCACACATGAAATGAAGATACATTCCCAATATCCTCGGCCATTCTTTAGGGTCAGCTCTGGTCTGATCATTGTCCTTGTCTTTCTACTCATTTGGAGTAAAGCCTCTCCCCCCAATGCTCCTGTCCATGTGCCCTTCTTGGGTCCTTAATGAACCCTTAAATCTCCTACCCTCATCTAAGTTGCTCTTGTCAGCTGGACTTGGCCCAGTTCTCCTCAGGGTCCCCAGGCTCAGGTGCTCTTTGAAGGGGAGAGTTCTTCCCCAGACCCCAACCCCATGGTCCTTACCAGCACGTTGTACTGAGAGACGGAGATGTTGTTGGGGTGGACTGTCAGCCGGACACACTGCTTCATCTCTGAGGCAAACCTACGGGGTTCCCTGGACCGCTCACACCTCTCCTTCCGGGTGCACCTGGAAAGGACATACTAATGGGCTACTGAGGAGATGACCGCTGGGTCCAGGGAGGGGTCCACACTGAGGTCAGGTCTTTCCAGCAGTTCTCAGGATCTGTCCACATTCAAGTGCCTAGAACTGACCATTACATTTCCTTCCTCAAGCCTGGTTCTCTTCCATCATACCCCAATTTGGGGAAGACGGTCACTTCTATCACTATTGCCAAATGCAGAAACTTGACAGTTATCCTAAACAATTCTCATCTCTTCTAAACTCAGGTGAAGAGCGGCACAGTCCTGTCTACTGGCTCTCCCTACTCCTTCTTTTGGCCAAAGAGAGATGGAAGCTGTCAGGAGCTTTTACAGGACAGGAGAGAGGGTTTAGTGGGAAACAGAGTAGCCAGAGTTGGCGCATCCACACCGGGAAGGGATATGGGCAGGCAGCATCTGTCTCAAGAGCAGAAGAGTGTGATGAGGAGGCAAGGGAGCCCAGGGATAACTGAGTGGCTCTTGGGGTAACTCTTGGCCCTGAGAAAAACCAGTGCTCCCAGCTATGAGGAAAGAAAACACCCTCAACCACAGCACGAGAGCAGCCTGCGGTGAAGAGTCTTAGAGGAGAAACACCCTAAGGGAAGCCATGGATGAACTAAAGCTTTCCTCCAAGGATGAGGAGGAAAGGGGAGACACAGAGACAAAGAGGACCTTCGAGCAGGTTGGATGTGCAATGCAAAGTGAAAGCATCCCTGAAGGATGCAGCCATGACTTGAGTTAATAAGTGCTTACTCGGTTCCATTCTATGCCATTTAAGTCTGTGACCATACCATGACAAACCCACTTCAGAGATCAGGAAACTGCAGAAGAGGGTAGTAAGTAACTTACCAGGTGACCAGCTAATCAGATGAACTCTGAACCTCTGCTCCAGCTTCCGGAAGCTTCTAGACTGAGAAGTGGGAGATGGTCCCCCTGCTGCAGACTATATTTATGTTCCTTGTCATCCTGATGACCCTATCATGTCCTGAGGACAGTTTCAACCTTTCTCCTCCATCTTTTTCTCTAGATGAATGGCTGTTTCTGCCTCCTCCTGCAAAGCACTTTGAATATCACTGCCACTTGTTGGACAAAGCTGAGTTCTCCAGGAGGCTTCCAAGAGACTCCAACCCAGGAGGGAAAGGTCAGATGTGACTGCTCATGCCTGTGGCCCTCCGGGGCTGCTCCAACAGACTGATGGCAACGAGCTTGTCTGCCTCCAAGTCTTGGAAGTTAATTTGCCAGGCCAACTGTTCTGCCAGGACTCCATTACCTTCCGCCATTAAGCTAATGTCCGGGGCTTTTCCAGAGTGTCTGTACTGACATGGCTATTAATAGTCTTATTACTCCCATTAAGAGCAGAACCAGAGAACTGGTACGGGCTTAAATTATTCACTGACTCCCCAACTTTGAAGTTCCTATTTTCAAGAGCAATCAGTAGGTCTGAAAAAAAAATGCCTTTGATTAAATTATGGAGAGGAGGAAAAAAAAATGAAGCTGTTTCTTGGCCAAACATCACCTGGAGTTATCAAATAAAGATTCAGATGGTAAAAGAGAAGACTCCATCTTTCTTTCAGGGTGGGGGTGTGCAAAGATGTCTGGTTGGGGATCTTAGGAGAAGTCTGACCAGCATTGTTTGCTGCTTGCAAAGTTCTTGGGGCTGCATCCTGTCTCCGCCCCTGAGGCCCTCACCTAAGTACTCAGCAACTCTCCCAAATATAAGAAAGCCATGTGTAGTTTAGAGTTTCAAACATCCCAACTAGCTGTCATCTTGGCAAATTGCTTAACTTCTTGCTGCCAGTCTTCTCATCTATAAAACAGAGTCAAAATTGTACCTAATAGGATTTTTTTTAAGGATTAAATGAGATTATGTTCTAAGCATTTAGAACAGGGCAGCGTTCAAAGTGAGTCCTCAATAAACATTCGCTAGTGTACATTAGCCCATCTCTTCTCTGCCTTCCCCACTCCAACCCTCCCGACTACAGCTGAAGCAGAAGCACTCATCTTGCAGACTGGTCCCCGAGGCAAATTAGAGAGAGAAGAAAGCAGGGATGAGGCAGTCTTCCTCCCAATGAGGGAGGAGGGCATCCAGGGACAAAGTGGTATGGATTGTAGCTTTGTTTTCTTAATAGCTGTCAAAGTGTATTGAGAACTCGGCTCTCTTGGTGGAAAGTCAGGTTTAAGGTCAGAGACAGGGATGTTTTGACATTTCTACTATCCTTCAGGGCCCGGGAGGGTGGAGGCTGCCATGTCCAAAAGCACAGACAATTGACCTTAAATGTGATAGGATAATGGAGGGGAAGAATGCGTTCCTCCCGATGCCTTATGGGGTCTGTCAAGGTAATGGCCTTTTGCTCTTCTTCTAGGACTGTGATTTCCCATTAGCTCAGGCCAGAACTGAGAAACAGGCAAAGGGTTAATTCATGACCCCAGGAGGGGCGCTGAGACGTTTCCTTTCAAGGGGCTGCAGGAACTTCTGAAATCAAGTCCCTCAGTTCTGCTGTAGGGTCAGCCTTGAGGAAGGAAGGACACTCTTGCTTCATCCATGTCCCAGGTAGGAAAACGGGGGCATCAATGGTCTAAGAAAATATATGCTGCATGACTTGGAGTTTTCAGAAATTGGTCTCTTCCGCCATCACTGTTAACCCTGCCCCAACCTCAGACCTGCAGGAGGAAGCAGGCCCACAGAGACACACCAGGGCCAGAGTTGGCGTTCTTTCCTGCTGAATTCTTTCTTCCCTTCCTCATTCCTTCCTTCCCCCGGCGGCCCCTCCAGCCCCGGTTCAGAGGTACTAACAGCCCTGGAGGAGAAAGGCCCTGGGCCCCTGGAAGGGGTGATTATTCAAGTCAGTGGTTCCAATGAGATTATCCTCTCTAATGAAGCAGCTACCTCCGCCCTCCCCTAAGCCTGAACTTTCACTGCTGGAGAATTCCCAGCCAAGTGGAAAATTAGAAGAGAGAGGAATGGAGAAAGGAAGAGAGTGAGGGAGAGGGAGAGAAGGGGTGATTAAGTCCAGGAGAAATTAATTCCTAAATACAGAGATGGAAATATTAACACCCAGTGCTGCTGGCCAGGCAAACAAATTTCAATATGGAAGTGGGCTATCTGGGAGGCCAGCCTGGGTGGGCCTCCACGCTGGGAGGCCCTCACTGGTGCATCTCCCCAGGCCCACCAGTGTGGACCTGCTGGGCTTGGATATCAGGACTTGCTCCTTCTTCACAGATGATCCCCAGTTCCCAGGGCTTCACAGGTGCCATGGCCTGAGCTTCAAGTGCACCAGTTCGGTCATCTGTGCTTACAATGTAAGGAAACAGAAAAAGAAAGGGGACGTGGGGAGGGTCCTTCCCAAATGGACATGATGGACAAGTGAAGAGGGTTTGGAATGCCTGCTCAGCAGGAGATCATGGGAGACTCTTCAGTCATTGGCATCTCATCTGGAGCCCCTGGAAAGGGGAAAGACTGGTTTCCTAAATGTTGCCCTTGCCCTCTTCAGGAATGCCCATAGAGAAGGGCAGGTGCATCTGTGGCTTGGAGGAAGGTGGACTAGATAGCACAGGGAACCCTTCTAGGGAGATGGATGTGAAAGAGGGTCCTTTTATGAAGGATGTGGACCAGGTGAGTCCTTTCAAAGTCAGAATTCTAAAATCCAGTGACGGACCCCAGGATCGCATGGAATTCTGCGTTGTTAACTTGTTCCACTAAATACTGAGGATAAATCCCAACCCAGGAAGACTGAGGCAATGCTTTAATTTTCCTTCTACCACCAGCTGCTGGTGACTGAACCCACCAGCCCTTGGCCATTGCTGCAGATCCAAACTCAGCCTGAGCCACCACTGCTATTGGATTCATCCAGGCCTCCTGCAGGAGGAGAGCTCAGGACTCAACAGGAACCAGAAGCTGCAGGGGCTAAGTGGAGGCCATTCTGGGCTCAGGTAGCAACCAAGTGGTCCTGCCCCAACTCTATCAGCTCTACTGGTCGGCTGGCTGCCTGTGTCAAGAAGCCATGCTCTGCCCTGGGGTCCAGGGTGGGTTCTTGCCTTGGCTACCTCTCAGCCTTCAGTCAAGAAACACACACACCCGCCCCACAACCAGCATCCTACACTGGGCCACATAGTGTGGAGCAGTTACAGCAAAAATTGCTTCCCTGCACCAAGCCTGGTGACGTTAATGGACCAGACTGTTGGATAAAGTGCAGGTGAAGCAGATCAGAATCAATCAGAGTAATTGTTAGAAAGTGTCTCAAGTAATAGGCACATCCTCTCCCTTACTTTGTGCACTAGAAGGAGAATGGATTAGCAGGGAGGCACCCTGGCCTTCTCCTCCTTCTCTTTGCCTCCTTCTCCTCCCTTCCTCTCCTCTAACTCTCCCTACTCCTGCGCCACTCCCCACCTCTCCCATCCTAACCTCTCCTGAACCATACGAGAAATAAACTGTCCACACTGTGCTCCCTACTGACCAGAGAAGAGGGAAACGACCCCATTCGCCTTCTCTTTGGGTAACCACTCAGTATATTAGCATCCTGGCTAATCCATTCTCTTTCTAATCCACACAGTACCGAAGAGGATGTGCTTATTACTGGAGACACTTTCTAATAGTTACTCATCCGCTCTGCAGGATGTCCACAGGGAGTCAAGGCTTAGGGAAGGGGGATTACTCAAAGTGCAAGTGGACCGTGGGACTTTTCCAATTCATATGAGAAGATGGCACTTTTGATTTACCATCTTTTAGTATCTTCGGGATCAGAGGCTAACAACTTTGAGCATAACGTCAGGAAAGAACACTGTCATGGTTTAGATAGGAGGCATCCCTCAAAGTCTCACGTGTGACACAAGGTAAGATGCCTTAGAGGTGAAATGATTGGATTTTGAGAGCCTTAACCTAATCAGTGCATTAATCCACTGATTGGGATTAACTGGGCGGTAACTGTAGGCAGGTAGGGGGTAGAGAGGAGGTGGATTTCCAGAGAGGAGTCAATGGGGTTTATATTTTTTCCACGTTGATGAGAGCTCTCTGCTTCCTGGTTCCATGTCCTGAGCTGCTTTCCTCTGCCACACACTTCTGCTATGATGTTCAGCCCCATGAAGCACCCAAAGCAATGCAGTCGGCCATCTATGGACTGAGACCTCTGAAACCATGAGCCTCAAATAAACTTTTCCTCTTCTATATCATTCTCAGGACCCTTGGCCACAGAGGCTACAACGACATTGTGTAGACTGTAAAGAGTAGACTATGGTGAAGTGACACTAACCATTCCTCATGACTGTGTAGGTCTGGTGTCACTAGCCCTAGGAGAGACCGTTGGCTTAGCAGACTAGCATTCCGAAGCCTTTGAATATGGATGAAGAAAATGAGAAATAAAACAGGGCTGGGGATGTGCTAAGGAGAAGCAAGGAAGGACATGCCTTTTAGAATCAGCTTGGTTTTCCTTAAGAGGATGGTCAGCAGTGGTTTATGGGATTAGCCACCCGTTTTGCACTTTCCCGGATGGCTGGCGGGCAGGCTGCCTGAATGGCATGATTGGTTGAAGTTGCCCAAGGGGAGAGAGGCTTTCTGACAGTGGTTGGTCCCAGCCATCCAGCCACCCCACTCTGGAGAGGAAGGGACTGTGAAGGAGGATCTGGATTCCAAACTGCGGCCTGGACTGACATGGGCAGGACTTCTGCTTCAGGCAGGAGCGCCTGCTGTGTTCTGGGGAACCCGGGGGCTTCCTGCGCCTCCCTCCCTTAGTACGGTGCAGAGCTGTAAGACGGCTCTTCTCTGTTCAGAGCTAAGGAAGCTGAATCCAGGTTGTGTCTGTTCCCAGACAGGTGCTGAGGTTTAACCCCTTCCTTCTGCCCTGGGCAGTGGTGCCTTCCTCTCGGCTCACTCCCGTCTTGGCAGAGACTAGATAAAGAAGAAGATCTGAGTCCTGGGAAGAAACTGGTGCCAACCCACCCAGGGGAGGGCATTCTTCCAACAGACGAGATCTGGAAGGAGGTGGGTCCTCAGGGGCAGAGAGGGTTCATAAGAGCTGACCTTATCTTCCTGTCACAACTTGGGTTACTTGAGCCTCCCTAGAGTGACGCTGATGACTCTTCCTAGGAAAGGTACCGCCTGGTCCAATCGATGCGGCTGGGTCTGCCGGGCGGGCAGGATCCCGTTACCTGCTCAGACTGAGATAGGCTTCTTGGCCTGGGCATGGAGCCAAGGGTAAGATGGGGAGGGGGCTGCGGACCTGCCAAGCCTGGTCCCTGGAGGGAATGTTCCAGGTCCAGCACAGGAGACAGCTGGGGGGGGGCAGACCCAGATGTGGGCTTTCTTTTACCCCCACCCACATCAAAAGAGGTTGGCTCCACACGGGACCCCCGTGTGTGTGGGGGGGTGCCCTGGGAATAGTGGCTCAAGTCTCAGCAAATAAATACCTAGCTTTGTTGAGCTGTCATTGCCATTAGAAAGGGCAAGCCTGTAGGCTGGGGTCAGGGACTGCAGAAGAGGGCAGCAAAGGTGACCCTCTTCACCACCAGCCTTGCAAATAGAGCTTTGCAATAATTGAGAGGGAATAACAGGAGGGAGGATTTAAATTACAGGAACATTTCTTCAACATGTTCTGTCTGCAACCCTCCCGTGACCTCTCCAGTACAAAAGCCCATTCAGCCACCTGGGCCACCTGTTCCCAGAGGCCCCACCCTCAGGCTCTCAGTCTTCTTTCCCCCTGTCTCCCTTCTCTTTCTTTCTCTCCAGCACTCTCCCTCTCTTCCTTGCTTGCTCTGCCTCTGTCTCTTACACACACACACACACACACACACACACACACACACCCCATCTGTTGTCCTGTTCTTCCCACCAGGCTACCACCTCCTTGCTCCCCATGACCATAGGGAAACTTGGCAAAAGCCACTAGGGAAAGGGAGTTACCTTGACAGCTCAAGGAACCTGTTCATCTATTCTCTGTCCTAGTCTTCCTGAAGGTCAGCTTTGCTGGGGACACTCAGCAAGAGACAAGGTCACCTAGCACCAGGTCTTCCTATGATGGAAGCTTAACAAATATCATGGATTCTAGTACAGGATGCAGCCTCCACTCTGTGACTGGATTAGAGGTTGGTTCCCAAGAAACTTCAGGGCATAGGTGATCTAATGTCACCACCTTTGTATCTTGAGTCTGGCACGGAGGGAGGGGCAGATCTAGGCACCAGAGTGTGTGTGTGTTGGACCCGGAACTCCAGGGAGCAAGAACACCTTCCACACTGTTCCCTTTCTGGTCCGCAGGGCTCCTCGTCTTGATGATCCTGCTTGTCCCCAGCCTTCTCCTTCTCCTGCCTGTCGACTTCCTCATCATCTCTCTCAGCCATGCACATCTAGGTTGTACCCCCCCCCAAAACGGAGAGCAGGGCAGACCAGGAGAAGCAATGTCTGAGGAGCAGGAGAGAACTTTCTGGAGGAAGGAAATGCTCTAGATCTGGGTGACCTGGGTGTTCGCATGTGTTCCAGCTTGGGATCTGTGCACCTTATCCTGTAAAAACTTAAAATTCTATCTTGATTGAAAACATCTCAGAAGACCCAGGGACCTTCTTGGTGGCTGATTCTTGGAGGGTGAAGTATGGACTTACTAACGTCTTGGTGGGCAGGCGCCTGGGCCTGAGGGGGCTCTAGAGCTGTGTCCTCCCCAGGGAGTTGGGGCCCCACACCATTGTCTCCCCTCACCAGGTGATTCACTTAACCAGCAGGTTCAAGGTTACACAGAACACCGCCCTGCCCTGGCAGAGCACCTTGGATGTTCACAACTGCTTTCATTACCTCCTTTTATCCTCCAGCCACCACCATGAGAAACACTGTGCTCCATCTTTGGAGGGTGCTGAGTTTTTTGGTGAGTTATGGTCAATCCTCATTATTTATGGATTCCATATTTGCAAATTCAGCTCATCATTAGCATTCATTTGTGACCCCAAAACAAATACTAGTGGCACTTTTGAGCTCCTTATGGACATGCATGGACTGGCTGAAGAATTGAGCCACCTGATGTATGTGCTCCCAGTTGAGGCTGGACAGGGTGAGGCTCTGCCTTCTATCCCAGCCTTCACATTATACAGCAGTGTCCATTGAGGTTTATTTAGTGCTACGTTTTTCAAGTTTTGTGCTTTTTTTTTTTTTTTTTGGCGACTTCACTGTTTAAAATGGCCTAAGTGCTGTGCTGAAGTGCTGTCTAGTGTTTCTAAGCACATGAAGGCCATGGTGTGACTTATGAAGGAAAGGCACTTGTTAGATGAACTTCATTCAGCTAGGAATTTACGATGCTGTTGGTCAGAAGTTCAATGTTAATGAATCAATGCTGCATATTAAGTCAGCTGTCTCTAAACAGAAACACACATAAAACAAAGTTATGCGTTCATCCATTGATGAAGATGTTGTGACTGGGGGCTTCCGGGAAACCCAAGCCTGTATTCCTTGTCAGAGCAATGATGTCATATTTGCTACTCCAGATTCCCAGAACTTGATAGGACACAGCGACTGCATACAATGGGGATCTACTATAGTAGCTTAAAGCCCCCCAAATTTTCAAGGTGTGAGAACTAGAACGGCCACCCCAGGAATCTTTCCAGAGCACCCCATCCCTTTCACTTGCTGGCTCCTACTGTGGCTCCTGGGCGAGGAGGGGCCCTGGAAGCAGCAGCTCAGGGCTGGGTACCCCCTGAAGAGAAGACCCTTGTGCAGCCTGATTCTCTGTGAGCCTGACTTCCTAAGGGCTAGCGCTTAGGCTTGCCAGGTGCCACCTTCAGGATAAGACACAATGCCAGGCTAGAGAGTAAGACACAATGCCAGGTGAGCAGAACCCAGCAGAGGAAGGAGCTTGACACTGTGTCACCCTCAGGAAGAGAATCATGCCGTGAAAGGAGAGCCATCTGGAAAATCACCGGAGCAAACCAAAGTCAAAGAGAGAGGGAGCTTGGGCTCTCACACCTTCCCCAGCCCCTCAAGCTCCCTGTCCCACCCCACCGGACATTTCACAAGGCTCCATGGCCACCCAGCATGTTCACCTACAAGGTCTCCAGCCATTCAGTAAGTCAAACATCACCATCTCCAGTTCACGGGCCAGGAGAATGGATGCCAGGGTGTGGGAATTTGGATTTGGTGGTGGACCTCAGTGCCTATAGAGCTGCTGGCCCTGGTGTAGCCTGATGGCCTCCTTCACAGACAGCCCCTACTCTTCTTTGTCTCAGTTCACCCCTGTTTTCTGCCACTTGACAGGAGTCAGTAGTGTGGGACAGGCGAGGAAACAAAGGCCGCACAGGAAGGAATGTCTGGTACCTTCTGCTCTCACTCCTGCTGAGAGGGATGGGAGGTGGAGTATTTGTAGTCTCTCTGCCACTTTCTCAGAGCCTACGACCACGTGGTGCTCTTTGGGTCCAGTGCCATGTGGGCTGGGGCGGCACTGTGGCAGACACTGACGTGGAACCGTGGGACTGCAGTATTGGAGAGGAGCCTGTTCTTTGGAATGCCTTTGACTGGTGCCTGTCCCATGTGGGGAGCAGCTGATCCACCTCAAAAGCCAGGTGGCTTCAAGCCGCTCAGTAAAGCAATGGGTTGGAACCCAAGTCATTCCCCAGAGGCCTCCCTGTGTGGGATGGAGAACATACTCTGCCTGCCCCTGGCAAAGTGCATCTAGGGAGCTCTCCCGGGTGGGTCGGAGCCCACCTGCATACTGAGTGCAGTCTTGCCAGCCTCTTTCCATGGGTCTCTCCTAGACTCCCCCCCTCTGTTACCAGGTAACCTTGGAGTACCCTGCCTGCAGCCCTTGATCTGTCCCTGACTTCCGTAGGCCTCAGGGTAGCTCAGTGGTCTCCATGGTTTCCTAACACAACACACCTAAGGGATTTCAGACCTTTCCTCATGGAACACAAGGCCTCACTGTGCCAGAGACTGGCACTCAGAGATGGGGAAGGTGTCTGTTCCCTTAGAGAACTTGTGTTAGAATCTGGGAGTGCATTTCTAACTTTCAAAATTTAAGGGGGTGTTCCTCCTTAAGGCAGATGGAGACAACAAAGTGAGAGATTCTCCACTTTTTCACGGTGACCGGTAAATGTCACTGGTTACCTACAGTTCCAGTGTCAGTGGGAAGACTAAAGTCTTCTCCTTCACTTATAATATTTGTGTCCAACTCAGAAAGTGTGAAACTTTGGGTGTTGATCTAAAGCACCAACAGCTGGACTGGGGCCAATCGCTGTTGGGGGGGGGGGGTGTCCAGCTACGGCTGTTTCTCTAGGTAGTGATGTCAAGGGTCTGGATCCCCAGAAAGACCTCCAGCTCTCTGTCTCTGCTAGTTCTGGGTGTGGTACGTCCCACCTATAATATTACTGCCTCCTCTCCACTTCTAGAATTGGAGCCAGAACAGAAGGAAGCACCTAGGGGCTGGGGGTGCAGCTCGGCGGTGGGGGGCTTGCCTGGCAGGCACAGGCCCTGGGTTCCATCCCCAGCACCAAAATAACTAAAGTAAAGTAAAACAGTTCTACATGATCTCAATGTAGCTGGTGAGGCCTAACTCGCCCAATCCTAAATTCATTAAAAAAAATAAAATACAAAAGGAAGCACTAGGGTAGGTGCCAGCCCTTGGGCCAGGCTTCAGTGGCCCAATGACTGCAGTCCAAGTGCATCGCCAGCCAGTTAGTTAAGGGATGTTATGACAGCAGAGAAAGGGCCCTGGGTGCTAAAACTTGAACAACACGCTCAAGTGCCAGAAAATTCTGTGAAGATATCAAGATCATGTTGAGTGGATGCAGAACCACCTGACGGACAGCATGTACCCTGCACAGGACTTGGTGGTCCTTGTGAACTTGAGGAAAATGGCCCTATGCCTTTGTCCTGGGATTCAGTCCTGGGAAGTCAGCCTCCAGACGGATCATTCAGGGAAGTCCAGGGACCTCCCGTCCTCTGGCCCTCCAGGGTGCAGTTACCCAGTGTGCCATTCATAGCCCTACCTGTCATCATCCCCATACCGCCGTTTCTCTATAGTTCTTATGAGAATTGGAGAATTTTAAGTGAAGCCAGAAAGAACAAATAAAGGGAGATAAAGTTTGCAAAGCATGCAAGAAAGAAAAGAGCGTGACGATGGAGTAGAGGAGGAGGAAGGGAATGCCTGGAAGGAAGTGGGAGGCAGGAGGAAGGGGCTGCAGTACTCACGTGTTGTGGAGCACACACCAGCCGCAGTGGGGATCACCGGAGCCAAGGCAATCCCCGCAGCTCCGATACTGACCGCAGGACTCCACAGGAACTCTGGTGAGCTAGGACAGCACGACAGGGAGAAAGTGGTCAACATGTGCAGAGCGTCCAGTGGTCCACTAGAAGGGGTGCTATTCTAACATCACTGCATTAGTTAAAACACTATAGGACCATAAAGGTGCCTAGAGACCCAGAAGCAAAGGGATTCTGAGTGATCCTGTTGGATCAGGTGGTCACATGGTATCCAGGAGACCACCACGTACCACGGCCTTAAACGTCTCGAGGAATACAGACTCCACAGAGTTCACAACAAAAATTGCCATAACAGAGACTTACGTAATGCATATTTAATTTTCCTACTAGTGAAACAACAAACGGAAATCTCTGTGAACATTCAATCTGTCACATATTTGCTTCCATCAGTGTGATAAACCTAAATGTTTATTCTCCATCGTTTGCTTCACATTTGACAGAGTGTCAGGAAACACTCTCTTCCCAGCCCCTCCTGCAGGTCTCAGTATTTTCTAGTTCCAGAGAGCACCTTACCCAGACCAGGTTCTGCCTCTCTTTCTCCTGGCCTTTTAACAGCACCCTCCCCTACCACCTTCCATGCTGTGGCTATTCCTGGCCCACTCTTTCTTTCCCACACTGTTGGCCAAATGGTCTGCAAGGTTTTCAATGTGGTGCTTTCAACAGCTGCTCTTTCTCCTCCCGCTCACACCCCTATAAAATCATTGCATGAGCTTTCACCGGCAGCTTTTTTTTTAAAGAGAGAGAATTTTTTAATACTTGTTTTTCAGTGAACACAACATCTTCATTTTATGTGATGCTGAGGATAGAACCCAGCGCCCCGCCCATGCCAGAGAGCGTGTTACCGCTGGAGCCACATCCCCAGCCCGTCACCAGCAGCTTTTTAATGCAAAATATTCTGCTTAACGTTTTTGCTTAGCCTGAATGCTTCCATTTCCTGGGTGCTCTCAACTATCCTTTGAATGTCATTTTTTCCCCCCTAGTATAATTTTGCCCTTGTGTGTCTTTACATGAGTTTTGTTTTTAGAGCCTTGCTCTTTATTCTCCAAATTTTTTCCAATTTCTTATTTGTAAAAATTTTCTCTCTCTCTTTTTTTTTAAATCATCATTTTCTATTTGGGATCTATCTATCTATCTATCTATCTATCTATCTATCTATCTATCTATCTATCTCAGGGGAAGATTCCCTGCTTCTCCTCCGGCTTGAGCTAGGAGCGTGTGCCATAGCTGTCATTTGTAGTTCCTAGCCGTGGGACAGTGAACAGAGAAAACTGTAAGGCGTGCTGACCTGGCTGAGCCCTCTCTGCTCGGGAGTGAACACGGAGGCTGTGTTTACCCTGCTGTTTCATAGGCATCCGCCTCTGTAAAATTACGTGCTCTTGGCAGGGGCCACTTGTAACTCACACGCAGGCAAACTGGCACCAGAGCCCGCTCAATTAGTCTCGAGACTCTCTTGTGGAATTAATTAATAATTAATTCCAAGTCCCACACAATCTCTTTTCCTTTAATTTCCTTATTCCCTTTACATTTCTTTGTTCTCCAAAATACACATTGATCTTTCCTAATGACCATCCTGCATTTTCACTTCTTCCAAATTACCTTTTAGCCCCCCCCCCTCCTCTGGTTGTTACAGCTTTGCCCTTGGCCCTGAAGGCCCTTTCCTGTTTGTTTTTTTTTTTGCATATTTTGAATTTTATCTTTCCATCTATTTATGACTGCTCCTGTGATCTGCGTGGACCATGCACAGTCTCTGCCTACACCTGACCTTGCTATCTTTATAATTGACCTTGACCGTGGATTCCTTAGGAATTGTCCCACTGGCTCTGCATGCAGCCAGGAAGTTCCCCTGTTCCCATTGCCTCTTCAATTTCTCCCCCAGCTCTTGAAGTGAGCACCATCATGTCAGCCCAGCCCAGAGGATCTGGACTCCTGGGAATTCAAGAGTGGGAATGAGGCCCCCAAACTATTCTATTTCCAAGAGACAAATGTTGCTGTTGCTTGTCGAATGTTGCTTGTTGCTGTTTTATGTTTTTATACATGCTCATCATATGTGTCCCATACTAAAAATAGGAAATATTCCATAATAAATGCAGTTTGTTTAGTAGACAGAATCTTTCAAAACATGCTACCCAGAGGGGAAAAACAAGAAGAGGGGGCCATAGATGGGGAAAGCTGAAAACCACGCAAGCCACAGATAGCGCTGTCGTCTGCTCAGCCGCTGGCCTGGCTCCCCATACTTTGCATGAGATTAAAGAGAAAATCATGGCTTGTTCCATCAAAAGCATTTTCTTGGTCTAAATTTAATTAACATCCTCCCCAGTTTCTCCTATTGACATGTTCTATCATCTGTCTTGGAGGGAATGTGCCCTGGGATTCCAGGGTGTGCCACTTTTAAGTAAAGAGCCAGCTGTTTGGTGAATCTGATATTCTTAAGAACATTTGCAACCTAAAAATAGCTTGCAACTGGTGTTTAATAATGTCGATACCCTGGAATCATAAAATCCTTCCCCTCATGATTTTAAACAGGAGTCTTTTTTTTTTTTTTTTTTTTGGTTTTGGTTTTGGTTGGAAAGAACATAGAAGTCTGTAGAACAAGACCGAAAGCCTGGTTTCGCTGTTTACCAGCAATGAGATCTTGTTGTCTCTGAGTCTTATGTTGATCATCCTCAAACATGGATATAAAATCCTCCATAATTCACAGGGTTTTCCAAAGCACAGATGACTCCCAGTTTATGAGCGATGATATCTTTGACATCAATGTCGCATTACCTCCCTGTCACATCACAGAGAACTGCTCAGAGTCCTCCTGGGCCTCATGAGCTTCACTGTGACCTGAACAGACCTGGCAGACTTGCTTTTTGAGTACCTTGATCCTGTCATCTCCTCCTTGAATGATGACGTCTGCCCTGAAACCATTCATTGTGTCACTCTTCAGATGAAACCCTGGACTTCTCTGAGCTCCCTGACTCATTCAGTAGTTCACTTGTTCCTAGGACAGTCATATGGTTGTTCTTTGATTTCATCTAGATTCTTCTATGTGCAACCAGGGTACGAGTCCTAGGTAGTCATTATGACAGTCAGAGTCTAGCCATTGCTTTGTCCCCAGATCCCCAGGTGAAATCGAGCAGGTCTTTCTCTGAGCCTCTTTTCAATCATCGGGAAATGAGGGACGGCATGGGTCAGTTCTAAACTGCCTTTCACTTCTGATATTCTTGCTCCTTTTTAATGCCCAGACAAAAATCTTGCCCAGTGCCATCCCTTCTCCCTGGTTTAGTTTCCATGGACAACTACAATAATGACTTCATTATTGTGCCACTCTCCAGACACTAGGCCCTGATGACTTACTTGGGCATCTAGAGCCTTCTCTTCTTGGAGGCAAACAACCCTACTTTCTTTAAACTTCCCTTGGAAGACCTTTCTATCTATGCATCCCATCATTTTTTTATCACTCACTTCTGAACTTGATATAGGTCTTCTCCACTCTTTCAAATGCATGGAGGCTAAACCCAAGGAGCCAACAGATCAAGGAGGACAGCCATCACAATGTGAGAACTAGGTTCACCTCTCTCCCTTTTCCAGTATGTCCCCAAGGAAGGGAAGGACCAGGGAGATCCCAAAGTCCATGACCAGGCAGAGCTCTTGAGCATGACCAAGCTCTTTCACACTGGCCAGACCTCTCCCAATTGACATATGGGATTTGCCTCCCTTCCCTCTATGGGTAATTCTGGAAAGCATCGGAGACTTTTAAACTACTTTTGAAAACTGGATTTGGTTGAGTCACTTGTCTTCTACAAATGTGTACTCTAATGTCCCTGATTACCTTTCAAACTTTTCTCTGTGGCTTCTTAGCCACCGTGCCCCTATGACTCACTCTCCCTGAATACCTGGACTCTCCACCCACATCGAACACAAAGCAAAGCCATCCCTCCATCCCCCACCTCGGCTTCTCTCCTGACCCTGGAACACAAACCACTCCAGATGCAGAGCCACACGATTAATTAAAAGCACCCCACGCTGATTAAAGTCTTCAGCTTCAGTGCTAGGCATGCTAATTAACGGAGTGAGGGAATTCAGACCACAGGAAGAGGTGAAAAAACAAAGTCACGGCGGGGTGGGTGGTGGCAGACTTCTGTTTTGGAGAATAAATCACATATCGATGTGACCTGAGCTATCACGATGATAGATGGTTTCAGAGACCACAGAAGATTGAGGTCCGTCCCCTGGTCATTGGACTCCAGGAGAGGTGTTGATTGATGTGGCTACAATATCACCCTCAATACTTCCAGAGATGGGAGCCCTATTACCTCTTGGAACTTCCATGTGTGCCTCCACTGTGCTAGGGGAGAACGTGGTCCCTGGGGTCTATACATAGTTGTCTTGGAACATTGTCCCAATTTTGTGCAAAAATTCATCAAGCAATATGGCAGCAATTTCACCTCCAGGTACATACTCTGAACCAAAAGCAGGTCTCATAGGCATGTCTGCATAGCCAAGTTCACAGCAGAATTATTCACAGTAGCCAAAAGGTAGAAGCAAGCCAAGTGTCCATCAACAGAAGAATGGATAATGATAACGTAGGGTACATAGAAGTCGAATATTACCCAGCCTTAAAATGGAAGGAAATTCTAGATGAACCTTGAAGACATAATGCTAAGTGAAATCAGTCAAACACAAGAGGACAAATATATGGCTCAACTTATTGAGGTCCTTAGAGTAGCCAGATTCATGGAAGGAAAATGGGGCTGGAGAGAGCGAGGAGACAGTTCCTGTCCAGTGGGTACGGAGTTTCATTTGGAAAGAAGAAATGTCAGCAATGATAAAAGAAGAAAGGAAAAATCAAGCATCACCTGGAGAATGAACAATAGGTTGCTGAGTGATCAATGGGTTTTAGAAGACATCAAGGAGGAAATTAAAAAATTCCTAGAGTTAAATGAAAACACAGACACAACATATCGGAATCTATGGGACACATTGAAAGCAGTTCTAAGAGGAAAATTCATTGCTTGGAGTTCATTCCTCAAAAAAAGAAAAAAACAACAAATAAATGATCTCATACTTCATCTCAAAATCCTAGAAAAAGAAGAGCAAAACAACAGCAAAAGAAGTAGAAGGCAAGAAATAATTAAAATCAGAGCTGAAATTAATGAAATTGAAACAAAAGAAACAATTGAAAAAATTGACAAAACTAAAAGCTGGTTCTTTGAAAAAATAAATAAAATTGACAGACCCTTAGCCATGCTAACGAAGAGAAGAAGAGAGAGAACCCAAATTACTAGCATACGGGATGAAAAAGGCAATATCACAACAGACACTTCAGAAATACAGAAGATAATCAGAAATTACTTTGAATCCTTATACTCCAATAAAATAGAAGATACTGAAGGCATAGATAAATTCCTTGAGTCCTATGATCTGCCCAGATTGAGCCAGGAGGATATAGACAACCTAAACAGACCAATAACAATAGAGGAAATAGAAGAAACCATCAAAAGACTACCAACTAAGAAAAGCCCAGGACCGGATGGGTATACAGCAGAGTTTTACAAAACCTTTAAAGAGGAACTAACACCAATACTTTTCAAGCTATTTCAGGAAATAGAAAAAGAGGGAGAACTTCCAAATTCATTCTACGAGGCCAACATCACCCTGATTCCGAAACCAGACAAAGACACTTCAAAGAAGGAAAACTACAGACCAATATCTCTAATGAACCTTGACGCAAAAATCCTCAATAAAATTCTGGCGAATCGGATTCAAATACATATCAAAAAAATTATACATCATGATCAAGTAGGATTCATCCCTGGGATGCAAGGCTGGTTTAATATACGGAAATCAATAAATGTTATTCACCACATCAATAGACTTAAAAATAAGAACCATATGATCATCTCAATAGATGCAGAAAAAGCATTCGACAAAGTACAGCATCCCTTTATGTTCAAAACGCTAGAAAAATTAGGGATAACAGGATCATACCTCAACATTGTAAAAGCAATCTATGATAAGCCACAGGCCAGCATCATTCTGAATGGAGAAAAATTGAAGGCATTCCCTCTAAGATCTGGTACAAGACAGGGATGCCCTCTCTCACCACTTCTGTTCAACATAGTCCTCGAAACACTGGCTAGAGCAATTAGACAGACAAAAGAAATTAAAGGCATAAAAATAGGAAAAGAAGAACTTAAATTATCACTATTTGCAGATGATATGATTCTATACCTAGCAGACCCAAAAGGGTCTACAAAGAAGCTATTAGAGCTAATAAATGAATTCAGCAAAGTGGCAGGATATAAGATCAACACGCATAAATCAAAGGCATTCCTGTATATCAGCGACAAATCCTCTGAAACGGAAATGAGGACAACTACTCCATTCACAATATCCCCCCAAAAAATAAAATACTTGGGAATCAACCTAACAAAAGAGGTGAAAGATTTATACAATGAAAATTACAGAACCCTAAAGAAAGACATAGAAGAAGACCTTAGAAGATGGAAAAATATACCCTGCTCATGGATAGGCAGAACTAACATCATCAAAATGGCGATATTACCAAAAGTTCTCTATAAGTTCAATGCAATGCCAATCAAAATCCCAACAGCATATCTTGTAGAAATAGATAAAAGAATCATGAAATTCATATGGAATAATAAAAGACCCAGAATAGCAAAAACAATACTAAGCAGGAAGTGTGAATCAGGTGGTATAGCGATACCAGACTTCAAACTATACTACAGAGCAATAGTAACAAAAACAGCATGGTACTGGTACCAAAACAGGCGGGTGGACCAATGGTACAGAATAGAGGACACAGTAACCAATCCACAAAACTACAACTATCTTATATTTGATAAAGGGGCTAAAAGCATGCAATGGAGGAAGGATAGCATCTTCAACAAATGGTGCTGGGAAAACTGGAAATCCATTTGTACCAAAATGAATCTGAATCCCTATCTCTCGCCGTGCACAAAAGTTAACTCAAAATGGATCAAGGAGCTTGATATTAAATCAGAGACACGGCATCTGATAGAAGAAAAAGTTGGTTATGATCTACACGCTGTGGGATCGGGCTCCAAATTCCTCAATAGGACACCCATAGCGCTAGAGTTAACAAATAGAATCAACAAATGGGACTTACTCAAACTAAAAAGTTTTTTCTCAGCAAAAGAAACAATAAGAGAGATAAACAGGGAGCCTACATCCTGGGAACAAATCTTTACTCCACACACTTCAGATAGAGCCCTAATAACCAGAATATACAAAGAACTCAAAAAATTAGACAATAAGATAACAAATAACCCAATCAATAAATGGGCCAAGGACCTGAACAGACACTTCTCAGAGGAGGACATACAATCAATCAACAAGTACATGAAAAAATGCTCACCATCGCTAGCAGTCAGAGAAATGCAAATCAAAACTACCCTAAGATACCATCTCACTCCAGTAAGTCTGGCAGCCATTAGGAAGTCAAACAACAATAAGTGCTGGAGAGGAGGCGGGGAAAAGGGCACTCTTGTTCATTGCTGGTGGGACTGCAAATTGGTGCAGCCAATTTGGAAAGCAGTATGGAGATTTCTCGGAAAGCTGGGAATGGAACCACCATTTGACCCAGCTATTCCCCTTCTCGGTCTATTCCCTAAAGCCCTAACAAGAGCATGCTACAGGGACACTGCTACATCGATGTTCATAGCAGCTCAATTCACGATAGCAAGACTGTGGAACCAGCCTAGATGCCCTTCAATAGATGAATGGATAAAAAAAATGTGGCATTTATATACAATGGAGTATTATTCTGCATTAAAAAATGACAAAATCATAGAATTTGGAGGGAAATGGATGGCATTAGAGCAGATTATGCTAAGTGAAGCTAGTCAATCATTAAAAAACAAATACCAAATGACTCCTTTGATATAAGGGGAGTAAACAAGGACAGGGTAGGGACGAAGAGCTTGAGAAGAAGATTTACATTAAACAGGGATGAGAGGTGGGAGGGAAAGGGAGTGAGAAGGGAAATTGCATGGAAATGGAAGGCAATCCTCAGGGTTATACAAAATGACATATAAGAGGAAAGGAGGGGTAAGACAAGATAATACAAATGGAAGAAATGATTTACAGTAAAAGGGGTAGAGAGAGAAAAGGGGAGGGGGGGAGGGGAGGGAAGGGGAGGGGAGGGGGGATAGTAGAGAATAGGACAGACAGCAGAATACATCAGACACTAGAAAGGCAATATGTCAATCAATGGAAGGGTAACTGATGTGATACAGCAATTTGTATACGGGGTAAAAGGGGGAGTTCATAATCCACTTGAATCAAACCGTGTAATATGATGTATTAAGAACTATGTAATGTTATGAACGACCAATTAAAAATAAAATAAAATAAAATAAAATACAAAAATAAAAAAAATAAAAAAAATAAAAAAAAAAAGAAGAAATGTCAGGAGATACACGGTAGTGATGCCTGCATGGCACTGGGAGTGTCTGCAATGCCATGGAGCTCAGAAACAGTTAACACGGTCAGTTTCATGTTATATATATTTCACCCACCATAAAAAAATTAAAATAGCGACCTTTTGAAAGGGCTGTGGCAAGTGATCTCATCTTGAGCATGGCAGAGGGCAGACTAGATAGGAAAACACCTGTTCTCTGCCCGATTCCCTGGGTCAAGGGGAAGCAGCTTTCTGTTGGTAGACTAATATATTCATGTTTATAAACTACTCTGAGAACCTTCAGTGAAAAGGTAGGCATCGCTATGCTTTTCAATTTAATCTCCAGTGGACAGAAGATTTGGGGATGAATGTCTCCTATTGCATATGATTATGTAAGACTCGGTCCTTCTCAAGCTCTGAACATGCATTTCCTGATCTGGAAAAATAATACCATAGCTTTGTTCTACTGAAAACCTTTCCTTCCCTCCTGCTTCCTCCAAGAAACACAGCAGGATGGGGCTCAAAATTCCAATAGTCCCTGCGTTAGAAACTTATCTGGCTTTGATTCCCAGTTGTGACTAGGGATGACCTGTGAGCCCTTCCCCCAACCCCTTCTCTTCCTCGCTGATGACGTCTTTGGGACTCATATTGGTTTTCTGTATCCTTTGCCACTAAAGTAAACTTCCTTCAGCAATACAGTGTAGTTTGTCCTGGTTTTGAACTACGGTAAACAGAGTCATCGTATACTTTTGTAAACAGGATCATCAGCAGAGCAGCGTGCCTATCCACTCTCTCTCACTCATCCAGCCTGAATGAACAAGTCAGTGGCTTAGGACAGAAAAGTAAAAGGGGCCCCACACGGGATTTCAACTCCCGGCCTTGGTTGTACAGGTTTCTGCATCTGACAGACAGAGCCACGGCATGGAAGGCCTGGAGCCTGGGTGTGCTCCTGGCAGCTGGAGAAATTGTCATGGTTCCCACGAGGCCTGGCCCCCTGCTGCCCAGCCCTCGCAGGGTTTCCCTGACATTTTGCAAGATGCTCTCCTCTGGCAATTGGGTCCCACTCTGCCTGTTGCTGTTCCCGTTCCAAAGGGTGCCTGCTGCTCTGCTGATTACATTCAGAACGGTTCCACCGACGCCACACACAGCCTCGGTGTGTATCTCTCATTTGTTTAAGCATTTGACATCCTGGTCAAAATGTGAGTTATTACTCCATCTCTGCTCTTATAATTGGATGCTAATGCCACAGTGGCTACACTGAGCCTGATGCTTGGAGTTAATTTAAATGTCCAAAAAGGCTTCTTAAGTACCCAATTTCCTTCAAAATTGTCAAAAAAAGAGAGGAAAAAAGAGGCAAGACAATCCATTAAGAAACTCCAAGAGGAGGCTGGGGAGCTGTCAGGCTGCACGGATGTGGCACCTGGCGCTCTCCTCCGTGCTGTCCTCCTGTCTCCTGTTCCCGAGTGAGGGAAGCAGAGTTGGGAAAAGTTAGGCCCCTCCTGGGAGGCACGCAAGCAGCTCAGGAGCCCCTCACAGCCTCTCTGCGGGCCTCTCTTTCCTTTGTTGGCCTCTGGTTCCTCTTCAGGCCTCATTTGTGCTGACCAGGGACCCTGTAAGGATTTCAGAGGGTCTCTCACAGCCAGGGTGGACACTGTGGCACAATAGTTGCTCAGGAAGCTGTTTATCCCAAGTCACTCCAGACACCTGGAATCCCTCCACTCACAGCCTCTTTGCTCTGAGTGTGGCCAACTGGCAAAAGAGGCCGAGACCAGGAGGCTGCTCACAGGTGTGGCAAGTTGGGTTACGACTCCCGAGGCTTCATTCCTAACATGGCGTTTACGCTGTGGCCTCGAGATGAAGGGGAGGGTGGAGCACAGTCCCCTATCCTGGCCTCTGGGTGTGGCCCAAGTCTTGATTTAGCCAATGGGATGGTAGCACGCACAGGCCAGGACAGGCCCGAGGTGGGCGTCTGTGCTAGTCTTTGCCTTCTTGTGCTTCTGTCATTGCCAGAGAAGAGTTTCCTCCGCTTCCTCAGAGGAGCCCCAGATGAACCCACCAGGAGTAAGACCTGAGCCCTGCCCGCAGCAGGGGACAGATCCAGACAGGGCAGCAGCCGGAAGCACATCTGTCCAGCTGAAGTTGGCTGAAAGAGTGGCCATGTGATGGCTCTGCCAAGCCATGGGTGCCAGCATGGATGCTGCCATGGCTATGAGTTTGGGGCTGGTGTATCAGGCAGGTTTACTGTGCAATTGCTGGTTGACCCACAGGGGCTGGGCAGAGAGTGGCAGCACCTGTGCCAAGAGGTGGAGGGGAAGAGGTCAAGAGCAGGAGAGGGAAACTTGCCGTGGGGATCGACGCACAGACCCTGAGGTTGGATGTGGCAGGCGTGTGTTCAGAGATGGTTCCAGGCTGGATCCAGCAGGACGAGTGCCTCTTCTTGGGTCCTCCCATGCTGGCCATGTTCTCTTAGTTCTAGGTGGACCAGTAGATCTCCGCAAGGTCCAGCCCCAGAGCATAGTACCAGAGAAGACTCTGGACAGAGAATACAGAGCAGGAGAGGGAAACTTGCAGTGGGGATCAACGCACAGACTCTGAGGTCGGAAGCGGAGATGCTCCTGGACCCCTGGATTGACCTCGTGGCTGCCCCAGTGTGGGGGAAACGACTTTGTCTACTTAGTAGCGGTGAGAATTCCTTGAGAATGGTTTGCTATGAGCTTTGCAATCCCTCTGCTTGTGCAGGTGCCATGGGGTAATCCGGCAGGAACTGCACTTGGGAGGCTGACACACAGGGTCAAGGGTAGCAGTCCTGACTACCACCATTGTCCCCACCTGGCTGCAGGTAGGAGTCCTCAGATCAGGGTTGTCCATACTTAGGAAGGACAATATTCCCAGAGCATGAGGCCTGGGGGTCCCGAGCTCTGGACTCTTCTGGATAAACAGGCGACCTTAGATGGATCCTCCCTGTCATTAGACCTCGGTTGATTATTTTCAGAGAGGAGACCCACTCCTGCTCTGCCTCAGAGACTCGGTCACAAACTACTACTCACACAAATGGTCTGGGAAGCTTTCTGCCATCGAAAAGTAGCAGATGTTGCGGAGAGCTGCAATTTGCTGCTATTAATAAGTATAAATGCCTAATAGGAAGCCAGTTTGCTCCTGGAACTCGGACAGCCAAGGAGCTAGTGCTGACGCCGGAATCATCAACATATGCTGCTTCTCATTAGCAAACGGCGGTAGCTGAGAAGCTGGGCGAGGATTCTGCAGTCTCCAGAAATCACCCCATCCTTGCGCCTCCCTGTGTGGGCCACGGTGCAGTGGCACGCTCCTTATTAGCCAGACCCCTCACCACTCGAGAGAATGAGACCCCTCCCTGCTGCACAGATGGGAAAGCCATGGCCCAGAGAGGCTGAGCAGCTTGCTCAAGGTCACGCAGCAGGGTGGCGGCGAAGGTGGAAATTGAAATGAAGCTGGGGCTTCTGCCCACAGTCAGACCTGCTAAATACCACTGGCTCCCTGCATGAAGCCCTGGGAACCGAGAAACCTCTGATCCCGCCACTGAACCCAGAGTCTTGGGGTGAAAATTCCATGGCACTGCAGATGGCTTATTGTAAAATCAGGAAAGTTTGACTGAGGGGCCCCTCCTGTGGGCAAAGAATCCCAGCACCAAGTGGGGGCCCTAGAGAAAGACCACAGGACTCTCCATGCACCTCGAGAGAGACTCCCTCATTCCTTCAAATGTGGTTGGGGAGGAAAGGAGAGTTTGAAATTGCTTTCTCTCAGTGACTGGTGAGAAGCAGGAATCTGGGACAAGACCAACCTGGGTTTGAATCTGCATCTGCCACTTCCAGTGTGACTTGGGCCACTTCTAGTGTGACTTGGGCCACTTCCAGTGTGACTTGGGCCATTTCCTTAACCTCAGGAGCCTCCGTTCCCTCCTCTGTGCACCCTGGGTTTTTTCTTGAAAGATTAATTGCCATGGCACAGAGGAACATGTTGGTGTAATGCCGACAACAAGTCTTCATCTATTGTCCCAGCACCTGGCACAGAGAGGAGCCGTCTCCCCTCCCCCACAGCTCAGGCACAATAAATGAGAGTTAACAGGGATGTGAGTGAGGGCCCGCTTGCCTGTATGAATGAATGAATGAAGTTGGTCCCTGTCAAGCTCCTACATGGTCTAAAAATCTCATTTTCTTTTTTATATTTATTTTTTAGTCATAGTTGGACACCATACCTTGATTTTATTTATTTACTTTTATCTGGTGCTGAGGACGGAACCCAGGGCCTTGCATGTGCAAGCTGAGTGCTCGAGCACTCTACTGCTGAGCCACAACCCCAGCCCCGGCCCCTGAAAATCTCATTTTCTTTGACACTGACAATGTTCCCAGCTGCGCTGGGTCTGGGGAACAACCGATTTGGTAATCTTGGTTCTACTCGAAAACCTATCACCTCTGGATTATTGCCACAAGTTCATTTCATAGCGTGGAGGACAAAGTGTCCCCCTCTCTGGACTATCAGGCTCACGTCCCACAGCAGGTTCAGGAGACCTGGCCTCCGGGGTTGTGGTGTTGCAAGGTGCTCGTTTTCCTGGGTCAGCCCATCAATGCACCTGATGGAGAAGACAGGCAGCCTTGCTCGTGTCCTGCCCGGAGAGCATTCCTACAGCATCAAGGAAAACAGAATCTAGGGTGTGGAGTGTTGTGGCATTGACAGAGTTAACATGCTGAAAGGGACCTTGGAGACAAATATAGCTCTAATCCCCTGGTTTCTTTGTGGCTGCAGGGATTTGTCCAAGGCCACAAGGCTACCAGCACTATTCTTTTGACACCAAATCCCTCCATATGACTGCTGGCCAAGATGCCTGTTCTTGACCTACTCTTAAGGTCAAGGCTGAAGGAAGAGGCAGACTCGGGGACCCACACACAAGTGAGGGATGCAAAGATCCCTCCCCACCCCAAACCCAGCAGGTGCGAGGAGCCTTTGTCCTGGGGATCAAAGTGCTGCCCCTGCTCCAGCCATCTTTCACCCAGTGACACTGACAAAGACAATGTCCCCATCTGAGCCGGGACTGGGGACCTGCTGGTGTGAGTTTCCCAAGCTCTGGCTGCTCAACGGGTACCTTTGTTCCAGTAGCCAAGAAGGAGAGGGTGGGGGAGGGACTGGCACTTTGACACCTAACTCCAGGCCCAGCAGGCAGCTGAGCCAAACTGGTCCCCAGGCATATGCCAAGCCCTCTGGCAGGCTGGCTCCGGCTCTTGGTGGGAAGCAGGGCAGGCGGGGCAGGCGCTCCTTCTCCACCCAGCCTCTCTCCTTCCCTAGGACTTCCTCTGTCAAGGGCACTGTTGACCAGTGGCCCCAGCAGTGGTCTGTCTGTTCAAACCAAAGAGTAGCGTGCAAATGGCCCATCGACGTGAGCTGGCGTGCAGCGGCTGAGGGCTTGTGCCCGACACACATGTCTGGTCAGAGTGATGGTGCTTGCACCCTCCTGTGCATTGCAGTCAACGGGCAGGTGTCTGCAGATGCACATAGACATCCTGTCTGGACATGCAGCTCTTTTGGATAGGAGACAAATGTCTTCCTTCCAAAAGGAATTTGACCTAGGGAGATGTCACATTGCCCAGAGGCATTAAAAACTGATACCCCTCAGGGAAGAACCGTCTAGGTCCTGTCAATACAAGGACCCTCAGGAAAATAGGTGCCACTGGCTTTAGAAGGAAGTCACAGAGACCACAGGGATCCCTGAGAGGCTTAAATCCACCTCCTTCCCCTCTTTCCCTGCCTCACTCTCCAACACACACATGGGCGCCCCTGTGGGTTTGGGGCTCAACCTGCTGTGGAGGGTAGAGAGGCAGGGTCGCACAGGTAAAATGTGTGCTCTTCATGAAAAGAGGCTGCTTTGAAGGCATTTTCTAGCCATTCTTCAAAATCAGGGGTGACACTGACAGTGTTCTAAAAGGCTGGGCTTTACATAGGTATGAACTTTTTGAGGAGTAATTTGGCAGTTATTACTAAAACAGATATGACCAGCACGTCTCCCTCTTGAAGTCTTTCCTACAGAAAGAGCAGCATCTAGGCACAGATGCAGGGCTGTGGATATTCATTGTGTATTTGTATGTGCTAACAACTATTTGGAAATAACCTAGGTGTCCACCCACAAGGGATTGGTAAAATAAATGGTGGCATGTCCCTACTCTGAGAAAATACTGGTCTGTATCTACTGACATGAGCATGTTTCAGAAAAAGCATATTAAGGCTCAATTTCATTTTTTAAAAATAGTTGTGCAGCATGTATTCATGTATTCAGAGACATATTTTTGGGCAAAGAATAACTTCTAGATAGATAGTAGAAGTTAGCAGTGGTTGACTCTAGGGAAGTTGAATTTTTCAGACAGGATATAATTTAGAACATTTTTTAACTTGGGAAATTAAAATAATTTTTGCAAGATGCTTTGACCTTTTTGTCTTTTAAACCAATTTATTTAACTAGTTAGTTCAAAATTTATTTTAGGGTCAATGCTTTATTTTTTTTTTTTAAACACCCACCAGATTTCTAACATTCAAAAACTATGAAAAGGGTTCATGGCTGGCTGATTTCTCCTTCCTGGTCACTTTGTGACCAGGGGCACCCTGGAAGTGCACCCTGCCGCCAGACTTTTTTTTTTTTTTCTTGCAAAAGTTAACGAGCTCATATTGCTTGGGGAATTATTGTTTGATATTGTAGTTATCAAGTGAGGTTACCTGCCCACCCAAAGGAACCCCCCCAGGTAAACAATCCCACGCCCACCCACCATATAGAGGACTCTCATCCTCCCCTACAGAAGTTACTGAGCCAGGACCAGGGCACCTGGGTCTATGGTCCTGTGTCTATGTGGGCTGACTCCAGCACACACTGTGTTTGGATCAGTTTAGTTTCCACATAAAGGAGTCAGTGTGTGGAGCATCACTGGGCTAGGGGTCCTGTGACCTGTCCCTAACTTGCAGTCAGACCTTGGTCAGGTGCCCTTACCTCTCAGGACCCCAGTTTTCAGACCTAAATGGATCTGTATCATCCTTTCTAGTGAGGATTCCATCATGATTAACTATCTTAAGACTAGCAAAGCCTCCAGGAGTCTCATCCCAGGGTTCCCCCCAATTTCCTGCCCATCTTGGCAACTTCATCTGTCTGCATAATAGGGATGCTCAGCTCTGCCCCTGTCCTAGTTCTTTTGATCCCAGAAAAGTCAGATGACATCAACTCAACAGATACTTTGAATTCTAAAAAAGGAAATGACTGCAACTTGCGATGATAACCTCCGAAGCCACTAGTATGACCCATTGCCACTTCTCTCTCTCTCATTAATGTGAGTGGTGGATTGGGTGAGCAAAGGGTCAGCATGCCCAGTCTGAAGGGAGGGAGATAGCACAGGCTTTTGAAGCCAGCCTTAGGTTCAAGCCCTGGCTCAGCCACTGGCTTTGGGTCAGCTCCTTTATGTTTTCAAGCCTCAGTTTCCTTGTGTGCTTAACGGAGTAACCATGATCCTTCCCTATTGGGTGCTAGTTAAGTTCTGTTTAAGTGGCCAAGGACATCCATCCTTGCCTTGACTAGGTCAGGGAGACAGTCAAGGACTCAACTGTACCACACCAGCTGTCAGGACACACCTCTGCCTGCCAGGGGCTGACCCCATTGGACAGGGCCAATGTTGACAAGGAGGGGGGAGAAATCTCCTCTATTCCACATGTCATGGCAGCCCAGGAATCTGATCCAGGGCAGACCAAGGTCTGGAATACAGCCCCCCTTCCGAAATGAGAAGTGGCTGTCAGTACTATATTTAGACACCCGACTCTGTGAGGTCAGAAATAATTGCTGGCCTGGGGTGTGTGGGTCGGGTGAAGGCAGGGAGGTGTCTGTTCCTGGCTTTTGTGACCTATTCTCTGAGGCCGTGTTTGGGGTGGCCTGGGGGACCCATCCAGCTTCAGACACCATCTCTGTCCACTCAGGCCTCTGCTCTAACAAGCATACCGAAGCACAGTAGATGCACAAAATTGGAGAAGGATCTAGAAGTGTAGTGCCCACTAGGATGATGGCTCTCAATGACCCTGTGCTGGGCAGGAGCCAGGGGGGCCCTGGGGAGCCAGGATGTGCAGCTGTTGGCACCTGGGCTTTGCAATCTGAGATCCTTGCTTGGCCATCTCAGCTTGGTCAAGCATTTTCCATCCCCAAGCCTCCAAGAGGCATTAAATAACATAATACACCTAAAGCCCTCGCCACTTGCCCTGGCGCACGCACACTGCATCAGTGGCAGCTGGCATGCAGTCAGGACAGCCAGAGGTGACTAAGGTAATGTTTTCCTCTGTTTCTCCTGAAGCAGATAATGTTCCCCTAAGTGAGAAGTTCAACTTCAAAGTTCAATTTCAAAGGCATTCGGATGCACCCTGTATTGGCTGACTACTTCAGTGGCTTGAGAAGACAGGACCTCATGGCTCACTTCCCTCCCAGCCACCTTCTCCTCTCAGTGATGCTCTCGGTCCCAGCTCTGCAGAGCCCCTCCCTATTAATAGGGGTTTGGCCACACAGCCAGGTCCCTGTCTCTTTCCCTTCCCTCCTCAGCCTTTAGGAGAGCTTTTCTTTAGTTTTTAAGTCACATAGTGCAGGGAGAGAAACCCAGAGAGTTCGCGGTACTGCTCCTCACCCCCGGGCCAGTGAGGTGACAGCTGGAGCCGTTCTGTTAGTCGACAGGAGGCCAAGGTCATCTGTGGACTTCCTTTATTTGGGTTTCCCCTGACCTCTGTGAACAGGCATAATCAAATGCTGGCTGTGGGTCTGGGACAGAAAATCGAGCTCGGCTCCCAGCCAAGCACAACAGGCCATGCTGTGTGTCGGCATGTGGGGACACGGGTTGGCAAGGCACGTCTGGCAGGCCAGGGTCAGGCGGCGAGTCCCAGCATGGTGGCATTGGCAGAGTCCAGCAGCCCCCGCTGTGACGGGGACACGGAGGATGCAGCCTCCAGACACGATTAAGTGCAGGGCATTTGCTGAGTTGGCAAACAAACCTGCAGGGTGTAGGGCCAAGGCAGCAAGGAAAACTCGAGCCTTTGGGGAAGGTAGCACGGCACGAGCAGGATTCATTCTCAGACACGCTTCCTCCTCTGTGGGCTGCTGCTGTAACACAGCGCCACCTGGGCAGGGTGGGGGCCGTTGGGGGCTGGTTTGCATCATGTGACCCTCCTGGCAAACTCCTAGACTGTCACTTGCTGAGTGGTGGGACACCTCTCAGGGATCCTCATGATGATATAAGGCACTTGTCACGGACTAGAGAGGAGGGAAGAGAACCAGGATCTAGCAGAGAGCCTCCAAATCTCTTTGGACATCAGAATCCACCACAGAGCTATTAAATAATGCTGATACTCAGGCTGAGCAAAGTTAGAATTTCTAAGAGCCAAGCATCTCTGTTTTCCCAAAGCACTGTACTCCACATAACAGCTTTCCCCATGAATGACCTGACCACCGACTAGGTTTGGAACAACTGGCCTTAGCTCTAGGGAGCAGAGGTCTTGGGATCTAAGGGGGATGTGTCCTTGCCCTGGAGTTTCATGGATCTAAAGGTAGAAGGCTGCTGAGCTCAGAGGCAGGGTGAAGATGGACTTGGTAATAATATCAGAGGGCTGGACACAGCTTTGCAATTTATGAAGCAATTTCACAGCCATGATTGCACGTGACCTCCACCACAATTCGGCCAGGTAGCCAGGTCAGGGAAGATAGCCTCTATTTTACAGATGAGGACACAGGTTGGAAGAGGTTAAATGACCTGCCCAAGATCATGCAGCTGGTGAACTCCCTCTCTCACAGGGGACATGTGGCCAGAGTTCCTTCATGACAAGCAGCCCAAATCAGTTGCAGGGGCAAGAGGCCTCCAACGTCATGAACGTCGACATAGGCAGAACCGTGGTTGGAGAATTCCCCTGCAAATCGCTTATAACCGCTCCTAGGCTGGTGTGTTTCCCTGACAAGCTGTGTCTCCATATACAGGACAATTTCTCCAAATAAGGCTCCATCTTCTGCACCTGGGCAGGATTCTAGGCAATGGCTGTGTGAGACGCTGTCACCCCGGCAGGAGCAAGGAGGGAATGGTGTGCCTGCCTTCATGAGACTTTACGAATGTTGGAATTGTTCTGCTGGCTCTGGGGCAGCAGACTTCATAACTGGCCTGTGTCCTGAGCCAGCTGCTTCCCAGAACTTGGTGGTGCATGCACATCCCTTTTTGGCACTCGGGAGTAGGGTCTGGGGACGTGAAGTAGCCAGAGTCCACAGGGAAGCTGAACTGCGCACTGCTCCCAGCATGCTCAGGGTGAGATTTGAAGGGGCTGCGGTTGGGCTGGACTTCCTGGCCATCCCCATGGAGTGATCTTTCCAGCTGTGCAGAGAAATGTGTTGGATCCTGCATCTGGGGATGGAGGAACCAGTGTGCAGAGTGCAGCCTGGCTTTTCTGGGCTATTCACCCCGGGTCTTTACAGCTCAGCTTCCCAAACTTGGGAATCATTCTGAAAAACCAGGGACACTGAACAACATCTTTGGCCATCAGGGACCTTAATAAATCCAGTTCTTTATGATGCAGGGTGTAGGGGTAAAGGGGGGCTCTTGTGGCAGAAAAGTGGGTGAGAAGAGTCCCCACGCAGGCAGGGCTGCCTGTCCTCACATCTGGTTCCGGTGGACTGAGCCAATTCCGAAGAGAGTGTCCCCGTCCCTGTGGGATTCTCTGTCCCCTGCTCCTCCAGGGGACATGAAACACTGCAGCTGTCCTGTGAGTGCAAGGAGGCTGCATGCCGGCAGAGGGTGGCAGGCGACCCGCCACAGGGCAGGGCAGGTGGCTCTGCCTGCCTCACAGCCCCCGTTTGATTTCCTCTCTTGTCCTTCTCAGAAATCAGACATCACCCGGGAGGACCGCAGTCACTCCTCATCTGTCATGGGGGGACTGGCGTCAGGCTGTTTCTGGGAGCAGAGCCAGGGGCAGGAGTGAGAGTCCTGTGTCCCCAGTGATCCCAGGAGCAGGGCACACTGCCCGAGAGCCTCAGCCCTTCCAGCAGCCTTTTTTCCTTTCTTCTCCATGTCCTCCTCCTTGTCCCCTGGGACCAATCTCCTGGTGACACTCACATGTGAGACTATATGCTGAAGTTGAGACTTGGAGACACTTGGAAAAACTGCCCCCACTTGTCCAGATCACAAGGAAAGGCATGGCAAGGGAGGGGAGGAGAGGAGAGGAGAGGAGAGGAGAGGAGAGGAGGAGGGGGAGATGGAGAGGAGGAGGGAGAGGGAGAAGGAGGGGGAGAGGGAGAGGGAGAGGGAGAGGGAGAGGGAGAGGGAGAGGGAGAGGGAGAGGGAGAGGGAGAGGGAGAGGGAGAGGGAGAGGGAGAGAGGGAGAGGGAGAAACCATGAAAGCCTGAGTTTGCTGCACAAGCCTAATTCAAGACTAAGAACCCTGGAGTCGGATGGGAAATGAAGGCCACCTCATCCAACCACTCATTGCAGCTATTTATACAGTGTGCTTTCTGGTTATACTGATTTGAAGGAAAACAATAAGAATTGGGCACATCATTAACTGTAATCAGTCGTGACTTACGAGGGCGCTTGGTGCAGCACTAACAGTGCTAATCTGTACTGTGGCCCTGATTTGTTGCTTCCGTGCCACGGTAATCTACTCATAATTACAGAAACAAAGGACGGTGCTTGCCTTACATTTCTTGGTGACTTAGCCCCTAACAAGGTCCCTCTGTCATCACTAGCATGCCGATATTGAGCCTCCTCAGGGATCAGGGCAGAGGCTGGACCCCTTGCCTATGCTGTAAAAGGTACCTTGTCTCAAGGTTTAGACCCCCTGAAGCTCTTGTTCCCTGTTGGGTCTTCTCCCTGCAGTGGGTGGTGGTCCAGCGAGGCAGGTGAAAACCAAACTGGAATCACACACAGGTGTTTGCCTACAGCAGCTCTGATCATAAATGGGCACACTCAACAGCCACCAAGATCCCTCGTTAGGTGAAGGGGTCAAGACACTGGTACCTCTAGACAGTGGAAGATGAGCTATCAAGTCCAGAAAGGACTGGGAGGGATCTTAAATGCCCATCACTATGTGAAGGAAGGCATTTGAACAGGCTCCATGGCATAGGATTCTAACTATATGACCCCGCAGAAGCAAAACTAAGGAGACAGTAGCAAGATCAGTGGTTGCCAGGGGTTACGGGGAAGAGACGAATGAATAGGCAGAGCCCAGACGATTTTGAGTGCGGTGACACTGTCCTGTATGATACTGTGATGATGAATCCATGTCTCTATACATCATCCGAACCCAGAGAACCCACGACACCGAGAGGGAACCCCATAGAAACTGTGGACTCTGGGGGATTGTGGCGTATCACTGGTGGCTCACTGATAGCAGAGAATGTGGCATTCTGGTGGGCCCTAGCAAGTGGGGAAGGCTATGGGGGGGCTTTAAGGGAACCCCCTCTGCTCAGATTTGCTGTGAAACTAAAACTGCTCTAAAAATAATCTATTAAAAATAGTAGATTAGGAAAAGAGGCAAGAAACCATTCTTCCATGCTTTATTCAATGACTGTGCCCACATTCGTGTGTCCCCCTACTGGCTCACTTATACAGGCTAATATGATGTGTCCCGAGGACATGGGGGAGGTAGAGGCAGAGCTGCCACTAGGACCCCGGGTCACTGCACTCACTAAGGGACCTGGTATGAAGGTCCTCATACCAGGGAAAGACTCAGTGCTACGGCCCCTGCCCTGCGAGGCATTGTATCAGAGTCTGCTCAGTGAACTTTGGCAACGGGCATGGTTTCCCTCTCTCTTTCTGCCTCCCCTGCAGGGAATGGTCAAGAACTGTATGGGCACACATGGTGATGCCTGTCACATCAGCCTGCAGATGTGCCCAGGTGTGTGTGTGTGTGTGTGTGTGTGTGTGTGTGTTGGTGAATACAAAACACACTCGCACCATCTATAAATCCACACCTGCCACTCTCAGTGTCACAGATCCTACCCAGTAAGTCACACTGGGCTGGACACACTGCAGTCCCAGGGCATCTTCACAGCCTGCATGAGAGACATGCTGAGGCTATCACTAACCAGCTGAAATCTAGGCGACAGGCACTGGACAATGAGGTGAGGGTCAGATGGGCACAATCCCAGAGGCTCTAGCAGCCCTTGGCCAGCAAAGAGCTGGCTCCTAAAGGAAATAGATCCAGGTGGGACCTCTGAACACAGTCTCTTGGTGGCTGCAGCCCTGACCTAGCACACAGGACATGACCGGAAGTCAGCCCCTACTCATCCCCTTGATGAAGTGCTCTTGTGCAGTGAACATCCTGCACAACAGTATACTGTGGATCTGTGATCACCTGCACACTCAATCCCAGGAGACCCAAATCCAGCTCCAGCTGGCCTCACCTTGCCATTTGAGGCTGGTCAAATACATCAACCTCTCAGGGCTGCTATTTTCTCACCTGTAAAATGAGAGGTTCCTTCTGGCTTTAACAATCTAAGATATATGGGAAATTGAGAGTCTATTTCTTTTCTTTCCCCTGGATTTTCCCTTTTCCTTCCTTGAACTTGACCTGGCCCTGCAAGACTAGGTTAAAGCCAAAAAATCAATTTTAATTATAAAAATCCGTTCACTGTATCAATAAATCATTTGGTGCTGGCTTTGGTGGTGGGAAGAAGGTTACACCTGGAGGTGGGCTAATAAGTCACGCTCTCCCCTGCCTCGCTGCTCTGGGGCTGCCACACGTCCTGGTCCCTGCTCCCGGATTCCTCTCCGTCATTAGGCTGTGGGTTATTAATGATGCTCTGGGCTGATGGATGGGAGCCCAGATGCTCTGAAATACACTGGGACTGGTTGTGTCTTGGTTTCCAGTGGACCCCTTGGCAGGAGACCCTGACGGGCTTCTTCCCTCCTTTCCAGTGGTAGGGGATGGGACAAGATGTGGGGGGGAGAGTACTGTCCTTCTCAGTGGCGCCCAGGCCAAGGGTATGGCGGAGCCCAATGGGAAGAGCCTTCCTCTCCCAGGCTGCTTAGCAGGAGACGGTCTCGTGTTCTAGGCTTATCAGGTTCCCCTGGCAGCTGGTCTTAAATTAATTCACTGATCAAGTAATATTGCTGTTGGGGTGGTTCCTGACATGCTCAAGGAGAGAGGTGCCACAGGCTTCAGATGGTTCAGGAGCAAGGGTGGGGTCCTTGGCTGGCTCAAGCTCAGTGACATACCTGGACAGGGAGCAGAGATGCTGAGTCTAAGGGGTCAAAGCAGTGGGGATTGCTGGCCCCTGGGGGCCACCTGTCAGCTGTGACTTCTGGACTCAGGTGGAGGGTTCAAGTTCATACAACTTTGCAGAGCATTGCAGCTGAGGCTCGGATGAAGATGAGGGAAGGCAGGCTGTGGTGAGGGGCCCAGCAGAACTGGCTCCCTTTGGCAGCGGGTGGGAGGCTCACTTCCTTCCCAAATCTCCAGTGCTTTCAGTCAAGCCCTGAGTGGGACAAATGTCCATGCAGCCTGCCCAGGACTATGGACAGAAACACAGGTCCAGATGGGAGAGGGGCTGAGCATCTCCCCAGGTGTTGAGCACGTTCCTGGCCTTCCCTGCACACATCTAGTTGGAGGAGACATGAAGAGCAGAAGCTATGAGGAAGGACAGCAGCCATCAGTGTGGCTGACCTACCTATCACCAGTGGGATGAGGGCCACAGGGACTTTGGGAAGGGAACTGCAGGGCTGATCAGTTAAACGTATCCTGGTCATCTGATTCACTGCCATCCTGACCCAGGTTTACCAGGAGTCAGGCACCTATAGCATTTTCAATGGACCAGGCCAGCAGCCCTGTGGCATGCGGTCAATGAGCAGCCTCAGGTGGGGCTCCTACCGTTGGGGAGCTACGTGCCTGTAGGTGAGTTCCTTTGTGTTTCTGAGCCTTAGTTTCTTCACTGTGAAATGGGGGGATAATAACCCCTACCTTGGCTGCTATGAGAATGTCCTAGGAGCTGCCCATTGGCATCTCTTCCAGAAGATGGAAAGGTGACACCACGAAAAACCTACCAAATGGCCATTTTCTCACATTGCCTTTGTGGCAGAGGGGGTTCAAAGTAACACCCCAAAGCGAGATTTAGGATTGTTTATGGAGTCACTGCAGAGGCATGGAACTTGACATCAAAAGACCCGGGCCTGCCTGCCACGTACCCATGGTGTGACTTTTGAGAAGTCATTTGTCCTTTCTTATCTGGTCCTGGTGCCAATTGCAGTGAGCTGCTGAGCAGGGTCAGGACGTACTGCGTGAAAAACCACTGGGGAAATACCAAGTCCCAAGCTTCATTTCACTGGCAACCACTGTGCTATTAGTGACGGTAACTCAGAGTTTGCCTGGATCCAGTCTTTTAGGGAGCAGAAATAATAATTGCTCTCAACTTCTCGATTCAGGTTTTTCAGTGCCTCTTCTATTAAAGCACCAGAAATCATTCTTTTTCTTATTCTTCTTTTTTTTTTTTTTAATAATCTGCTCATCTTCATTTCAGATATCCTGCTACACTGAGAAACAAGACAGGAAGCAAGAACACCATAGGAAAAAAAAAAGAATGTAAAGAAAGAAGAAAACACAATTAAGCCCAGAGATTGATATCAAAGCTGAAGATTTGGCTTGATTAAACTGACAGTTCGGATAGTTGTGGTCATTGTTATTAAGGAAGCCACATGCCCGTGAGCTTGCCCCCGACTTTCTCTGCAGCAGGACATTCAGCTTGTTGAGCCCAGGGATTACTGAGCAGTGACTGTTTTGTGTGGGTCTTGAGCAGCAGCAGTAAATGCTTTCGTCTAGACCTGGGTTTGTCCTTGAACTTCCCTAACTTGGATTTCATTGATTCTTTTTGCAAAAGCACCATATGCCCTCTGCTTGGGCTGTTAGCGGGGACATTGAAGGTAGGCAGTATTTGTTTTTGCAGTCCCTCCACCACTTCTGCTCCTGGGAGGGTCTCCAACCACCTGAACCACAGGCCCTCTCCTTGGCCCTGAGTCCCTGCTACCTGCTCACAGGGCACCATTTGGCTATAAGAAATACTCAGTGTGTCCCTTTTTGATGCCAGTAGAACAACTAGAATTCCAGAAATAGATAAAACAGCAAGCTTTTAAACAATTAACGTTGTTTAACACTTGAGTGCGGCAAGCCAGCAGAGGCAGTTTGGGGTAGTGGAAGGAGCCCCAGAGAGACTTGGGTTTGAGTCAGACAGTTTGATTCCATGCTTTTTAAAATAAAGTTTTGCTTATCAATTTTTAGCATTTGTTGGGTGAAGTTCTGGGATATATTGATCAGGTCAAGAAACAGCATCTTCATGATCAAAGAGAAGCTTTTGGAGCCATTATTCATTCTTGAATGGCCAACTGGCACCACAAATTGAATAATTAAGAACTGGGTAGCCATGTGCAGGGGGCTATGCAGGAAGAATCAGGAGAAAAAAAAATAGAGCACTACACAAGGATTGGTATCATTTTCAGTCCTGGGCAAAGAATTGGGCCAGGAATAGGGCAGACAGGATCAGCAGGGTTCTCCCTCACAATTGTGGATCTCTGACCCCAAACCTGCATAGCCTGTAGCAGGGGAAAGTATACACAATCTCTGGCAGGTAGAAAGATGGGCATGGACCGTCCTTAAAGAACAAGATAGGGCACAGCTGCAAGTGTTGTAAACATGAACCTGCCAGCCACACACACGGGCATTCACATGGGCCGCCATTGAGGAGCCAGCAATCGGAGTAGGACCGTGGGCTAGAAGAGCCTGGGAAATCCATGGGCCCAGGGCCACACCCTTTGTGGTAAAGGACATGGTGAATGGTGATGCAAAGAAGTCCTTTCTGCAGCATGGAAAGGAACGAGGGGAGAGTAAGGAAAAATGGTTTGAAAAAGAAAACATTTTGAACAATTCAGAGGCCAGAAAGACCTGACTCAGTATCAGTGTGGGGTTCATCAGACCTCAAATGCCACGGCAGTGCCCCGCTGTGTACACTGGGCTGAAATCAAGCTGGATCCAGCTCCAAGAAGAGAGAGATTTGGGGTGAGTGTGTGTGTGTGTTTGTGTGTGGGGGGGTGTTAAATCCCACCCCAGTCAGTTATCACAACTATGTCCATTTCTCCAGCCCTCCAGCCAGCGCCAAATCTTGAAATCTTCAACCTCTGAAAACATGACCATGATGTTGAAAGTTCCTGGGGCCTTTTGATGAAACATTGTGCGAGGTAATGGCTGTTTTACTTCTCATTCTTTTTGGCCCCCTTCAAATGACCAGTTGTTTCCTGACATTGGAGCCCCGTTTGCTCTTATTCAATTAACAAGCCTACAGAACTCTTAATGAGTCCTAGCTCATCAGATGTTTACAAACAACAGCAGCCTTCTCGTTCTTTTCCCTTTACTCTCTCTGAGTGGAATGTCTCACTTTCCCGGGGATGTGCTTGTGTTCAGGTGGCTGCATTTGGGGAAATTAGGTTCTGATTCCTAGTCCACCTGAAGCCACAGTTGCCTACAGACACAAAAACCTGGAACTTTCCTTTAACCAGCAACCTACACGGTTCTGCCTACGCATTGACCTTTGGGCTATACCAAGTCATTTCTATTTTCCTTGTAAGGATGCCCTAGGAACTTCGATGCAGTTGAAAAGATATTCCCAGCACTGGAAAGAAAATAAAGATAAAAGAAAAGAAAAGGGTACTTATGATCATCTATAGACTTTCTTCCCTTTTAGAAAAACCTACCTGAACTGCTGGGGGCAAAACTTGATAGGGGCCATGCAGCCTGCTAGGCAGTTGTGAGCCTCTGGGGTGGGTATCCCAGATGCCCATCTTCTCTGGATTTTTTCTTCTTTTCCAATGCCATTCAGGCAGACTATCTAGAGAGATTCCTGAGGTGATCTTTGGCTTTGAGAATGCTGGGGATTTCCGAAACCAGATAGGCCTTGGGGTCCAGTGAGTAACATTACCACTTGAGTCGGGTGTATCCAGAGGCAAATGCTGCATTGGCTCTTGCCCCATGAGTTAGGAAAAAATGATCAGATGGCTGGGCAGCCCTGAGCAAATGTCCATCATCATTCACCTTGGGGGTGGGGCCACAGTGTGTCCATGTCCAGGTGTGTCCACAGTATAATGAAGGCAAAGAACACAGCCCAAGGGAAATACCTTCCTCTCTGGCTGCTGACCACTGCCAAGCCTTGGATAACCAACCACACGGTCGCAAAGCCAGGTGACCTGCACACATGTGAATGGGCAAGTGGGTAGAGATGACTCTCAGAGCCTTCACCCCAAGAGCAACTGGCCTTGCCCCACTATATCTCTCAGCTCTCCTGAGTCCAGACACACATGCCCTAAATGTTCTGGTAAAGCTTCCAGGGTGGTCCACCTGCTATTAGGCTGCTTGGTAGAGTGAGGAGCCACCTGACAGTCCTGGGGAGCATCATGCCATCACATCGTGATCAGGTTCCTTCAGTATTTAGAGCTTTTCCACTGGAGTTTTGTTTGACAAGGGATCTCAGATCGCCAATCTCAGAATGGGAAAAATGGACCTCTGTCTCTTGAGGTGGTCCTCTGAGTCAACCAACATCAGACTGAAAATATTAAAAAAAGAAACTTGCATCTATACTGAACATGGGCAGACTTCTTTCCTTGGCCATTATTCCCTAAACAATAGAGTAAACAACGATTTACATTGTATTCAATGTATTTACATCATCCGGAGACGATTTCAAGTATACAGGAGAATGTGCATAGATTATATGCAAATGCTGCATCATTTTATATAAGGGATTTGAGCATCTGCAGATTTGGGTATCCACTGGGAGTTCTGAAACAAATCCCTAGGGATACTGGGGATGACTGTAGACAAAAACCAAAAACATGTTGTAGAACAAATAGCACCTTAACCCAAAGGGAGGCTGCTGCAAATTCTTGCTATAATAATGCAAAGGAAAGAAACTTCAGGGTTTTTGCCTGTGTCTGAAAGCTGGAATCCGATCCCCTGTCTCCTAACTACTCTCAGCAGCATGATCCAAGCCCTCAAGGGTTAATTCCATCTGACTCTGACGCACAGACTACCACCCAGAACAAGGAGCCAGACAACGGGAGAATCCTGCCAGAACCGTATTGATTGGCTTGCTTGATTAGTTGGTTAATTGAATATCACTGCTTTCTAATATAATTAAAACAAGATAAATACTAGGGCTTTGTCCCGTAAGCAAGTGCCATTAGTGATCATGGTGCACACTCTGATTAAAAATGCAATCGACAGGGAGGATAATTTATGAACTTGCCAGTCTCTAGTGCCACTTCATGGTCTGTGGGGCTTGAGCTACAGTATGGCTGGCATGGAAATCCCTAACCTGCTGAGACTGCTCTGCTTTCCTGGGAAAGGAATTCACTCTATAGGGAATGAGGTGGGATGGCCTCTCTTTGCAGGCAAAGCCACTTTGTGCTCACCTCCAGCTCCTATGTCAAGTACTGGAGAGGGAAACGCATAGCACCAGGAGACCACTGTGACAGGGTCCCCCCTGGCCTCCCTCTATCAATCCCTAATAGAATGCTGACTCCCTGCCTGCCTTCTGTAATCCTCTGTCCGATCCTCAACCAGCAAGTCAAGGATGGCTGGCAGGAGGAGCATGAGACTCTCCCTAGGGGCCCAAGAGACCACCCTACTAGGCTGCTGTGTTAGTCAGCTTGTTTGTTGCTTTGACCAAAGGACCTGACAAGAACAATTTTAAGGAGGAGAAGTTTATTTGGGGGCCCACAGTTTCAGAGGTCTCAGTGGCTCCATTCCCTGGGGCTTGAGATGAGGGCAGAACATTATGGTGGAAGAGTCTGATGGAGAAAAGCAATTAGGACCCAGCACCAGGAAGTAGAGAGAGACAGGCTCTGCTCACCAGGGATAAAACATATACTCTGAAGGCATGGCCCCATCTCCTCCAGCCACACCCTACCTGCCGAAAGTCACCAGCCAGTTAATCCCTATCAGGGAATTAACACACTGATTGAGTTAAGGCTCTCACGACCCAGTTGTTTCACTCTAAACCTTCTTGCATTGTCTCACACATGAGTTTGGGGGCACACCTCACATCTAAGCCATAACAGCTGCTAAGAGAACTAGCTCACTGTCTCATGCTTTTGCCTGATATGCACAATGCAAGTCTCTGTGAAGTAGCCACTCCCACTCATCCTGCAGACAGCTGGCTCCTCCAGAAGAAGAGGCTGCCAGACGCCATGGAGGACAGGTCCAGCCCTCTTCTCTTCCCTGTCACATGCTGCACCCTCAGTCAACCGAGGTACGTTTTTGGCATGTCAGCTGCTGGTCTTCACGGTGAGTATGTGTTGGGGAAGAAGAGTATCATGTCACCTTGCCTGAGTCCCTCTTGTGGATGATGTCCCAGCTGTCTCCACCTACAGCGAAGGCGAGTAACTATTCCGTTAGTGCAGGTGGGACACTAGTTGGTATCCGGGTACCCCAAAGGAAGGTGCTATACACATCTGAGATATTGTTGTTCTGTGAATTTCTGCTCTTAATTTTCGGAATGTGTCCACACATGTTGACTGGTAAGTAAACATTACAGACCCCAAAGATGTTAATGTTCCACTCATGGTGCATAAAACACAAGGGATCACCACTTTGCTCTGCTTCCCCACTTGGAGAGCATATTGGGGTTAGTTGTGTGAGAAAAAGCTCATAGGACCTGAAGATGCATATGCAGCCCCATTACAGAAATGACAAAAAGCTAACCCAGTGAAGAGTCTCCAACTTTTATTGCTTTCTGCCAAGAAAGAGCTCTTTCTTTCTTTCTTTCTCTCTTTCTCTCTTTCTTTCTTTCTTTCTTTCTTTCTTTCTTTCTTTCTTTCTTTCTTTCTTTCTTTCTTTCTTTCTTTCCTTCCTTCCTTCCTTCCTTTCTCTCTCTTTCTTTCTCTCTCCTTCCTTCCTTCCTTCCTTCCTTCCTTCCTTCCTTCCTTCTTTCTTTCTTTTTTTTTTTTTTGCCAACTATTGCCCTTTTCAAAACATGCCCCTCTAGTGGTTTTATCTTATCCTTATTTTTTTTCTGAGAGAGTAGCTTCATTGTGTTGTCCTTTTCCCTGAGAGGCAGCCAGGTTTGGATGAACAGGGACACACTGCTGGGATGTCTGATATTTCTATCACCAGAGAGAAGAGAACAGAATGAGGCAAATAGGGAGGCCAGCCGAGGGTAGTGGAAGCTCCTCTCAGCACATTACGGGGAGTCAGTGCTGAGGTCCCCACTTTTAATGGAAAATCACAAAGAAACGTGCTTGAGGGGTTGACAGGAATAATCGAGAACACCAGCATGCTCAGAATCCATTCTGTTCACTCTCAGGTTTCTGAGAGCTGAACTCATCTTTCTAAATACTTATTTAGAAAGAAACACTATGTATAAAGAGATATTTGTATACAGAAAAATAAGAAAATATCCCCATCCACAATTTTATTTTTACCTTGCCATAAAATAAATGCTTATTAATTTCCATACCACATACAGAGGGAGCTGCAAATGTGAATTTCTTTCTCAAGTAATTGCCATGCCTGTGACTCCTTAAGCTATATGTACCATGGAGATGGTTTCCAAATAAGAACCTGGAGAGAGGGACAGATTCACAGATGATAGCTAAAAATGCCTGGAAATTATAGACTGATTGAGGTCAGCAAGAAACAAGTTATTCAATCTATCTCCTGGGGGCCAGAGCCAGACTTTTGCCTGTGATTCCAAAATTACCCGGCAGTTTCATTAGGGTGAAAGTCAGTGCAGACTAATAAACCCAGGGAGAAGAGGTTGTAGCTTAAAATTGAGACAGACTTGTCGACCAAACACAGAGAAAGGATGGCATTTAATGGTCTGTGCCTGCTCATCAAAGAAGTTACTCAAATATATGGGATAGAACAACGAAAGTAAGAAGGGGTTTAACTGCAATACTTGACACTGTGTATATATCTAGGAAAATTCTGGAAATCAGTACTTTTAAGAAACCTGATATCCAGGCTCATTTCCAACGCAGGGAGCTGTCCTCAAACTCTGGTGCTGAAATACAGAACCACAGAATTTTATCATTTGAAGCACCTCCACCATATGAACTAGCGTTTTCTCCTGGGTCTAAGAAGAGTTGCTGCTCAATCATCCATGACCAATGTAAGGCTAAATGAGTACTTGTCCAACCACTAGAGAATTAAGGGGAAAATTTTTTTTGTGAGCCTTTTCATTGTGGTGTAGATGAGTGATGCCCACTTGTGTCTGGTTCTTTTCTCCTCCTAGGTACATAAAAACAGAAATCCCCCACCCTCTTGCAGTTCGGTGATCTCGTGGCTGGTTTGGGCCAGGGGGTTGTGAGTCAAACTGATGTGCACAGCTGCTTCCCCATAGCACGTGAGAGTCGGGGAGCGACTCTCCAGCTCCCTCTCCCCTCTTCAGCAATAACATAGACCATGTTTGAGGGAACAGAGCACAAGAGGAACTCACCCTGGATCCCCAAGCTCCCACCTAAAGAGGATCTTCCCTAGAGAGCTGTAGGAGCCACAGTAAAATTTGAGTGAAAGAGAAATAAAATGTTATGTGCTTACAGTCCCTGAAAATTTGAAGCTTATTCCAATCAACCTTTTCCCACCTTGGTTGATATACTAGATTACTCCACATTTTTGTGCCCCCAAAGCAAGGCCCTCACAGTAAACCTTACGCAGCTACCAAAGAGACCAAATAAGTATATAGGAAGGAAAGAAGGTTTGTACTTGGTGGAGAGGGGATATACCTGAATATACCTGAAAATGCTTCCAGAATGATCTCTTGTACATTGGTTTGTTTAGGAAAGAAATGTTTCCAGAAGTTGAGTCTCTCTTTGGCATAAAGTCCCACTTCTGTGTCCCCCTGTAAATGGTCAAAGTCCATGTGCTGGACTTGTGATAGTGAGAGAACTACCCTGTGTGAAGAAGCCAAGCTGAGGTCAACATCACAGTCATGAAATGATGGATATAACCACAAAGCAGAGGTCAAGGTGGATGAGAGCTGAATGAAAACCATGGGATTCCGTCCAGAGGAGGTCACAGGTTACCTTTATAACAGAGTGGTTTCACTGGAGAAGTCAGATTGCTGAAGGTTGAAGAAAGAAAGGATTAAAAAATAATAAAAAGCCTAAACCACAGACTTAAAATTATTAGGTGGTAAAGAAAATTAACAGGCCTTATTAAAAAAAAAAAACAACAGAACTTGAATGTGATTGAAGATAGAGGTGAGACAATCAGATGACAGAAACAGAGAAGGAATAAAGAAGAAGACTAAAGATGTGGACAGAGGACCCCTAGATGTTTAAAGGATTTAGAGACAGGCAGAAGACACTTGTAACAAAGAAGGGGACCTGAACGTTTAGCAAGGCCTCTGGCTACATTTCTTTTTTGAGTGAGTGGCACTATCATGTAGCCAATTTCTAATAACCAAGAACTCCAGGAATCCGCCTGAGCTCCCTTATCTCCTTCAGTCCTGCATCTTATTATCACCAAGGCTGCTCAACCTCCCAAGTACCCCTTAAGCCTATACCTTTGTCTCCACTCCTACAGCCTGAAATTAGGACCTTAGTTCTGATGGAACCATCATAATTACGGCTTTATTCTTTACCAGCTGGTTGACCTCAAGTAAATGACAAACCTTTTAGTTTCTCATCTGCAAAATGGAAATAAAAATAATGACTTTTTCAGCACTGCTGTAAAGACAAAATTAAATAAGTACCCGGCATAGTGATCACAAAAACTTCTTGCTTTTGGCCTTCTTAACTCTGGATTTCCCATTTTTTATTTGTTTACTATATTGCTATGAGAATGAACTGTTTGATATTCAAGTCATTCAATGTTTCACCCTGGCTTAAATCAAGTCAATGAATCTCTATTGTTCATGGAGTAAAGTCCAGAGATTTTGTTAGCTGGACCCTTGGTACACATCATATTGTAATTCTCACCCAACACTTCTGCCTTCACCAGTCTCGCCAACATCTCAGTTGATGTTCTAACAACAAACTCCTTATAGCTTCCCTAAAGACACCACAATGTTTCAAAGTCACCCTTGTCTTTGGCATGCTGTCCCTCCTGCCAGGGATGTCCCATTGCTCTATGATTTCCTAAGCAAACTCCTATTCACCCTGGAAACCTTTCTTCATGACTCCCTTCTTCAGGCTGCCTCTTTATAATGTACTCTGTTCTGCTGTCACACTTAACTCACTGTATTGTCATTTGCATTTATGTGCTGATTTTCAATAATCGTGAACCTTTTGAATGATGGGCTGTGTTTGATTTGACTCTCTAACTTCCTTGCCTAGACCAGCGTCTCGTACTTGGTAGGACTCATCAACGCTTGGTAAGTGAATGATGGAATGAATGCTTTGCCTGTATGGAAGGCTCATACAGAAGTCAAGCAATGTGCAGGGTCGCAGAGAGTAAGTGCAACCTTGGGTTGGATATGAGGTGTCCCCCAAATTTTCTATGATAATGCAGGAATGTGCAGGGGTGAAATATTAATCACGAGAGCTGTAAACCTAAAGAGAAAATTAATCCATTTGATGGATTAACAATTTGAAGAATTAACTGGGTGGTAACTGTAGGCAAGTGGTGCATAAGTGGAGGAAGTAGGTCATTGGGGTGTGTCTTTGGGGTTTCTATTTGGTCTGTGGCTCCTGAATCTCTCTCTCTCTGCTTCCTGATTGACATGAGCTGAAGAGCTGTCCTCTGCCACACCCTCCTGCCATGATGTTCTGCCTCACCTTGGGCCCAGAGGTATGAAATTGGCCAACCATGGACTGAATCTCTGAAATCATGAGCCCAAAATAAACTTTGCCTCTTTTAAATTGTTCTCTTCAGATGTTTTTGTCACAGAGGTAAAAAGAGAAATAACACAAACCCTAACTACTCTCTATTTTTATGGAGCAGACATTATCGGCTATAAGGAATTCAGTTTCCAGAACAAAGAGCCAGGCTTTAGATCTAAAGGACTAGCTTCAACTAGTGTCCAGAAGTCCGACCTGTGGAATACCAGGTTGCAACAGAGCCCTTCCCCTTCTGCACCCCTGTAGAAGTGTGTGATGAACTGTGACTGAGCACTTGAGGAAATGTCTAATCAGGCTGCCAAAGTAGCTCCACAAAAATTAGGCAGAGGAGGCTAAAATAAACCCAGGCTATCGTTAGGAGAGTTCCCCTTTTATTTTCAGAAGTGGCTGTTATTTGTGGTTAAAATGTTTTAATAAACGAGCGACCGTTTTTATGGAATCCAAAAGGCTGCCAAGCATGTTCTCAACTTACAGATAAGTGTCCTCAGAGTGCTGCATGTGAAGACATCAGGGCCTCTGGTTGACCCCACCAATAAGTTCCCAGTAGTTTTTCCAGGGATCATTTTAGAGCTTGCACAGGTGGGAATGTCTACCAGGGAGCAGTAGAGCTATGAGTCTTGGTCAGCCTGATTATCCATCTATGGGACCACCTGGCACAGAGATTGTTTAGTTCAGAGGCAGCACAGCATAGTGGCTAAGAATACAGGCTGTTGTGATTGAATCTATCCTTCATCCCTTATGAACTGCGACAATTTGGGGAGTTTGCTTAACTTCTCTATGCCTTTCTTTTCTATTCTGTAAGATGGGCCCTAAACTTGCCACAGATGGAGAAAATATTCACAAATCACATATCTAACTCTCAAAACTCAACAATAAGAAAACAATCTGATTTTAAGAAAAAATAAAGTCAAAAGACTTGAACAAACACTTTACCAAAGAAGATAGATGGCAAATAAGCACCCAAAAAGTTAATTAATATCATTAGTCATTAGGAAAATGCAAGTTAAAACTAGATGAGATAGCCTTACATTTCTATGTGAATGGCTTTAAAAAAATCTGACAATACCAAGTGTTGGATAGGATGAGAAGCAACTGGAAATCTCATGCATTGCTGGGGCAAATGCAAAATGGAGCTAGATTGGAAAAGTTTACTAAAAGTTCCCTACTACGACTAGGGAATCCCACTCTTAGGTTTTTATCCAAGAGAAATGTAAACGCTCAACTATCTGCATGGGAGTGTTGATAGCAGATTTATTAACAATCACCCCAAACTGGTAACAACCCAAACATCATTCAACTGCTGAATGAGTAAACTGAGGTGCACCCATATCATAGACCACCACTGAGCTATAAGAGGAGCCACCACACGGATGAATCTTAAAAGCACTGGGTTGAGTAAAGGAAGTTGAATATTAAAGTCTATGTAGTGTATGATTCCATTTATATGAAATTCTAGAGAAGGCAAAGCTGTAGTGACAGAATGCAGATCAGTGGTTTCCAGGAGCTGGAGATCAGGGGAGAAGAGTGACCGCACAGGGCACGAGAGAACTGTTTGGGGTGGTGGAAATGTTATGTCAGAGGCGCAGTGGCGATTGCCCTATTGTTTCCATTTTTTCCCATTTTAATAACTATTTTTTGAACGAATTTTAGGTTTAAAAGTTGCACATACAGTACAAAAAGTTCCTATGTCCCCTTCACCCAGCCCCCTCCCCCCCACTTCATATACATAGTCACTATCTATAATCAAAGCCAGGAAATTAATCCTGACACAATACCATGACCTACACTCTAGGCCCTATTCTTCTATTTTTATATATTTATTTATTTTTTGGTACCAGGGATTGAACCCAGGGGGCTTCACCACTGAGCCACATCCCTAGTTCTTTTTATTTTTTTTATCTTGAGATAGGGTCTCACTAAGTTGCCGTGGCTGGCCTTGAACTTGGGATCCTCCTGACTGAGCCCCACCCCAAGCTGCTGGGATTACAGGTGTGCACCCCTATGCCTGGTTCTAGGTCCTAGTCTCATTTCCCCAATTCTCTGACTTCATTTCCTGTTCTTTCCCAGAGTCCCACATTCCCCATAGTTGTTGCTCCTCCTTAGTTCAACCTGCTTTCCTAAAGGTCTCCATCTTTCATTGTCTCTGGGACACTTTTCCTGAGTATTGGTCAGTTATTTCACAGTATGCTTGTCGATTTGGGTTTGTCTGAGGTTTTGCATGACTGGAATGCGTTTATGCACTTAGGGGGGTTAAATCATGTCCTCCTGGGTGCATCTTATCAAGGAGTTCTGATGTTGACAGGTAATCTGGATCACAGATGGCTAAGGTGCTTCCTGCCAGGTTTCTCCACTGTAAAGTTTCTATTTTTCTCTTTGTAGTTAATAAATATGCTGGGCAAACACATGGTGACTGTGCAAATATATTGTTTCTCCTCAAACCGTTGCCCATTAATTTTCATATCTACTGGTAGATCTTCTCTACAACAGTCATTGTGATGTGATTTGGATTCTTGGTAAATTCTTGATTTTTTTTTAAAATTAAGGACTTTTGTTTTGAAATACAGATTGAATATCCATTATCCAAAGTGCTTGGGACTAGAAGTACTGATGAGGTTTGGATTTGTTTTTTATTTTGGAATATTTGCATATACATAATGAGATATCATGATAATGATCAGTGATTTCCAGGCGCTGGTGATGGGGGGAGAAGAAGAATATCTCATTCTCAAGGGATTCAGCTGTAAACATGACATTCATTTATGTTTCATGTGTACCTTATCATATAGCCTGAATTTTATATCATATTTTTAATAACTCTGTGCATGAAACAAAGTTTCCACTTGGGGCATGAATTTGACACTCAATAAGGTTTGGGTTTTGGATTTTCAGATTGGGAATGTTCAATCTGCAGTTCTGGAGTCATAGTTTTAAGTAGAACGCAGAGGCCACATATGCCCGTCACCCTGTTTCCTGCAGTGGTGACACCTTAGGAGAGGACACCACAGTCTCAGAAGAAGGAAACAAACACTGGTACACAATGTGGGTCCAGTTCTGTCTCATCTCGTCGCGTGTCTAGACTCACGTAACCTCCACTGCCACCGAGCTGCGGAACAATTCCGTCATCGCCGCGTAACCGTGCGCTCAGAACCAGGGATGGTATGTAAATCGTGCTTCGATAAAACTTGGCAAAAGAAAACAAAATCCAACAAAAGCCTGCCGGGAAACATGAAGCACTGCATGACCACCAGCTCTGTCACTGTGGCGGTGCTGTCTCAGAGCAAATGTGTCCTGGTCCAGGGATGCCAGTGGCTTGGGCACCTAGGGAAGACCAGTGCAGGCAATAAGAACAAGTGGGCAAGGGGCCTCTCTTGTGCATGACTGCACTGGATGGACTGGACCAACAGTGAGCCACCAACACCTGGGCCCAGCGCTGCTCTAGCGCTATTGGAGTGATGCCCCAAAGCTGTCTCCTACTCACCAGGGGGACTTTTGTTGCTCCTGTTTTCTCCACAGTGACCATCTTGCTGTTATTTGAATATCCCAAGTATATCCTGCCTCAGGGCTTTTGCACCTGCTGTTCCCTCTGCATTGAATGGCCTCATAGGTATCCATTAGCCAGCTCCCTCGCCCTTCCAAATGCTTCTGGGGTCACGAGGTTAACCTCTGCCCCCCAATCCTTAGTTTCCGTTTCTGTCTCCTGATTCCCTTTTATTTCCATTATAGAGCATGTTATAGAGTTTGGATTTGGAATGACTCTGCCCCCACCCCAAAGGAGAGCTCAGGTGTTGAAGGCTTGGTCTCCAATGCTGAAATGTTGGGGAAGTGGTTGGATCATGAGAATTCTGATCTCATCAATGGCTTGATCCACTGAGGGACTCGTAACTGAATGAACTATTGGGAGGTCATGGAAACTGTAGGAGGTGGGCCTAGGGGGAGGAAGCAGGTCACCCAGAGCATGTCTTGGAGGGGTACACCTTGGCCCCAGACTCTTCCTCTCTCCTCCCTTCTCTCCCTTTATGCTTCCTGGCTGTCATGCAGTGAACAGCCTCCCCCTGCCTCCCCCTTCAGCCGTGACGTTTCTGCCTAACAGCAATGGATCCACTGACCATGGACGGAAACCTCTTCTCCTTTCAGTTGTTATTCCCAGGTTTTCTGTCACTGTGACAGAAAGTGGGCTAGCACAGCAGGTGTCACTAGAGGAAACTGTCCTAGTCATTCATTCTTGGCTTATTTACTGTCTACCCCAGGTCCGCTCCAGACGACATGCTACACGGATGCAGGAGCACTACTGGCTCGTCTACTGCTGTGACCCCTCTACCTGTCACGTGGGTAGGAGTGAGGGATTTCTAGAACAGACCGTACACCCAGAGGGCTTCCCTGCCACCCCCCTTCCCACTCTCCCCTTCTTCTTCCCTTTCAACTCCATGTCCCCTCCCCATTGCAACACACATCCACTGGGAGTAAAAACGAAATCTCTAACAACTGGTGGAGACACCAACAGACCCCGAGACTCCCTCTGCTCTCCCAGTCTTCTCTGCAAGGCTCCTGCCCGCCCCACCCCTCTGTTGGCCGGCTGCCGGTCCTTCGGGAGCTCCCAGGAGGAATTCCAGGAAGGAACGTGCTTATTCACAGACTGCATTTAAGCCCACAGGAAAGGTTTCCCACTCTTGTCCCTTGCCCCACTTCCGTCCAGTTAGCCCCGACGTTATCATTGCTGCTTAACGGCATGTTATCTCCGCCATTCACTCTACATATTTCCAGGGGAAAAGGGATCGAGAGGAAGGAAGGAAATACTGATTATTTATCAAGGAAAAGTCATTTCTCCTTTTTCCAAACAGCCAGGTGGATTTTCTAAACTCATTTCTGCCCTGGAAATGGGACTGCGGCTTCTGAAATGAACCCTCGGTGTTGGGGTGGGCTCTGCTTTTATGGCCAGTGGGTAATAGCATGTCCTGATTTATGAATTGGCATCTGGGGGAGGCACTGTGGCCCTGGATGGGTTCATCCGGGGGAAAGCGGCCGTATAAATATTCCTGTCACATGAAATTATTGTTCTCATTTTGATTAAATTTGTGTGTGCGTGTGTGTGTGTGTGTGTGTGTGTGTGTGTGTGTATGTGTGTGTGTGTGTGGTGGGATTCAGGAGCTTTTAGTGGAAAAGCAGAAAGAGGAAACAGTCACTTGGTCCCATTTTTCTTACAAAGCAAAAATGCAGATACTGTCAGAAATGGCAACTTGATTAGAAGACAATTAGCAGATGATTTAATTTGGGGTTGGGGGGACAGTCCTTCATACTTTGGCTTAAAGTCAAATTCAAGGTTTTGGATGAGGACAGATGGAGGGAGTTCGATCTCATGAATTTGGCCCAGACTCCATTTAGGATTGATTTTTTTTTTTTAACTGGTTAAGAAAAAAAATCATCTCATGTAAGTTTCTTCCACCTTCCCCAAATCACTGTGCCAATTCACTTAAATGAACATAATGTTTTTTGGGAATCTGCAAGGTCCAAATCAACAACAGGGACTGCAGGACAAATGTGACCCAGGAGCCTTTGGCCTGGGGGATGTGTGTGAGGATGTCCCTAAAGCCTGCACAGGATTTCCCTGCGGAGATAAATGCAAGGCATTCTGGACAGACAGCAGAACCAAATCAGGGGCCCAGGAGGGAGCGCTCACAGAAAATGTGAACTGTTGGTAGCTTTTGCTTTAAGTGTTTGAGATCTTTTTCTGCAATAAACATGTAACCTCCCTGAAGACAGGAGCCTGCCCTTGACCTTGGGGATCAACACATAGTAGTTCAGGAGAAATCACAGACCTTTCTATCCAAGGCCGGGTAGTTTACACTTTCGAGTTTGCAGAGGTCACATGGTCTCTGTTTCAACTGCAACTCTGCCATGGTGGGAAAAACAGTCATAGACCATATGTAAATGAATGGAGTGTCCGGGGTCCAATAAAACTTTATTTACCAAAACAGGTGGCCAACTGGATTTGAACTGTAACTTGCCATCCCTCCCAGTAGATGAGCAGTTAAGTGTGTGTTGAATGGAGATAGAAGGATATCACTGAATAACAAATATATCTCACTTTTTAAAAATATCGAACATGACCTGACACAGTAAATAAATGGAGAACATGTTATAAGAGTTATTTCCTACACAGAAAGATCTCCAAGATTCACATAGTATACCATCTATTCCAAAAATACATACATGTACATACATAGCAGCACACACAGTGCTTATCCCTTGCATACCACCTGAATTCTGGAATATTCTGTAGTCTGCAAGATATGTTAAATACACACTATAGATTTATTTTGTAAGCACCAGACTCCAGATGGAAATAAAGGAAGGAATGTCTCTTCTCATTTCAAGTCTAGGAGTGATAATCCTGGGAGGCAGGATTCTCCTGGTGTGTGTGTGTGTGTGTGTGTGTGTGTGTGTGTGTGTGTGTGTTGGGGGGGACAGGGGCCAGTGCAGCTGTTGGGTTGTCTCAACTAGTATATCTAACCATGAGGCTTCTGTTCATTACTCTAATTTATTTCTTTGTTTTCATGGCAGAATAAACTTCAAATTCCAGGGGTCAACCAAGCGCCTGCCACCCACCCATGCATGGCCCAAAATACCCCTTGGTGTCATTAGTCAATGCCAACTAGTTAATAATGACCAGCCTCTTTACTAATGGCCCGAGGCAGGGGTCCTTGGGGCAGCAAAGACTCCAGGAAAGAGACTGCATGGGGACAATGGTTTGCAGGAAGCCCTTCTGCTGGCCAGTTTCAAGGGCATATCCCCCCATGCTCAGCTCCTTAGAAAGGTAGTAATTAGTTTTTTCCCCTTCGGTGCACATGGTGAATGCAGCAGGATTTGGCATTTGGAGAACCATTGGGGTCTGTCCCTCTCATCTTGACTTGCCTCGGGTTTATAACTAAAAAATAAGAAGCTTGCAAGGCAGTTTGAAGGGCTGTGTTCAGCTCCCACGGAGAGAAAAGCAACTTTCAAGTGCCAGGGCTTCAGGCAAGGAGAAGCTATACTGCAAAGCACAGCAGACCAGGACTCAGCTGGCCCTGAACCCTATACAGCATAGGGTCTCTTGCAAACTGTACCTGATAACCACAACCACTAAATAGTAAGCCCTAGAGGGCACAGTGCTTGCCCTGTGCATTTTTGGATATTCCTGGCAAATATCCAAAAGAATTACAGGGACAAAGGTGTCCAGGCTTGCATAGTGCACTGTGATCATATGGACAATGCTTTCCAACTGATGTCGGTGGCCCACTGTGACAGGCCAGAGTCGTGCTACCATATTGGTCCTTTTGACCACTGGGGCAGCCAGAAAATGCCCAGAGAAGAGAGGGCTCCAGAGCCTGGTTCCCTCTGGTCACAAGTGGACATCCTTCACCCCAGGGAGCTGCACACATACCTTCATTTAATGTGTCGAATGGGCTAACAGGTTGGGAAGAATTGATCTGGTCCACAAATGAGAAAACTGAAACTGAGGAGTCAAGACCTCACAAAAGACAAGGCCTTGAATCCAGAAGGCTCGACGTAGACCTTCTCAGCGGCCCCACAGCTCCCAACTAATCTGCCAACAAAGAACCATTGAAGCTGGACTGCGGAAATAGAGAAATCACTTGAATAGCAACTAGCAGAAGGACAGATGATGCCATTAGCACAGCTTGAAATGTGAGCTGGATGTCCAAAGCAGAAGTCAAGGTGTTGCCAGTGTATGCAAGGCCTTCACCCTGGACCAGCAGCTTCCATTCTGGCCAGGTCTCTGCAGAAATGGACGTCCTACATTTCAGCTCAGCATACACTGCCATAGAGTAGCACAAGTAGTCCTCACTGTGGCCACGTCTGATGGACAGGGTTCTATTCGATTTTATTTTATTTCATTTAAAACAAAATTCTGGTCATGACCCTTTAAATTGATTTTGTGACCCACTAAATTGATTTCTTGACCTGCTAATGTGTCATGACCAGCAGTTTGAAAAACACTGGCCTGACCCTCTTCCAGCTCCACCCCCTCCTCAGAGATGGGGAGAACAGAAGGCGAATCCCAGACAAGAGACTCCCAGATGGAGATAAAAGTGCAGAAGAGGAAGGGGAGAGGGAGAAGTGGGATCGGGGAAAGCAAGGGAACGAAACGAGAAGAAATGAATGAACGGGAAATGGGAAACATGATGAGAAAGGCCAACAGGGGACTCCTGTCTGGGAAGCTGTCCTCCAGGCAGACTGGCCACGTCCATGTGAGACTCTCCCAGTGTGAACAGGCGGAACTGTGATAACGCTGTGCGTGTCTGGAGATTTCTCGTCTGTCAGCACCATCTCAAGGCCCTTATGTTGCTCTCAGAGAGGATCCTCCATGGGTTGTTTGGGTTTCTGGGCTCTAGAAAGATCTAGAAAACAGTGGGTAAATTACCCAGACTTAAAGAAGCGGACTGCACTCGCTCCACTCACTCGGATGTCTAGGGGGCCCTGCGAACTTGTGAGCTGGGTCTGAACTGTGAAGTTTTGGTGCAAAGAACAGTTTTAGATGGAAATATGGACATGAAAATCAGAGATTTACATAAGATGAATGTAAAAAGAAGCTTCAAGTTTACATACTCCAAAGGCCCATGGTCTCTAATATTTCCCCATAGTGAAAATATTTTGACAGGCTGCGGTTGTGGCTCAGCAGTGGAGCGCTCGCCTAGCACATGCAGGGCCCTGGGTTCGATCCTCAGCACCACATAAAAATAAATAAATAAAGGCATTGTGTCCAACTACAACTAAAAAATAAATATCTAAAAAAATATTTTGAACATGCACCTACAACACACACATATCTATTTATTAAGAATTGTTGTTATGGGGCTGGGGTTGTGGCTCAGCGGTAGAGCACTCGCCTCGCACATGTGAGACTCTGGGTTCAATCCTCAGCACCACATAAAAATAAATAAGTGAAATAAAGGTATTGTGTAAAAAAAAAGAATATACTTGTTATGTTTATGAGCATATCACATTATAAATTCGTAGAAAGTTAGGCAATAGGTGAGCTAAAAATAAAATCGCATCTTAGTTTTTATTTTATTAATGACTAATACAAAACAATTTATTAGCCAACAAAATTATTATTAATACTGATAAGAGTATTAAGATCGGCTTCATTATTTTAAAAAATTTTGGTTTTGGCACTCAGCGATATGTGATTCTAAGGTCTGGGTTTTAATTTATTTCAATAATTTGCTTTAATGGCTGTCTTTATGGAAAAGGACACTTCACATGCAAAAAGTCCATTGTCAATTATGCCAACTCAAAATAGTTATTTTCTTTCAGTTTCATGAGCCAATTAAATAAAGACTGTTGAAATTGAGTTTAGTAAGTTTCCATCTTCTCTGATGACAACCAGCTGATCTTACAACTAATTAAAAGATGCTGAATTTTTATTTAGTTATTAACAAATGGGTCAAAACTCTCTGAAAATCTTCAGGAGGTTTTCAAGCAAGTAGAGGATCTTGTCCTTACCTTTTATAATTTTTTTTATATGCTGAGGATTAAACCCAAGGGTGCTTAACCACTGAGCCATATCCTCACCCCATTTTATATTTTATTTAGAGACAGGGTCTCACTGAGTTGCTTTGGGCCTCACTCAATTGCTGAGGCTGGTTTTGAACTTGCAGTCTTCCTGCTTCAATCTCCTGATCCACTGGGATTACAGGCATGTGCTACTGTGCCCAGCAATTACGTGATTTTTTAATATTAATTCTTAAGTGTCACACTTGTTATCACCAACAAAATAACATAATGGTAAAAGTATTTCCCAAAAGATGGTTCCTCTCTGCCATAAATTCTTATCCAAAAGTACTTACTTTCTTGTCTATTGCTAACATACTACCTTTATATCAAAGGGAAAGATTGTTTATTTTTTCAAAGTACCAGGGAACTGGTATTCTCTGACAGCTGCATGTCAAAACTGCAGAGGTCAACAAATGTGGAACATTTTGGTTCTTTTAAAAGAAAAATGTTTCATCTTATTTCCATAAGCAGCAAACATCTCTGTTGTACAAAACAGTTTCACTGTCACTTTCACATTTGTTTCAAGGTTTCAGAAGGATGCTACTTAAAGGGAGGCATTAACAACATTGATAAGGTCTGTCATACATAAATCCCAAATTTGTTGTAACACTATGAAACTGAATATTGTGGTAAAAATGCCGGTGTCAATCTCTCCAGAATGTGGAAATCCCAAGCACCGCCATGCCCTTTTGATGTATGAATGGCTGACTCAGTATGACTAAGCATGAATGATAACAGACCAAGAGAGGGAGAGTGTATCCAGTATCAAATAGCACATAAAATATGAGTAAAGTAGCTGAGCATGGTGGAACTACTTGTAATCCCAAGGACTTGGGAAGGCTGAGGCAGGAGGATCTCAAGTTCAAGGCCAGCTTCTGCAATGTAGCAAGACCCTATCTCAAAAACAAATAAACCAAAAGGACTTGGGATGTAACTCAGTGGTACAGCACCCCTGGGTTGAGTCTCTAGTATTATAAAATAAAATAATAATAAATAAATAAAAATAAAATAAATAAAAATAAATTTTTAAGTAGAAAATTTTTAAAAAATTCTAATGGTTTCTTTTCTTGTGCCATTAGATAGTTCTTAGCATCTCCTAACATCAGAGTGAACTTTATGATCATTGTTTTAGAGTTTGGTCTTGCTTGGTATTTTAGAGCAAAACAATACATTTTTAATAGCCTTACCCAGATAACTGTGAATTTGGGGATACTGGGTTATAAGCATTTGGTGTGAATTATTAAAGATAAAGTAAAATATTCGAGAATAAGAATGGTCCCAACATTAAGAACCAACTATGAAGAGACAACTGGTGAGACCCATGAATCTCCAGTGAGAACTGTCAGTCTGCATTCTGACAGTCGGTAAGAGGTAGAGTTGTCATAGTTTCAATAAAATGACTTTTAGAGAAGGACGTGAATGATGGATTGAGGTCTAGGTCTAAATGCAGAACTGAAGAAGGCTTCCTGGGCCTAGAATGGAACAATCGGATCCTGGAGTCTTCTGTGAGTTTGAGCAAGTCAGGTGTCAGCTGCAGACATCTGCTGACAGGACCTCATGGGAATTACTGAGGATCTGGTGGGAAGAAGCTAATTCCCTGGAATTCCAAGCATTATGCCTTGAAATGAAGAACACAAAAGAGGAGTGGGCTAGGGCCACCAGCCCAGGAAAAGGGACGAGAGACTGTGAGAGCTACAGGAAGAGAAATGTCTTTCCCAGTGAGGCTTCTACAATGCAGGGTCCACTTTGAATGAATGGCTCTGGGAGGTCAGATGCATTTGGGAGACACTGTTTCCTAAGCTGGTCACCCCACCAGTAGCTTGGAGTTTCATAATACCCAAGAACATGTAAATATTCTAAGAAATGCTACAGTCAAGATATTAGGTCCACTTAGATTTCCCCAATGTATTTAATCAAAGAAATTATTTTTAAAAATATCCTGCAGAACTTTAACTCTGAGAAATAAATTTGGGAAGTTTTGGACCAACCAATGCTTAAATCTCTACTGAGGCAAAAGATGCATGTTCCCACAGTTGACTGCATGTGGTGCCACCTCTGTCCCTAAGATCCCTCATGAGAGGGCAGTTAGCTCTCATCTTGTGGACAGGACAGCAGAACTTTCTTTCTTTTCTCTCACCTAAAGACAACGTCAGGCATGAAGAGTGTGACCCCTGTTATAAGCGGTATCTCAGAAAGCAAGTGGGGTACTGTCTGTTCACTAGGAGGCTCTCTATAACTTTTGGAATCCCTATGCCCCCAAACAAAAAAACAAAACAAACAATAGGAGTCTAATGTGCCCCAGAGGCTATAGGAGTGAGTTTATAAATTATGGAAGGAAAACATTACAGGTGGATTGCTGCAGTCCGGCTGCAGCAAAATAAGGGGGGGGGGTGAAGAGCAACTTGTGTACATTGATACAGCAGGAGTGGGAGCCCTTTATTGTAGGACAGGAGGGGTATATATACGTTCCACACAGCTTATCTTAATTAACATAAACTAGATACAGCAGTCAACCAATAAGGAATCTCCACACTTAATGGCTCGCTGGCGTCACTTCACAAACCACTCCCCCTGGCAAAATGCCAGGCGCCACCCTGACTTGTTTACAGACCCTAACAGTGGATTTTTTTCAGTAAAATATGGGCAAACTCATACTAATTGACAGTAAATTGAAGACCATAGAGATGAAAGTTAGGATTGATTGAACCTCCATTATGTACCAGGTACTGTTCTAAGAATTTTACGTAGGTTTTCTGATTGTAACCACTGAGTCAATGGCATGAACATACCCTCCTTTTACTGTTGATAGAAACGAAGTCCTCAGAAGTTAAACAACTTTCCCAAGATTGAGCAGCAAAGCCAGGACCAAGAAGAAGAGCTGGTGGTTCCAGCTGTGACCCACCTTCCTGGCATCTGGCACATCACTGGAGAGCTGTCAGAAGCAACAGCTTAGATTCTCCTGGTGGAGGGCACAGTCTACACATGTCTCCCCACCCCTTGATTGTTTTTCTCAAGTTTAAATAGGTATCTAGGTAGCATCTACCTCTGAGTCAGTTCAAATTCCTGCTCATTGTCTACTTGAAATGCACTTTAAAAACTCATATGAGGCCCAGCACAGTGGCACACACCTGTAATCCCTCAGCTCTGGAGGCTGAGGCAGGAGGATTGTGAGTTCAAAGCCAGCCTCAGCAAAAGTGAGGTGCTAAGTAACTCAGTGAGACCCTGACTCTAAATAGAATACAAAATAGGGCTGGGGATATGGCTCAGCGGTCAAGTGCCCCGAGTTCAACGCCTGGTACCCCTAAAAAACAAAACAACACCCAACTCCTATGAGATACTGTTCTGTCATTGGGTCATCTCTCCTTTTCTAGCTATACTGGGTTTGGGAGTGATGTGACGGTCCCGATGCCTTCTAGTTGTCTGAACAATGGGATAAATCAACATGTGTCCATTTACTCTTAAAAGTATCTGACTGATGTTCCAACCAAGTGGACAATTCACTGAAGTAACCCATATTTCTATTCTTCCTTTTCTACAGAAGTCTGGTGCCAGTTGATCAGAACTCATGGAATCTAACCATTTCCACTCAAAGTCCATGGCTAGTGGGCAGGAGAGAGAGGGATGGTGTCCTGTGTGCTTCCGTCACACCTGCCCTGTGTGAGGGACGGAGCATCCTGGGCCACCTGCAGCACTGAGGGCGGTGGCCATCCTGGGACACACCCCAGAGCTCCGGCCTGGAGACCAGAGTCATTGGAACACACCAGGAGAATGTCCACTTCCAGCTGATGGCTTTTGCCTCCCCAATCCCTAATCCCACAAGAAAGTGGGCTTTCCTAAGTACTTAATTCCCACGGGAGGGAGGACTCCCTAGTCCACACCCTTCAAGCTGGGTTTGCCTGACCCTGGCAGAGTTTCCACTACGGGGTCTTATGTCCACTCTTCTCTTTTTGTGCAATGCTGAGCCCTGTGCTGGGCATACAGTGGGCGCTTAATAAATACACATAGTAAGAGGGAGCTAAAAGGTGGCAGACATGCAGCCCCTGGCCCCATGTGCCCATCTCATAAAGTCCCCTTCTGTGCTGCTAAGTAGAATATCACAGGTGATTGTCTTTAAAAATGGCACTGAGGGGACTGGAAGTATCGGGAGGTTGCCAAGTTGAGAAAGGAAGCCACTGTCCCGGCAACTGCCAAAGCCAGATGCTTAATGGTGTTGGGGACAAGAGGGCCGCCAGAACTTCCCTGAATCAACAGCCCTCGGATGCCTGTCTCTCTCCCGATCTGGCCCCTGGCCTCCCTCCCTGTCCAACTTGAGTCTTGCAGACAGAAGAGGAACAAGCCATTTCCCCATCTTCCCTGCATGTCCTAGAAGATGGGGCTCCAGAAACTTATTCAGCTGCACGGTCTGTGACATCTTCAAGCCTCGGAGGGCGTTGGACACTAAGGTGTTGAAATGCCTGCCCCAAGTAGGGAAGTAGAACAAGGAAAAATCCCCGGAGCCCCAGCGAGGCAACACAGCTGTTCTGATTGGGGAGGGAGACGGGGCCTCCCGGCACCTCTGTCCCCTGCTCATGGATATGAAGGGAGCCTGCACCTTTGTGTTTCCCAAGGGACTTGGAAGAGCCAGAGAGGTGCAGGGAATCCCAGGTGGCAACAGGTGTCTGGAATTCAACTGACCTTTGGCCACCAGGCGGAGGTTTGTCTAGGTGTCCCTGCCCCAACAACACAGTTTCTGAAAGTGATAGTGACAATGGTAAGGAAACTGATGGCAGCCGCGCCCCGATTTAATAAGAGCGTCCTGCACACCAGGCACTTTGCAGATATCAACCCCGATCCCAGAGCCCTGGGAGTCGTTTGGATCACTTGTATTTTGCTCATGAAGAAGCTGCGGCGTGAACAGCTTGAGCGAGTTGCTGTGGGTGGAAGAGCAGTGAGCACCGGGGGCCAGGGTGAAAAGCCAAGTTCAGGGTCTGTTCGTGACCCCCTGCAGTTTCCAGCCTGCACACAGGCCTGCCTTCGGGTCACCCCTGCGGGCCATCTAAGGGCCTTTCTCTCCTCTCAGGGAGACTACTAAACGCAACCACCTTCAGATGGGAGTGGCCACTTAGAAGCACTTTGGCGGGGTGGGGGGGGGTGGCGGGGTGGGGGGGTAAAGATGGCAAGGGGCGGGAGCTTCCCTGTCTCTCTGGGTGGGGCTGACACTGCCTGGGCTCTGTGCACCCCGATGCCCCAGATGTTGCCAGGGAGTTACTGACCCTACTTGCATCAGGCTGAACCAGGGATCAATAGACAAGGGACCCCCTTCACCAGTCAGGGGCATTTGTGACCTCTCATTGACATCCTTCCTTCCGTACTGCCACCCCACCCCTGGCAATTCCTTTTGCCTTCCAGGGAGTGTTCTGACCTGTGAGAGTGCATCCATCACTTGCCTACTCCTAAGATGAGAAGGCGGATAGCATCTCTTGCTCCCACAGACAGCTCCCCTTCCTCCCTGGACAGGGGCTGGGAGACATGGCCCTTGAGTCCTGGATTTGAGCTGGGCTCTGCTGCCAGCTTGCTGTGTGACTCTGGACACACTGCTTACTTCTCTGGGCTCTGTTTGCCCACAGTCATAAAGGGGAAAGGGCAGCAGGAGAAAGTTGTCTCAGAACAACTTGGGGACACCCTCAGTCCCCCGGGGTTAGGATGCAGCAGAGAATCCAGGCATCCCACACCTGGACTGTCGGAAACTGGGGAAGGGAAACCGTCTCCCCTTCTGTCCCCTCCAAGTCTGTGATGGCACCGTGGAGACGTTGCACCTTGACTGAGAAGGAAGGGGGACAGGGGACCTCTCTGCAAGGACACGTGGGAAACTTTGGAATCTGCTCCGGCCCAGCAGGACGGCTTCCCCCTGAGTGAAACTAGGCGCATCGCTGCAGAGTTTTTCTCTTCTTGAGAATGCCCGAGGGGGCTCCGCTTCCTGTCACTCACTTCTCAGGCCTGTGCTTCAAGTCTTCTCTCCCGGGAGCCATCAGACGGAGCCCAGTCTGGGTGCCAGGAGCAAATGTCCAAACGGGCTTGTCACAGTGTCAGCCATCCAAACACAACCAGAATGGACAACTTGGTCCCCCACAGAGACAGAAGGGTCGATAGAGAGACGGTGGCATCACCATCAAACACACCTCCGGTGAGACAAGCGGGGGACCCAGAGCCAACAGAGTGGGACTCACTCCTGCAGCAGCGCACTGCCTTTGGCTGCAGACTAGCTCCACAGCAGCACCTTCCAGAAAGCCAGTGTCCGCAGATCCCCAAGACTGTCAGACCTCCCATCCGCTGCCCAGGAACACCCCTGGAGGCAGGCTGGGGACCCGGAGGAACACGGGGGCACAATGAAGTAGTCACGGCCCTCGTGGCACACGGTCCTTGGCAGAGGCACTATAGATCCTGAGCCCTGATTGGCACGAGCCTTTCCCGGATCACTGTCCAGCGTCCCTTGATGGGGCTTCCCTCAGAACCCAGTGTGCCCAAACTCCCAATCACAAAGGCACCTGTCACCTCCTCCCCTGGTCGGGCAGCTTAGCCACGCTCAGTCTCAAACCCTAAACGAAGAACATGAGGAAAGGGCATCAGAAAGTCTGCAGCGGCCCCTTCACCTGGGTGCTTTGCCTCTCTGGAGTTTCTTCTCTGAACAGTCAGAAATCACCACGCTCTTGCCCCACGGGAGCTCCTGCAATGTTACCAGCTCCGTCTCTTTCCTGTAGCACTTGTCACCTGCCACACTCTGTGATTGATGTATTCTGTCGATTGTTTCTTGCCTGCTTCCTTTGCTTTAGCCATGGGGATAGTTTTGTCTCTTACTGTTGTCACTCCGATGCCTTGGGTAGTGTCCAGCAAACACGAGGTGCCTACTGAATGTTTATGGAAGGAAAGAGTGAGCCAGCCCTGGGGACTGTTACCTGCTTCCCAGGTGACTCTGACTGGCAGCTGATCCACCTCCAGGCCACCTCCCAGTCCCCGACTGCATGCTGTCCTCCTGGTTCAGAGCTAGGACTTCAGTGCCAGAAGCTCAGAAGGGAGGACGGGCTGGGAGTGTCCCCAGGCACCTGGAAGCAGACCCAGTGTCAACAGAAGTCAGGGAAACCAAAAGCGCCATGGAAGACAGCTTTGGCCCAGACACAGCAGAAAGCGACTCCCCAGCAAGAGGACACGTGTGCTGGAGGCCCTCGGCTCTCAGGCAGGGAAGCGCTGGGGTGTGGATGGCAGAGAGGGTGAAATTTACTGTGAAATCTGCCACTTTCTCTGGGGCCTGTCAAAGAAGACACTCGCCTTGTCTAGGGGACAGCTGCTTCTCCTCCTGTGGGGGTCGCTCCAGGGCCCCGGGATGCCTGACTCTGTCACCTCATCTCCTCGTGGATCTGCCGCGCTGACATCTCCTCGCACGTCCCTCCCATTGGTTGGCAGGTTTTCCTCCCCGTGGGTTCAGTGTGTACCAACATCCCCGGGGGTTCCTGGGATTGCAGTGAGTACACACCACCCAGGCACACACACGCACAGCGGGAAGGAGGCCGGCAGAGACACACGGACGGGGACAGACATCAGAAGGTACATACGTGCACACGGGAGTCCGTGCTCCCACGCACCCCAGACACACCCGGGCGTGTGCAGAAGAAAGGACAAAGAGAAAAACCTGACACGACATGGAGACAGGTATATTATGACAAAATGACATTGACACCTAGCAGCATGCACTCATGCAATCCAAGAAAAAGTGTCGTAGAAAGCAGTACTTGCTGAGCAAGAATAGAGAGGAATTCACAGGTCCACGGAGCAGAGATGATGCCCTGGCCACAGAATCGCACAATTTGCAAATAACTGAGAGAAGAGCTAACGTGGGCTCCATCTTCTCTCACCATCAGATGCCCTGCTGAACCCTTTCTAGGTGTACTATCTCATTTAATCTTGCTGCCAGCCCAGGAGGTTGCTCCTGTGTGACCAGAGCTGGCCTCTCTGCAGGGCATCACCTTCTACCCTGCACTTCTCTCTCTGCAGCAGCCCCTGTACATCCTGACATACCCTGGTCGAACCCCATCTCACTTGCTTGCTGTCCCTTCAGCCTGGACCCATCTTCCCCTGACAGCCAGTTATGTCACTTCTGCCCTTTGCTCACAAGTCCCTTCCTTGGAGGAGTTCAAGGACATCACCTTATTCCTCCAGGGCCCCTTTCAATTTCCATCGTATTCACCATGACCTGAGATAAGGCCATTTCCTCCTTTGCCCATCCACCCTCTGTGCAGAGAGTGAGCTGTCTGAGGACAGGGACTTTGTCTGCCTTGTTCTGCATGGAGGGCCTGGGATCTGGAAGAGCACCTGACTCCTAATAGGTGCTCAGTAAATGTTGTTGGGCTTAGGATGAGTAAGGCACCAAGGGCTTAGTAACTTGTCTGGGGTCACAGAGCCAGCAAGTAGGCAGTATGGTTTGCGTGGCATACACCTGTTCACACACATACCTACTCGCACACTCCACCCACCTCCGCTAGTCATACGATCGGCCTCCTCCTCCTCCATCCCTGCTTCCTTCCTCGTGCCAAGAGCTGGTCTCTTCAGTGCATGCAGGAGAGGAAGTCTGGAGCCAGAGAAGAGTTTCAAACAGCAGTGGGGAGGTGCTCTGGAACCTTCTTCAACTACAGGTTCATTGAACACTTCACAACCACTAAAAGGCAATGGAAATCATCCCCCTGGTTGCCAAGATCTCCCTCCCCGCAACCCCGTGTGGAATGAGATAAACCGAGCGGGGGTGGTGGAGGCAGCGGAGGCTGGTGTCGCCGTCCATAAGGAACCTGGGAACAAAAGGGATGGGAGCATTGGAGGAGAGGGCGTCCTGTCCTGGCTGCCTACCACATGGTGAAGGGGACAATTCCTCACTTCCAGAGGTGACAACCTAAAGCTTCTGAGAGGCTGGCAGAGTCAAAGACCCACGGTTCTCCACCAGACCCAGAATCCTGCAGTCTCTAAGTCTTCAGCAGCATCTCCTAGGAGGAGGCTCCTGACAGCACAGGGCTCCTGACCAAGGGCCAGTCCTCCCCAGGGGGGGACAAGGCCCATCGCTCTGGGCAAGGTCCTCTTTTAGGAGTGAGCAAGATAAAAAAATCCCCCCACCCCCAGGGACTTCGGTGCTAGTGCAGAGACACGGACCATGAGCTAACAGGCGACTTTCCAAGTTTCCTGGCACCAGACGGAAGAAGGAAATGATGTGAAGGAAGGAACCAGGAAGCCAGGGCAAGGAGGCTTCGGGAGGGCGGTCAGCAGAGGCCTCTCTGGGGATGGATAGATGAGCCAGAGCTGCAGGCCTGAGGGAGAGCGGTTTGCCAGGAGAGAAGATGGCGAGGGAGGAAGCGCCGTAGCAGGAAGAGGCTCGGTAGATCCAGGGACAGAAAGCAGGCCTGTGTGCTGTGCAGGGGAACCAGGAGACAGGTCAGGAAATGAACTCACGAGAGTGGCTCGAAGTCACAGCACGGGGTAGAGGGAAACAGGATGGTAGGAGAGCTCAGCGAGGACCCACCCCGAGCACAGGCCTCCGCCCCGACTCTCTCACGCTCTCTCCACCCCTCCACCTGCCTCTGGGTTGTTCCCCTCCAAGTTCCCCATTAGACACAACACCAGGCCCAGAAAGCCCTCTGGGCCACCGCCCTGCTGCAAATCCCAAAAGGTCCAAAAGAGGAGGTGGAGGAGCAGAGCGTTCTCTGCCATTGGGCTCCCTCTCACACAACAGCCGGGAAATGTGTCCTCTGCTCTAATGGGGGTCTCTTGGGTCATAATTCAGATCGCCACTCCACCATGTTTAGGAGCAAGAGTCTGCCCTTCCACAGAGATCTGGGAGTGCAGGTGCCCGAGTGCTTAATGGCCGGTGTTAGGGCCCAGCTACAGAAGCGGCCAGAGCAGCAGAACTGAAACAAGAGGCCCAAGGCCCCCAGCTCTCTTGAGCTCACACCAGTCTGCTCATCCATCCATCCATCCATCCATGCAGCACGTGTGTTTCAAGTGCTTGTGTGTCAGACGCTGTTCTTGGGGTCTGTGATACATAAGTGAACTAAAAAGACTTAACAAAATTTCTGCTCTCATAGAGCTTATATTATAAATGAGGAAAACATGAAATATGCAAAAGAAATTTATAAACTATCTAGCAAATAAGAAACATAGGACCATGAATAAAAACAGAGTCACGGAGGGGTGGGTAGCTGTCAGATCTGGGTGAAGGGCAAGTTCCCTTGGTGCTCAGGGGAGGCCCCTAGTAAGCAGACTCGGGACAGTGATCCTTGTAGCTCTCTGGAGATGCTCCAGGCCAGGGAGCAAGCACAGCAAAGGCTCTAAGGCAGAAGATGCCTGACACAGAGGAGAGCTGTCACCCAGGGCCTCTCTGCGTCCAGAGCACTGGCCCCCACCCCGACTCTGCAGAGTGAGTCTGAAGAACAAAGTAAGAGGTGATAGTGTGGGGAGGGGACAGACATGTGAAGGGTGGGAACACAGGTTAAGGGAATAATCCTATAAACTGGACTCACTGTGCCGACTGTCCCCCCACCCCCCACCCCAAAGCTTTCTTTCCCAAGAAGTAATTTACCTGCCGTCCTGAGCCTTGCCTCAGTGGTCAGGATATGTCACATTTCTCAGCAAACTACCTGTTCACAGCAGGGGAAATGCAGGCCCCAAATAACGTTGATAAGAGGAACCCAAGTTACCCTGGAGCAGAAGACTTTTGTGACCAAATCCTGAAACTCTGGGAAAGAAGGATAGTTCCTCCTTACCCTAAAGTCTGTAAAACTGTATGGTTAAGAATCCAATTAGAACCCATCAGCATGGGCCAAGGTGACCTAGAGTAGCCATGACAGTGGTGACTTGAAAATCTGATGTGATCCTGCTGTCAGTCAGACGTCAAGAGTGGGACCTGTGTAGAACTCTCTGGAAACTTCTCTGGGATCCCCAATAAAACAGAGTGCCCACGGTCCCTCTTGTCTATAAAAGGATCCGTTGTTTCCCTTTTTCTTTCTCATCCTGTCAATAAACTCATGCCGAATACTCTGAGTGACATGTCGGAAATTTTTCTGACTTATTGAAAGAATTGGGGTTTGGAGAGGGGGTCCTCACACTGCAATAGTTTCTTGGAAGGCCTCAGCTCTATAACAAGGTCAGATATCTCTGGGGACACAACACGGGGCCTTCTGGGTCTTCGGGAGCACTTTGGTCAATGGAGGGATGTGACCAGAGGAAAGGCATGATCTAACTTTAACAGGTTGACTACTGCATTGAGAAAAGACTGGAAAGATAGGAGAGAATAAGTATGAAGCCCATTGCAAGTATTCAGACTCAGCTCAGGGTGGTGGCATTGAGGTGGCGGGAAATACTCATATTCTGGAAATGTTTTCTAAAGCCAATAGAGGTTTTGGACACAGTGGATGTGAGGCGAGGGATAAATATTATTATCAAATTTTAAAGCTGGTAAGGCTTTTGCTTGAATGACATGGTTGCTATCCTCCGTGACAGGGCTGAGTCGAGGGGCAGAGTGCTGGGGGGAAGACTAAGAACTGGGCCTCGGATGTGTGAAGCTGGAGATCTGAGACCTGCAAGGAGGCAGGACACAGGGACCTGAGACTGAGCACTCCGGAGGTGCTAAAATCAGGGAACTGAGTGACACTGTAAAGAGGAGGCGGGACCAGAAAAGGAGACTGAGATGAAGCAGAGGAAGAAGTAACAGGAAATCCAAGGAGGTGTGGCGCTTAGGAGCAACAGTGTGCAGAAAGGCATCTCTCTGAGCTTGGATTCTAGCAGGTGAAAGGCTTCGCTCTACCCTTCCCCGAGTGCTCTGTATACAGTAACTCCACCAAAGGGTCCAAGTCAAGGCCCTCCGTCAACAGGCTTTCATTGTGGGCTTGATGCAGTGGTTGGAAAGCCACTGCCCATCACCTGTTTTACAGCTTTATTGCACATGGCCGCACCCATCTGTTCAGGCGCTGTCTGTGGCAGCTTTAAGTTACAATAGCAAAGTTGCACATTGCGTCAGAGGATATGTGGTCCAGAAGCCCCAACTATTCGCTATCTGACCCTTTATAGAAAAAATGTGCTGTCCCCAGGGCTCATCCGTTGGCATGCCACATCATTGATCCACATCCTTCAGGAATATTTGGGTCTTTACCTTACATCAAGAAAAAATAATAATCTGAAGGTTACCAGATATTGTTCTTGCATTATCCGGGCTCCATAAATGAAGCAGATCATCTCTATTATTCTCATTTTACAAATGAGAAAACTAAGACTCAGGGAAGTTGAGGGTCACTCAGCCAGTAGAGGATAGGTCAAGGCTTGAAATCCAGCTCTTCAGAGGTCAAAACCCAACTCAGAGCCACTATATCAATCGTGCCCAAAGCAACACATGAATGAGGATTTCCAAAAATTGTAATAATTTGATTTGTAGACATGTCAGGTTTGTTATATACGACTAGCAACTCAGATGTACATTACTATTTAAGAAACAAAGTAGTCTGTTTAATTTCAAATAGTAAATATATTTAAATTTAAAAATATGTTAGAAAATAGGACAAGGTTTAATTTAATTTTGCTACATATGGATTTCCAATTTTGCCAGCACCATTCATTGAAGAGGCTATCTTTTCTCCAGTGAATGTTTTTGACATCCTTATCTAGTATGAGGTAATCTATTTACCTGGGTTTGTCTCTGTGTCCTCTATTCTGTACCATTGGTCTACAAGTCTATTTTGGTGCCAATACTATGCCATTTTTGTTACTATAGCTCTGTAGTATAGTTTAAGGTCTGGTATTGTGATGCCTCCTGCTTCACTTTTCTTGCTAAGGATTGCTTTAGTTTTTATTTAGCTATTTTTTCCAAATAAATCTCATGATTGCTTTTTCTATTTCTATGAAGAATGTCACTGGGATTTAATAAGACTTGCATTAAATCTGTGTAACGCTTTTGGTAGTATGGCCATTTTGATAATATTAATTCTGCCTGTCCAGAAGCATGGGAGATCTTTCCATCTTCTGAGGTTTTATTCAATTTCTTTCTTTAGTGTTCTGTAGTTTTCACCTCTTTGGTTAGATTGGTTCCCAGGTATTTTATTTTATTTTATTGTGAGGCTATTGTGAATGGAGTAGTTCCCCTAGTTTCTCTTTCAATGGATTCATCACTAATGTATAGAAATGTGTCTGATTATGGGTGTTGATTTTGTATCCTGCTACTTTGCTGAATTCATTTATTAGTTCTAGAAGTTTTCTGGTGGGATTTTTTGGATCTTCTAGGTATAGAGCCATGCCATCAGCAAATAGTGATAGTTTGAGTTCTTCTTTACCTCTTTGTATCCCTTTAATTTCTTTCTTTTGTCTAAAGCCTCTGGCTAGAGTTTCAAGGATGATGTTGAATAGAAGTGGTGAAAGAGGGCATCCTGCTCTCCAGTTTTTAGCAGGAATGCTTTCAATTTTTCTCCTTTTAGAATGAAGCTGGACTTGGGTTTAGCATTTATAGTTTTACAATGTTGAAGTATGTTCCTACTATCCTTAGTTTTTCTAGTGTTTTAAACAGGAAGGTGTGCAGTATTTTGTTAAATGCTTTTTCTGCATCTATTGAGATGATCATATAATTCTTGTTTTTAAGTCTATTAATAAGATGAATTACGTTTATTGATTTCCATATGTTGAACCAACACTGCATCCCTGGGATGAATCCCACTTGATTGTGGTGCACTATCTTTTTAATGTTTTTGTATGAGATTTGCCAGAATTTTATTGAGAATTTTTGCATCTGTGTTCATCAGGGATATTGGTCTGAAGTTTTCTTTCTTTGATGTGTCTTTGTCTGGTTTTGGTATCAGGGTGATATTAGCCTCATAGAATGAATTCGGAAGGATTTCCTCCTTTTCTATTTCATGGAATACTTTGAGGATTATTGGTATTAATTCTTCTTTGAAAGTCTTGTAGAACTCAGCTGAGAATCCATCTGGTCCTGGGCTTTACTTGGTTGGTAGGCTTTTGATGGCGTTTTCTATTTTATTACTTGAAATTGATCTGTTTAAATCATATATGACCTCCTCATTCAGTTTGAGTAGGTCATATGTCTCTAGAAATTTGTCAATGTCTTTGATATTTTCTATTTTTTTCGAGTATAAATTTTCAAAATAGTTTCTACTTATCTTCTGTATTTGACGTGTCCATTGTGTGATATTTCCTTCTTCATATTTCACTTCAGTAATTTGAGTTTTCTCTCTTTTTTCCACATTAGCACAGCCAGTGGGTTATCTATTTTATTTATTTTTTCAAAGAACCAACTTTTTGTTTTGTCAATTTTTTCAATTATTTCTTTTGTTTCGATTTCATTAATTTCAGCTCTGATTTTAATTATTTCCTGTCTTCTACTGCTTTGGGTATTGATTTGTTCTTCTTTTTCTAGGGCTTTGAGATATAGTGTTAGGTCATTTATTTGTTGACTTTTTATTTTTTTAATGAATGTACCCAATGCAATAAACTTTCCTCTTAGTAATGCCTAGCAATTAGAGAAATGCAAATCAAAACCACTCTAAGATTTTATCTCATTCCTGTCAGAATGGCAATCATCAAGAATACAGGCCACAATAAATGTTGGTGAGGATGTGGTGAAAAAGTTCCACTCACACATTGCTGGGAATGGAACCACCATTTGACCCAGCTATTCCACACCTTGGTTTGTACCCAAAGGACTTAAAATCAGCATACTCAAAAATAGTGATGCAGTCACATCAATGTTTATAGCAGCTCAATTCACAATAGCTAGACTATGGAACCAACCTAGGTGTCCCTCAATAGATGAATGGATAAAGAAAATGTGGTATATGTACTCAATGGAATATTACTCAGCTTTAAAGAAGAGTAAAATTATGGCATTTGCAGGTAAATAGATGGAGTTGGAGAACATCATGCCAAGCAAAATAAGCCAGTCCCACAAAACCAAAAGCCAAATGTTTTCTCTAATATGTAGATGCTAATTCACAATAAGGCGTGGGGCACTAGGAAATAATAGCATTACCTTAGATTAGGTAGAGGGAAGTGATGGGAGGGGAATGGAGGGGAGGTGGGGATAGGAAAGATAGTAGAATGAACAGACATTATTACTGTATGAATATATGTGAGTATGTGACCAATAGGATTCTGCAACAAGTACACTCAGAAAAATGAGAAATTATCTCCCCTCTATGTATGATAGATCAAAGTGCATAAATGCATTCTACTGTCATGTATAACTAATTAAAACATAAAAATTTTTTAAAAATAGGCAAGGCAAAAGTCTTGATGGTAATGCTATAAGCTAAATTAGGACCCCCCCCCAACACCAAATCTCCCTGTGAAGCCCCGCCCCAGGCAGCCTGGCATGTCCTCTGTTGACCTCCCCTTTAAAGGGCTACTTCAGTTAAAATGGGACTTTTAAGGAGGGGCCTCATCTAATCTGATGAGTCTTCTTACAGGAAGGGGAGATTAGGAGACAAAGAGGGCCAAGAGGGACATGAACACACAGAGGACATACACATGAGGACACAGCAAGGAGGTGGCCAGCCATCTGTGAGCCAAGGACAGAGACCTCAAAAGAAACCAGACCCACTGACACCTTGACCTTGGATTTCCAACCTGCTGAATTGTAACAAAATGAATTTCTGTTTGTTAAGTAGCCTAATCTGTGGCAAAATAATGATCATCCGAAGTCACCTGAAGTTATGGAGCTGTTTTTTTTAAAACTTATCTATTTATTTATTTTATTAAATAGTCTTTAAATTATCTGGGCTTGGACCTGGAAATTCACATAAATAATAGATACATATTTTGGTCCCTTTCCTTTAAGTTCTGGTTCAATGACAACACGGGGGGTTTATCGTTCATTAAAAAAGGGTCCAGGGTCTGTTAGGTGAGGTGTCAGCAGACAGGATGCAGGACTGTGCTCAGGCTGCTGAGGGTCTGGGGTGGAGAGACAGGGGAGTCACAGCAGAATGGTCAGAGAAAAGCTACTGCAGAGGTGTCCAACGATGGGCCGGGAGGAGCCCACTGAAGAACATGGTGGAGTGCAGTGTGGAAGGATGAGGTCACAATGCCCTGGTGAGAAGGGAGGTGCTTTTCAGGAGTGCCCCATTGCCACGCACATGCAGTGGCCTGCCAAGGGTACTGACTCATCACGGTGGAGGCTGGCCCACAGGCTAATGGAGGCTGGAATTAGTCTTGACGCACTGGCTCTGGCAAATCCCTGGGCATGCCCACCACGCTGCTCTTGCCCCAGCTCTACTCAGCACACCCAATCAGGGAAGCAGCCTGGGTTCTTGATGAGCCTTCTACTGGACTTGGGTCTCTGCTCCCTTCCTCCCTCAGCCTTGACCTGGACTCCTGGGTGCCCCACTCCCAGGGCAAAATACTCCACTCTCGGCCCTGCAAGGGCCCTTCCCAAGCTACGGATTGTCCAGAACCTTGGTGCAGGCTCTGCTTGGCTCCAAACACAGTCAGTGTCTGGGAAATCCTCTTGCAGTGTCACAAACACAAGAGCCTCTCCATTCATCAAGCACTTACTCTGGGCGGGCCTTGGTTCTCAGCTTATTATACGTATTATCTCACTTGATTCCTGGAACAACACTGTCTGGTATGATTAGTACCTTCACATGACAGTAGAGGAGGCTGACTCTTCAAGACACCCGAGACCTTACTTAGCAAGTGGTAGAGCTTAGTGACCGGTAGACTCATGCTCAGACATTCTGATGCCAAGACCAGTGCATGTAACCACTACCAGTGAATCTGCAAACCCAGTGGACACCAGTATTGGCCCCAACAATGAGGCCTTGGGGTCACAATTTGCCATCCCCACCTCTGTAAGGAGCAGCTTTAGAAGGAGTGAACGCCCTGGCCCTCTACGTTCCCGCCTCCCTTTCCTCTCCAATATTCCAAAGCCCAGAGCTCCCACCATGCCTCACTGCCAAGCCTGAGTGGGTACTGACCGGACCACCAAGGAGGAGGAGGAGCTGGCTGAGAACAAAAGCAGGCAAGGACAGGTGGGGCCGTCAGGGGCAATTACATCATCAGCTTATATTTCCCGTCTTTGGAAGTCCTTCCATATTTTAAGTCTCGGGTCGGCAAGAAATCCTGAAATATTCAGTGCTTGGGCGATCTCGGGTCTTTTCTGAAGGATTCATTCCACCAAGGAAAGCTGCTTCCCCTCAGCTCCTAGGGCCTTGGAGGCAGGTAAGGAGTGGGGAGTGGGAATCTCATTTTCAAAAGTAAGGCATGGGGACCAAGAGAGAGTCTCATCTGCAGTGGCCGACGCCATCGCAGACACCCCCACTCTCATCCCAAGCCATGGCAGCTTCCACAAGAGCGCCACAATGGGTCCCTGTGTGGCTGACGCTGGGAGACTGGGAGCCCCACACCGAGAGAAGATGTCATCGTGCTCTTAGGGAGGGTGGGGCTGCTGGGGGCTGCCCAGGCATAATGCACAAGTCCTGTGGGTGGCATAATGTGGAATTCATCTCCCCTGCTCTGCAGAGAGGGGACAGGCAGGACAATCCAGACTCTGTCAGCAAGGTCCTCCAGAGAGTTCAGGCCACGCTAATGAAGATGACTCAGAGGGAGGTCTGTCTCCCAGGGCTGCTGCCTCTGCCCCTCAGAGCCAACACATCCATATTCATGGGCTGGAAGGACAACGCCCAGGGACGGCCCATTCACCACCGAGAAGACGGGGCAGAGGTACGGCAGTGCCGACCCACGCCTGGGGTGGGTTGAGTATTGTGGGGTGAAATAATCGGGCATGGATTAGGGGACTCCGGGAAATATCCTCAGCTAGATGGGTTTTCCAGAGGAAATCTCTTCCTCCACCTGCTACAGACCCAACTCCTGGTCTGAGTGCAGGGACCCCTGAGAAAGATAGGGCTCAACGGAGTCTCAGGACAAAGCCCCACCTTTCTATTTCCTGCTCAGCTTCCGCCAACAAGAAGCCCTGGGCCCTATCTGTTCTTGGTTTGGTTTCATGGAATCTTCTGGAGGTTCCACAGGGGGTCACCGGCACACACAAAGGCTCAGAGCACATACTGCCTCTTGTCCTTTCAGCACACACTCTGGTTTTAGTAAACTTCCTTCCTCTGTGTGCTTCTCTAACTCGGCTCTTATGGCAATAAATCATTGCCCATCTCAGGCCTTCAGGATCAAGGGAGGCGACATGGGTAGGAGATCATCCTCCAGGGAAATCTGGACCAGGAACATGGGCATCGATACCAGGTTTCTTCAAAAGAGAGTAAATGTCGGCCTTGAACTTAGACCCCACCATTATTTTGAAGTCAGTAGATTTCTTCTAGACTCCTGGATATTTTGATATTTTAAATGTTTTATTCCCTGTTATCGCACACCTGCTTCAGTCCCCAGGCAGTGTACAGAAAGGATACACATTGACCCAAATAAATCAAATCACCTTTCTGCTGCTGGTTCCTGTGGGTTTCCACTGAGCCACAGGCTGGTACTTAGTGGCAAGACAAATGTCAAGCAGAGCCCAAAGAGCCTTACCTGCCTTTCTGACATGATGTAGAGCTGCTCATGATCCTTGGAGAAGGCCATGTCACGGAGGACCGGGCCAGGTTCTACCACCTGCACTGTCTCGTACTGCAGGGCATTGCCCCTGGGCCCATCCACCCGGATCTGCAGGAAGAAAAAGAGCAAAACCAATATGAGAACAGGTACCATGACTGCCCACAGCCCAGCTTCAGTCCAGAGACCTTCCAACGGCCAAAGGACAGTCAGTGAGCTCTGCCACCACAGAGCTCAGAGGCCAAAGCCAAGCCCATTGTGGCATCCTGAAGGGCATGTCCCAGGGAAGGGGAGGGGAGAGACCCAGCTGGGCTTCAGCAAGAACCTGGTCTTGTTCTCTCCTGTTCCTTGTGCCTCGCTGAAGTCTTAGAGCCCTTGCTGGTTTTGGGAAATAAAGGGTGGGCTGGTATGGGGTGGGGTAGTCTGGGGATTGGATTTTTCTTTGTTCTTTTTTTCCTTTTCAGCATTATTTTTAAGCTCCCTAGATATCAGGTGCTAAGAGGTGGCTTTGTACATATTCCTTATTGATATGATCCCCTCAATCCTGTGTGCTTAGTGCTCATTTGTCATGGCTTACACAGCCCCTGTCACATCTAAACCACCTTCTCCCACCTTCCGGGTGGGACTGAACCTACTCTCTGCTTCCAAGAGTTGTTCTTGATGAGCAGAAACAAATCAGCTTAATCTCACTCTCTCACCACAGTGATGGAGAGAAAATTGACTCAACCCATCAACAGGTGTGATCAGAAGAGACTTTTGGAACCAGGGAATGTCAGACACAGTGATGGGAAAACACATTGGCCCTTGATAATGTCCTGACCCCCAGAATCCAAATAACTCCAAAGCCTGCCCATTGTCTGAACTTGGTTGTTTCTTAAAATATTTCCTCATTGTTTATTCCTAAATCAATTCAAAGGCTTAATATCACATCAAAATCTTAGCTGAGAAATTGATATTGTATATAGAAAATGAGACCCAGGTACGTTAAACAGTTGCCTAGAGCTATGATATCTGCAGGTGGAATTAGAATCCAGGTCTGACTGTAAAGTCCCTGTTTATAAGAGAGGCCTTGTTCCTGGGGCTGAGGGTAGTTCAAGGTCGGTCCTGGTGGGGCCATCCAAAGGCAGGGGGGCTAAGGTCAGGATCTGCCTCTGGTCTCTTCAATTCCAGAGACGTTCACTAGTCACCCCTAATGTTGATGCTCAAACTCTTGTGCTTGACAAATATTTATTTTAAAGATGAACAAATAAATGAATAAGCTTAAGACTTTGCTAATTTCAGATTAAGCTCATGAAAATAATAGCAATGAAAACCACCGGGAAAAGAATCGAAGAGAGATTTAGCTCTGAAAAATCGAAATGCCTTGGATTCCCAGAGTCCTCGCGCTGTGCCCATTCCCAAGCCACCAGACGTCCACACCAGCCAGGACATTTCTTAACCTGAGTGAAATGAGAGTTCGTGCAAAACCAATTGGGATTACCACCCAAGTCTGACCGTGTGGTGATGACCTTGGCCCCTGGCCCAGTCAAGCTTCAGCCCCAGCTGGGAGGTGGCCCGGGGTGGGAGCAGAGAGTGATACTGAGTGCCTGGCTGCTCTCCAGTCCCCTTGGCCGCCAGCAGGATTGGGCTCCCATAGGGAATGCTGGTGGAACTAAGCCCCATCCAGCGTGCCCTTGGTCTGATCCCCAAAGTAAATGAGATTCAGTGCCTGAGTGGTCTTCTTATCATTTGGTTCCAACTTCCCTGCTCCCTCAGGTGAGGTGAAAGTACTGGACATAGTGGACATTAGAGGAAGTTAGTGACCGGGGGCAGGGACAGAAGGGTGGGCGAGGGAAGGAACAGGAGACACCCATGGGGTGAGTTTTCACAGCCTGGCCTACTGGGTCCCCACCATCCACCCTCCGCCAGAGGGTGAAAACAATCAGGAAGGTGTTTCTCCTCCCCCTCCCCCATCCACAGCTTTCCACAAAACAGAAAGGAAAGCTTTCATGTGTCCGTTTCCTGAAAGAATCTCACAAGGACATGGAAAAAAGGAGTTTATTATGTAATCTGCTGAACATTTGATGGGCAATCCCAAAATTCAGGTAGAATGGACAAGCTGCAGGCTTTGGGGCCCCTATATGGATAAAGGACAAGAATTGTTCTTTATTAAATGGCTACTACGAATCAGGCATTTACATCTCACAAGTTCCTAAAGTGAGCACGCATATCACCCCATTACAGGCAAGGCACAAGAGAGGTGAAATGACCCGTCCAAGCTCACACATCTAGTGAAAGGCAATCCCGGATCCACACCAAGTTCCATTCGATTTCAGCATCTGCGAGTTTACACGCTACGCCAACACACGTCCTGAACCAGGTCCTATTGGTTATGTAAATCTGCATCCTCTCAAGCAGTCAAAGTGGTTGATGTTAAACAAACATCACTCTGAGGGGTGGAGGAGGAACCAAGTCTTTATCCACTGCAGTTCTTTTGGGAGAGGAACATGCATATGAATGAAGATGCTGTTGTAAATTTTCAAAATAATGAGCCCTTATATTTTTTGTTTTATACTTTGCAAATTCATAAATAACACTGTCTCATCTGATGGTTATGAAATTTTTATGATGTTGACTGCCAGCATAAACCTTCTCGTTTTACTGATGAAGCAACGGAGACAGGAATTGTTCTTGCCCAAACTTCAATAGTAAACCAGTATCAGACAGGACTAGAACCCAGTTCTCCCATTTGCTAGCTCAGCTTTGGCTCTTAGCTATTTAGATGCTCCAAAAGCCTTTGACAAGGTTTCACCTGAACAGGTATTTAAAAATAATGAGTCTCGGTGGGACTTGGGGCAGTTTGGCCAAGGGAAGAGAAGCAATTGAGACAGGAAAGACACATTTCTGTGTGGAGAAGTAGAGCTGAGCACTCTCCCAACACTATTGTCTTACTTAATACTTTTTATAAAATGGTCTAGAGGAGAGAGAAAAAAAATTGCAGAGGATTTTGAGCTTTGAAGCCCAACAATGCACATAAACTATAGAAAGTTGTCCACCCTGGATGGGGCTGATGGTCAAGAAGGAGTTGACACAGGAGCAGGTAGATAGTCCGGGAACTGTGGTTCTCATGGGGCAGATGTCATGCCTGTCACATTCCCTAAGACATAATTGGTTCTCAATAAATAGTGACTAGTAAGTGAAAAATAACCACATTCTTCCAGCATTTTGATGGGCTCTGAGATGCTAGATATAATCAAGATAAGACACAGGATCAAGGAAAGGGACTTCAGTGTCATTATTTTCTATTCCTCTTATTCCCAGGGAGTCAACAAATGTTAGGCAATATTCTGCTGGGATTTTCAGGGATGAACAGACCAATGGAATCATCGTCCTGGCCAAGTTCACTTCCAATATCACATTTGGTGTGCACCTCAGAAGGTAGCAACATGCTCCAGGCTAGGACAACAGCCCAGACCAGAAATAACAAGTTGAGAGTAGAGATGGAAGGAGACCATTAACCAATGTCCATGTTTCAGTCCGGAATGGGGAGGCCACCCCCAAAGGCTGGGAGGCAGCAGCCTAAACAAATGTCTGTTATTTGACACAACGTAGGTGATACGTGTGGATCACCTAAGCAGTGAGAAAAGATTAAAGCAGAAGTTGATGATTTGTTTGAAGGTAGAAAATGTAAAGAGACCAATTGTGGGTTATGAATGTAAATATGTGTGTTTTGAAGATGTTGTAAATTTCCAAAGTTGACACCCAGGGGGTAACCACATCCCAACCCTGCAAGCCCCTGAACAGAATGACACACCACATACTCGTTTATCATCTGCCATGTGTTTGTTGAATGCCTGGCTTCATACCCATGAGGCCTGGTGACAAACTCTGTGACAGAGAGTTGTTCAAAGACCTCTGTTTGTTCTCTCCAGGAGCCCTGGCTGACTGACTGGGAGTCAATAGGTATGACGTGCCCAGCCCCAAGTAAGGCCAGTGGGCAGGGAGTATCCATGCACCATATAACAACGGGCCACCAATATGGCACCTGAGGGAGCTTAACCAAGAAGACACAGAGTGGGTAACATTGGATGTACTCAAAAGCTACCTCAGGAGTCAAAAATCTCCCAGGACACGAAGAAGAGTGGCCCATCAGAAGTAACAAAATTAGTGGTAGTAACATCCTGACAGGAGAGAAACAGTGAAAACAGGAAGGGGAAGTCTTTCTTCAGCACTGTCCTGAGAAGGGAGTGTGAGCGGAGCAGACCTGAATGGCAATGTGGTCTCCGTGGCAGGGAATGGTGCCCCTCTAGGTCTTGCTTGAGCCCTAGTGGAATGTTCTAGAGTAGTATAGGTATATGTGAGCCGCAAATGTGGGTCACATAGGTCATTTGAAATTTTCTAGTAGAAAAAAGAGATGGGTAAAATTAATTTTCACAATTATCTTGTCTAACCTGTTGTGCCCTAAATATGATGTTAACAAGTAGACAGATATACAAGTGTAAAATTATCAATGGGATATTTTACTTTCTTTTTCTCATACTAAAGAATTAAAACCTGGCATGTGCTTTACATGTAGGACATCTCAACTGGGTCTTCCAATGTGGCTGCTGGCCACCATATTGGATGGCACTGTTCTAGACCATTCTCTTCCCAGTATTCTGATTCTATACTCACCAATCAACCTGGCTAAGAATTTGACTTGGTGACTCTCCTCCTGGGGAGGCCTCAGTGGAAACTTTGCCCAACTCCCCATCTTGACCACCGCATACTGGTGTCTCCCACCGACCCTCCATCTACAGCCTAACACAGTGTGTCTCACCATCCTCACGTTTTTGAAGCTCATGGGATATATGCACAAGTCAGCAGCAAGGTCCCTGCTCTGCCAAGCAAGTGCTGCATGGACCTGGTTCTAACCTTGCACTTGCCAGGCTCACTGATCATTTCCGCTCCTTCTGGGGCTCCTGCACAGCAGGTCCCCAGGACCCTGAGTGGCAGTCAAAATACTAACAGCTGCTCACAGGTGAGGACCAGCCAGTCACACAGTTGCTGTGGGAGCAGATTCTTGGAGGCTCCCAGCTGCCCCGAGTACCATTGCTAGGGAGAATGTAGAGGTGGGGGGACAACTAGATGGTGGAGGGCATGCAGGGCCTGGGGACAGCAGCTAACTACCAATTAATATCACCTGGTGAGGCCACGCTAGGACTTCACAATTGTGCATCATCCTGGCTCACCCAGCCAGAGCCCTCATTATAGCGTTGAGTGTGCATTGCACATTCCTTACACACAGCTTCACAGAGACACACAGACGTGCTAGCTGGGTATCTGGGCTTCTCCTCTCGTCTTCCCCAGCCAGTCCGGCTCTATCTGAGGAGCTTCCTAGGCAGCCAGCCCCTTCCCTCCAGCCCCTCTGGCCCTCTGCCCATCCACCCGTCAGTGTAACACCTATCTCCATCCCTGGCACGGTGAGTCCCTGCGTTGCCAGGCAGACTGCTATTAAAACATCAGCAGGGTGGCCTCCGCAAAGGTCAGCCATCCAGGGAGCTCCTGGCAGCTGCTTGTTTGTTTATTGGAACATTATCTGGGCCGGGCTGTTTATTTACATCCATTGAAGGATTGAACAATAAATATCATCTCCCAGTAGCAGGCAGATGCTTGCACTAGAGCGTTCTGGCTGCTGTCTTGCTTGGAATAATCTCCCTAATGAGCAAACAGTACTATTTATCTCTAAAGATTCAGGCCACCCCTGACCTCCCCTTTTCTTCTCTCTGCACGTCGCCTGAAACTGCCCCATCCCGGTCTACACCTGCAAGGTTTCTGGGCTGGGGCCAGGTCTAAGAAGGTCCTCACCTTCTTAGGGTTTTTCTGAAAGGCAGGGAAATAAAGGTGGAACTGGAGATAGACAAGGAGCCGGTTAAACTATCGGGCTTGTCTCAGGGCCATTCTGAATTCTCCACGTAGACCCTTCAACCTCCAATGCAGAGGCATGGGGCAAACCAGCAGGTGGTTGGGATGAGAGAACATCCAGGCCTCCCTCATGGGGATGGGGTAGTAGGGCTTGTGCAAAGACACACCCCACATTGGAGGGGTAGAGCTATTGTTGGCCCTCCAACGTGCCCAGCATGTGAAGGGACTTTTGTGCAATGAAATGCAAACCCACTAGTTTGCAGAATGGAGACCTTGTCCGGCAGACAGGCCGGGGTGAGCTGCTTGAGAAGGGGCCAGGGACCCAGGCTCAGCTCCTTCTCCCAGAAACCTTGCCTGTGTGACTGCAGCTGTCTTAGCTATCTTAGCCTTCACCTGGCTCTCACAGAGGCACAAGTCTTCGAGGGCCCTTGGTGAGGTACCAATGACGAAGACCACCCCCTATCCTGTGATGCTCTCAGGAGACACATGTGAGCTACTTGGATTCTGCATCTGTAGTTTATTCCATTGGCTCCCAGAGGATCTAAGTGATATAGCCATGGTCACTGTCCCTTAGCATCTTATTACACAAACCCAAAAGAAGCAGGTAGAAGGATCAATTAGCACACCAGAAGCAGGCACACAGTAGGTGCTTGTTTATGGCATGAATGTGCACGCGTGCGTGCGTACACACACACACATTTCTCTCTCTGTTTCCCTGTGGAGACATTGCCTAGTTTCTATGGTGGTTCCTATCAGACTGAGGGGATGCAAGTGTACCCCCTTCCAAGGGCGGCGGTTCCCTCATGACCCATGTCCTCATTCGCTGTCAATATTCCCCAAATCAAAAACCAAGCACATCTGAGAAGAAAATATCACTCAAAATTATCTTGAATTTCTCAGAGCTTTTTTTTTCTCTAAATCACCAGCCCCCCCCCCCCCCGGCACACTTCCAATCCCCCTTGGCTGGTTCTCTTTCTTTTCCTAAGCACCTGTCACCTTCTTATATTCTTTATAATGTATGGAATTTATCATGGTGGTGGTGTGACTGCCCCCCACCACACACACTAGAATGCAAAATCTACAAGGGCAGAAACTCTTCTATACTTATCCCTCGAACCATGCCGCAGAGCAGATGCTCAGATGCTTGTTGACTGACTGAAAGCCTCATCAGCATCTTCATTTGTTCTCAGGACTCAAGGTTCCCCTATAGAACTAAACAGGGATGTTCCATCTGGAAGACTCAGGGGCAGCACAGAGTTGGAACCGCTCCACCCGGCCCACCCAGGTCCCACAGCTGCAGTACCCTGTTTTTGGATCAGGGTGGACTCTGCTACCCATGGTGGCTGTGCCTTCCTGCCCTGAGTCGCGGGTTTGCAAGGTGCACCCAGACCTGGCTTCCGTGCTTATGCTGCTTAAGCTGCCCCAGAACAGAATGATGAAGGCGCTTTGTTTTAATTTCCTGATTCTAGCCAGGAGAAAGAGGATGCAAAAGGAAGAGCAAGACTGTAAACAGCAATTAATTAGACAGGCACTGTGTGTGCGCAAATCTGGTGCCATGTTACCAAACATTGCCGGGACAATGAGTCCCTCTGGGTCTCCCGTTACACACATTCACAAAGCTGAACCATGATTCCTAAGCTGCCTTTAAGACTTCAACGCCCAAATCAATGAAGTCAGGGACAACGGCTTCCAGACCTCCCCTACCTGCTTGGGTGGTGGACAAAGAACAGGGAAACTTCCAGAAGACAGTGATGCTGAAGAAATCAAAAGGAAAGCCAACATGATTGATTTGAAGCAAGGACCAGAAGCAGTTGCAGAGTTTAAACAGCCCCTCTGGTTGCCCCTGCTCAGAGACACTCTGGGGGTTTGCATGCTGGAGTTATAGGTTTGAAACCTTGGTGGGTCAACCACCTTGAGCCCTAAGGCACCACTTATTAATGTCACTTGTACCTCAAAACCTTGGCTGGCCATTCCTTGTGCTCCAAAAAGGAGCCTGGACAGATGGTTCCCACTCCTAGGAAAGCGAGAACAAATGACTAGAGAACCATGCCACAGGGCTTCACCTGCATTGGCTCCTCCTGGAGCTAATCCACCTTTCAAAAGACCAGACAGCAAGCCTTTAAGCCCAAGGCACAGCATGGATTCTGACTGCAACTGGTGTTGTCTGAGACAACCTACTAAACTTTTCCAAGGATCACTTGAAAAACAGAAATAATAGTAACAGTAAGGCTTCATTGTTGTTGATACTGTATGTGATAATGATAATGTCCCAGGGGTCTAAAATACCCCGCAGAGTGAGGGGTAACTTTGACTTTCCCTGAGTGTTAGCAGTTAATACTATTAAAATGGATGCATCTCCGTGATGCCCATCCATGCCCATGAGGCGCTGCGGCCTTCTGGGAGAGGTTAGAAGATGTGGCTCACAGACCGAATGGCAACATCTGACCAGGTTATCTCAGGGGACTGGAAAGAGACAAAGGACCCACCGCTCAACTCTGGGCTATCTGAAGTGGAGTAGAAGAGGGTCATCTTGGGACAGAGAGCAGGGGAACACGCACTGAAGAGTCTGTAACCATGGATGGGCCGGAGCAGATGGGAACTCTACCAACACGGACCCAGAGACCTTGGCTTAGCTGGTCCAGTGCTGCCAGAACTGTCCAGGAGACCGAGTCTCGTTGAACTCTGCAGGGACTCAGGAAACCGACTACTTTGTGGAGGACCATAAAAGCAGCTTCTGCCTGTGGTTTGACAAAGCACAAGTGGGAAGCCACACCCTGGCCTCAGCAAGAAGAGAGGCATCTCGGGGAGGCCAGAGCTGAGTCAGGGCTGGCCAGGCACTGCGGAGGAGTGGGCCCTGCTTCCTAAAGAGGGCAGTGACCTGGGTGAGGTCAGCACAGAGATGTGGGCAGAGAATCAGGACCCCATCCCTCATCCACACGCCTCCATTGCCTCCTTCTGTAACGTTGACGAGTCACGCTCTTCTCTGCCCTCCCTCATAGGCAAGGGGCTACCTTCCCCCAGCAGGATCAGTATTTCTTTTCTGCTGGACTTGAGGCCTCCTGCAGTGGTATCAGCAGCTGGACTAGAAAGGAAAAAAAAATCCCTATCCATCTGGAGGCCTCCAGAAAACAAAAGTGGAGCTGGGCGCAGTGGCGCACACCTGTAATCCCACTGGCTCCGGAGGCTGAGGCAGGAGGATGGCGAAGTTCAAAGCCAGCTTCATCAAAAGTGAGGTGCTAAGCAACTCGATGAGGCCCTGTCTCTAAATTAAATACAAAATAGGGCTGGGGATGTGGCTCAGGGGTGGAGTGCCCCTGAGTTCAATCCCCAGTACCCCCTTCCAAAAAAAAAAGAAAAACCCAGGCACACACACAAACAAAAAAATAAAAGTGGAGCGAGCACAGGGCACACATGGACTGTGGCCTGAGCAGCTTCACTGTTCTTGGGAATCTGAAGTGGCCAGGCCCTGACTCAGAGGGCAAATGCTTCCAACACGGAGCTGGGCAGGGGCAGACTCAGTGATTACGTCTCCACCAGACAAGGAGAGTGCGCCTGCCAGGGTTTCATCCCAGGCTCAGAAGCAGCGTCAGCTCCCCCACCCCCTCACAGGCTGGACCTTACCAGTCTGCAGGGGCTTCTGCTCCTCCAGGCCCTAAGGCCCCACCGACGGCTCTCCCGGGGTCCTGAGGGCAGCCTCTGGGCTGATTTCCCCTCCTCCTCCCGCCAGCTCCGCCTGCAGCTCTTCCTTTGCATATCTCCACGGTCATCCCCAAGGGGGTCCCCACCAGAACCAAGGCTCCTCTTGGCCCCTCACCTTCCGCCTCTTCAGCCTGAAGGCACTGACCGCTGGGGCGTGGCAGCACGGTCCCCAGCTGAGCCTCCACCTGGCTTGCCCTCTCTGTCAGGCCAGTGCCTTCCCTGCTTCCCAGGACTCTGTGGGTCCTCGGGTCTGTTCCCAGGTCTCGTCCCCCTTCTCCTTTCCGTCACTTTCCTCTTGGCTCTGTTCAATCTGCCCATGTCCACGAGTCCCCTGAAGATGTCCCAGCCACTCCCCGAGGCCTTTCTCCGTCACACCTCCTCGTGTCTCTCCACCCATGTTCCACGTGCAGTCACTTGAAGCTGTCACAGGCTTTGGCTGGCTCTGAAGCCCTCCTTCTCTCCTCTCATGTTTTGAGTATATTTTGTGGCTAATACCATGGGGTCAGTATTTCTAGGGCAGGGCTGTGGCATGGGGCTTAAGCCGAAGCAGTGGAGCCAGCCAGCCCTGTCCCTTGCTCTGGGGACAATGACTGTTTGCCATCTTAGGCAGGATGTGTCAGGTGTGTTTGGTGTCCTCAGCTGAAGTAAGGGACTCAGAACTCCCAGCTCAGAGCTGTTGTAAGACTCCATCTGGTATGAAATGCTCTTAGTCAAGTGTCTGGACCACACTAGCACTAAGTACACGTGTCTGTGAGTTGCAGTTGGTTAATAGGGAGTGTGCTCCCTTAGTTAGTATGAAGATAGAGAAGAATTAACCGGATGTTGATGGTAATGGAGTGGTCTCCCAGCCAGGCCCCAACACCTTGCTTCATAGATGTTTGGTAGAATACACAGAAACACGTGAACTCTATTAATACTGGGAAAAGCTCAAAGGGTCCCAGAATCCTCAGACATGCCCAGAGACTCTCTCCCAAGCTTCCCTCCCTTTGATATCCTCTCCTAAAGGACCACTGGTCCCCCTAACAGCAGCAGCAGCAGCCTAGATGGTTCCCATCCTCAGATACTGATCGGAGCTACCTGTGGGAAGTGCCAGGGGACCCAGCATTGCTCAGTCCCTAGGCACTGTTTGGCCATTTTCTGGATAAATAAATAACCCAGGGAACGTCAGACAAGTGTGTATCACCTCAACATCTGCTCTCAGTGATGAGCTCGGCTCCAGGTCCTTTCCCCACAGCCTCATCAAGCTGCTGGGGCGTCAGCCCTTCCGTGGAGCACTGAGTCTGCCTTCCAGGGACAGATGTGTGTCTGTGTAACAAAAAAAACAGCCTATGTTGACTCAGTGTGACGATGGAGGTGCAGGCTTCCCCAAAGGGGAACTCCCCAAACAAGGATAAGGAACCTCCTTCCTTCATCCCAAGGAGCAAAGGCACCACCCCAGGGAAGCACATTGTCCAGACAGAGACCCCAGCTTCTGGCTGAATGACTGAGGGTGGCTTTGAGCTGCCATTAGATTTTCTATGCTTTGGAGTAGGCAGGGAGTTTTGCTTACTCGTCATCTCTATTAGGATCTCAAAGCAGCCCTGACTCCCGGGCTACCCAGGTTATTTTTGTGCATGTGTCTAAAGCCAGGTGAGAAGTCAGCATGAGATGCAAGACTCATCGCTAGGACCCAGCTCAGGCATGACTGAGAGCGGATGACTCCTCTGCTGTCTCCCTGGATGGAGTCAACGCCTCCTGCGTACTGTGAATGCACTCCAGGGCACCTGCTGATGTCACCCATCATGCATGGGGACATGAGGTTCTAAAGGGCTCCCTTGCCTTTCTCCCACACCTGGGTTCTTCATGAGAACAGGGCTATGTCCGGTCTATCCTCCCTGAGCTCACAAAATAGGCACATGGTGTCCCAGATTGAAGCTGCCATTTTCTAGTCAGCAACAACACGCACAGAAGCAGGCATCGTTGTGGGCCATCGAGTATCCATTCCTGGAGCTGCTTTGAGGAATGGGCCTCATTCAGCGCCATTTCACAGACCACCAAGTGTGACTTGGTGCTTCCTCTCCCCATCCTATTCCCGCACATCTTGCCCAGAAGTCACTGCGCACACCTCACTTTGTGAAATTGCAGCCACCCTGGGAAAGAAACGTTTGGAACCATCACGAATGAGCACCCAGGAATTCATGAGGCCGGGAGGGTGGCGTGTGAATGGTTCAGAGTCAGAAAATTTGTTCCCAAAGACACTATGAGGAAGGACCTGCGCTTTAAATTCTGGAGCTGAGAAGGACAGGCCTGTCCCAGGATGACATCACCAGATAGAGCTGGAATGCACAGATGCTGAAAACTGGGGGCCCCAGGGCCAGGGGGAAGTTCGCCCGCAGTATCACAAAGGGTCTTTTGACCACCCTTTGCCCGCCCCCACCCTCAGTGGAGGGGCCTAGGGACACTCTCCTCAAGTCAGAAAGTGACCTTTGACCCTGGTGAGGGACAGCCTAGAAGAGAAGGAGGCATCAGAGCTGAAATGCCTCCAAGGGAAAAATAATAATAATAATAATGCACGCCTGTATGGGAGGCCTGCTCTGCCCGAAGCATGTGAAGTTAATTGTAGAGAAATGCATTTTAGAAGAAGATATTGAAAACCCATCCTCTCCATCACTGGCCATGGTTACTATAATTATTTGCACAGCATCACCAAGGCCTATGTATTTCATAGCAATTATACCACTGATCTCACGGCTCACAGGCCGAGCAAACCCCAGCCACTGCTCCCTGGTCCTTTGGGAACTGTGTCTGTCCATGCTTCTGCTGGGGGACCTGAGACTAGGGAGGAAGTTGCCATGTCTCCGAGAGTCAGGGGTTGGAATAGTAATGTTAATATCAGGGCTTATCATATTAACATACTAGTAGCAAAACATTCAACGTTCCATTTTCCAGCACCTCATCTTGTCACAGTGTTCATTTCTAGGTTTTCCCAAGACATTAAACAGTGTAGAGATTAAAATGGGTTCCACAGGCCCCCAACGTGGGCTCCAAACACCGCTCTGCCAGGAACTAGCTATATGGCCTTGGAGAAGTGAGTCAACTTCTTAAACCCTTGGTTTTCTCATTCGTGAAAATGCAAATAATGACATGACCAGCCCCATTTGGCTGGTGGGAAGATGCCATGAGTTAGTGGATGAAGTGTGAGGAGAGCACCACCCGGCACGTGATCAGAGCTGAACTGGAGGTGCCAGCTGCCCAGGATACTCGCTTGTTGACCCAGGCTGCGCATCTGGTCACTCAAGTTCCATAGCTACATCACAGGTAAGGGAAATGGGGAAGCCTTGCTCCCCTGCAGGTCTCCACACTGAGATTGGTGGTAGGAGAAACACTTCATTCTTTCTTGAGGCAGGACTGAATGTCTATTTTTAAGGGCTTCTGGATGGGTAGGTGTGGTCCTTGACCTCTGGCCTCTCACTCTGCCTACCCTACGCTGCCTTAGAACATGCCCCAATGTCCCCATCCTTTTTCCTATAGCCTAGAGTCAATATGAAGCTAATAGTGTTCACACAAAGGCTTCTTTATTAAATGCATTAAAAGTATCATCTCATGAATTTTGAGGACATGTTGAGGGGTAAACTGTATGGAATGGGGGGAGCCTGGGACTGTATGGAAATAATTTCACTTCATAAACCTTTTTGCGATGGGAAGTTGCGAATTTCTGGAATGTATTTTTTGCATGGTGCAGAAGAGGGGAGACATCCAACACAGGATGAAGGGACGTGCCATGAAGCTCAGACAGTGGACTAGAGATGGGTGACGGAGCTTGACTAATCAGTGATACTGCTGAATTGCCTGGATGACCAAGGGATGGTGGGACCAAGGAGCAGGCTTGGGGGTGGCAGTGTGGGGTAAGGACCAAGAGTGAGTATGAGACACGCTGAGCATGAAGGGGTGGTAGTGTGGCCAACGGAGGGCCTGGCTGCCTTTGGAACATCAGGACTGGCACTTGGGTAGAAGGTCACTGCTCAGGACAATTTGTTCATTACAGTTCTAGAGGTGGACGAAGAAATCATGACATAAAAACATTTCCCAGAACCGCAATTTGGTCTGCCATCTCAGGCTGACCCTGTCACCCTCTCTCTTAGTCTCCAACTGGGCACACACCAGACAGTACAGAATATACATTTAGAAAGGACAGGCAAAAGGGAAGGACACATAGTTACATTTTCCCATGTCACTTTGCATTGCCCCCAGACAACCACAAACGGCTCACTCACTCGGTGGGGGAATGGATGAGAACGGGCTTCCATTTCCCTTCCCAGCAGCACAGGCAGGCTCTGTGCCTCGCCCTACGATCATTTAGAAATAAACCCGCCGTCACTTCAAGGAGCACAGGAAAGACACAGCCATGCAAGTCCCTCTTCTACACTGTCACCACTGGTATGGTCTGGATGTGAGGTGTCCCCCAAAAGCTCACGCACGAGACAATGCAAGAAGGTTCAGAGGAGAAATGGCTGGGTTGTGAGAGTCTTGACCCAATCACAGGGACTAGATGAGGGTAACTGAAGGCAGGTGGGGTGTGGCTGGGGGAGGTGGGCGTTGGGGGCATGGCTTTGGGGTATACATCTGGTGAGCTGAGCTTAGACTCTCTCTGCTTCCTGATCACGAGGTGAGCTGCTTCCCTCTGCCACACTCTTCTGCCTCCATGTTCAGCCTCCCTGACGAGTGGAGCCCGCTGTCTATGGACTGACACCTCTAAAACTGTGAGCCCTCAAATGAGTCTTTCCCCCTCTAAAATTGTTCTTGCCGGGGTTTTTGGTCTCAGTAGTGAAAAGCTGACTAAAACAACCGCCATCCTTGAATTCCTGTGAGGGATTTTCTTGGGGTTCAGCATCTTCCAAGACATGTTTATTCTCCTGAGAGACAGGGAGCTAAGCTCTGGGGAAGGGCAGAGTGTGGAGAGGGAGAGGCCCGGCCTGAAGGGAGAGCTGAGCCCCACCCCAGCTGCTGGCAGCTGTGTGGCCTTCTGGAGCTCACAGCTGCCTGGACGTCATCAGTAAAATGATGGAGTGTGACATGCTCTAAGGTCCAGATTATAAAATTAGATAGCATGAACATACATATTTAATTATATACAATTATACTTTATCATTATAAACACAGATCTCTTTCATATGCGAGAGCACACACATATTTACATATTGTTGTTTCGTTAGTCACTCCAACTCCTCCCCAACAGGAGAGAATGGGGGTGTCCCATAAGACGGATGAAGGGACCACAGAAGCGGAACCCAGGGTGCTTCAGGACAGAGGGGTCATTGGGGACTTTTCCAAGAAACTGAAGAAAAATTTCATCTTTGCACCACAAATTGGCCACAATTTTGCTGAGGCTTGGTTCAGGGACTTCTTTCTAAAGTCGATGCCAGTTTCAAAACCTGAGAATACCTCTCATTATAAAAAAGTAATAAATTTCCTATGCTGACCTACGGCTTAAAAAAGAAATAAGACGTAGACTGAGGACTGAGTGTGTGGCTGAGGCCTTCCCCCGCAGACCTTCCTCTCTGGTCAGCGTTTCTGGCTGGCCTCATGCCAGTGCCCATCACCAGGGGCATTCTGCTTTGGGGACCTTCAAAGGTTGGCCCCAATCAGCAAGGATGGGAGAAGGAGGTGATGGAAATAGAGAAAAGGGTGAGGGTAGGGGGCTAAGGGCTGGGGAACATCAGGATGGCTGAGATTTTATAGGTTCTTACTCTGGACCTCCAAAAGAGGTCCCCACAGGGCCACCGCATCACAGACCCTGTAGCTAGGTCTGACACCTCTTCCCTTTAGTCTGCAGACTTAGGGCCCATTGACTGGTCTCCCAGCCACTTTATTTGCTCCCCTCAATGCAGGCGAGGGAAAGGCATGATGGAACACTTCCATGCTCCTCCAGGGCCGAGCAGTCTGCTCATGCCAGCTCATTGTGTTACAGAGAGACAAAAAGAAGCCAGCCACCAAACTGTCTCACATCCCTTAACCTCCTCCCAGATTTGCTAAGCAGCTTCCAATGGGTTGGGAGCCCTCTTTATTCCAGACACTACATAAATAAAGGTGTCAGATCCTCAATTATCTTATCCTCCACCCTCCCAACCTGTCATGTACCAGTGGGATACTGTGCTCTCCCTCTGTATCTGTTCCTTCCTGGATTTTTCCATTTGACACCTAGGAGGAGCAGTGGGAGGACTGTGAGTGTGGGAGACGTTTCTGTGATGGAGCCCGGGAAACAGAGGGTTCTCATACTGGCTGGCTGAGTGCGGCCTCCAGGATTCTCATTCTGGTTCCATGACTGAACACTAATTGAGCACCTACTGTGTAAAATCCTGCTCAGAGACTCAAAAGATTGGGAGGGAAACTGGCTAATTCCCACCCTCAAGGCCTTCTTATCTAAAACAATTAAGTTTTGCAACACAATTTAGAAAGCAGCTTCGCATTTATCTTCTAATTTAATTCACACCAAACATAGTAAGTTCACAATAAGCATTTGTTGAATACGCAAATGAGCCACCATTCCAGGGAGATAAGGAGGACAGTTATTTTTATGCACGTTCTACATATAAATAAACTAAGAGGCACAGAGGCCAAGGACACACCCAAAGCCAGATATAGCTAGCAAATGGTGGGTTCAGAATTTTCCACCAGGTCTTCTGCCCACATACCCTGCCCCCACCCATGCCAAGGACATGCAGACAGCGGGTTGGGTGGTAGCCATGAAAAGGAAGGAATGGTTAATTCCAAGGTGGTCGCTTCACAGGGGGGTGCCAATTTGAGCTGATTTTTAAAGGAGGAAGAACACAGGCTCCCAGGAGCCAGGGCAGAAGTGAGGAAGGTGCTGTTTGGACGCCAGAGAGTGAGGTCAGCTGTGGCCAGGGATGTGACTCAGAGGGGCATGGTCAGAGGGAAGCCCAGGATGGTGTGTTGGATGCAGGAACAAGGAACACTTGACCTTCAAACACCTGGCTTTCATCTGTAGGCAAAGGGGAAGGTGTTCTATGTTTCAAAGGTGGAAAACATATGATCTGATTGTATAAGACGGAAAGAATACATAGTATTCATCCCACTTTTCCAATTGGGAGATCCTGCCATGACATTCTTGAAGGTGAGCATTGTCATTTCTTGAACAGAGATGAACACCTACTTATCGTCTCAAATAATTAAAATAAAAAATACTTCGCTACCGTGAACCTACCTACTTTGTGTTGCTCTTTGACTTAGATTCTGGGATTATATCCTGATAAACCATTATTAAAGTTTTGGACCTACAATGTCCCCAGGAAGCTCTTGTATTATAAGATTGTCCCCCAAACAGCAAGGTTCAGGGGTAGGGATTTTAGGCAGTGATTAGGGCTCTGACATCATCAGTGGATTAATCCAGCAAGTGGACTGATCCATTGATAACTGCATGGACTACAGGTGGTAACTAGGTAGGTGGAGCATGGCTGGAGGAGGTGGATCATGGGGGGCATGGCCTTGGGCTCTATCTGTCCCTGGCCACTTATTTCTTCTCTGTGTCCCAACTGCCATGAGCTGAGAAGCTTTCCTCTGCCACATCCTTTGCCATGATATTCTGCTCAGGCCCAGAGCAATGGAGTCAGTATAGCCCCAAATAACCTTTTTCCTCCTCTGAGCAGTTCTTGTCAAGTGTTTTAGACATGGAGAATAAAACTAACACACCTGTCTTAAATTGAAAATATCATTAAGTCAAAAATGCATTTAATACACCTTGACCTACTGCACATCCTAGCTTAGCCACAGAGGGCACTGTGGAGCAGCAGTTGCTCCCCCTCAGGAGCTCAGGGCTGAGTGGGAGCTGAGGCTTGGTGATCACCGCCCGCATCACAAATCACTAGCCTAGGAAAAGATCAAAATTCAAAACTTGAAACATGATTTCTACTGAATGAGTTTCACTTCCATAACATTATAAAAATCCTATGTCGAACCATCTGTATATTGAGTTGTCCACATTCACCCAGTTCTTTTGGAGTCAACTTTTGTGTTTGGGTTTAGGGAATAATGCCTTTTTTTTGTTGTTGGATTTTTGGAAAACTTTTGACATTCCCAATGTAAACTGAATCAACCAATTTAGACTCCTAGAATAGTATACTGATAACAATATTCCATTCTAGCACCCTGCCATTGAAGTGCTATGGAATAGAAACACTACGCTCTCACAAGCTTTCAGGCCAAGATTTTAGAACATGGATTTAACACTTGTCTATAAAGCATTGACCCAACTAACAACAGTTTAATGCCTCAAATTTTAAAAAGGGTTTCTGTGTACATTATATCAGTGCCTCCTCACAGCTATGTGGTGAGCCTGATTAGTAAATTGTCCTTAGGCCCCAGCCCTCCAGCAGATGAGGCACAAAATCCTGGATGTCAAGGGACTGAAACTCATGCTAATATTGTAGTTCTATCAGCCTGCTTGTTACCAAGCCTGCTGCTTTTATTATGTTGCTTTGGTCTTCATTTTCTCTTATCAGCCCTGTCAATAAGGGATTGGGGTGGGGGTCTGACTATAAAAACCCATCATTAATTCCCCATCTCCCCAGTTCTATTGATTCAGAGTGAGATATAAAACTATCTATTTCTTGTGCTGAGTTATATTATTATATTGCATTGTGTTGTGTTGGATTTAACTGGGTTGGGTTTACTCAGATTGGATTGGATTAATTTGGATTGATTTGGGTTGGTTTGAGTAGGACTGGTTTGGATTGGGTTGGGTTGGGTTGGATTGGATTGGAGTGGGTTGGACAGATTGATTGGGTTGGTTTCATTTGAGTTGGGTTGGGTTGATTTGAATTGGTTTGAGTTGGACTGGTTTGGATTGGACTAGATTAGATTGCCTTGGTGAGGTTGGATTGGGTTGGGTTGAACTAACTAAACTGAATTGGGCTTGGTTGGATCATGTTGGGTTGGATTAGACTAGAGTGGCTTGAATTAGATTTGGTACCATTGGATTTACTGGTCTGGGATTCAGTAGAAACTGGATCCAAAGTCTTCCCTGATTGCCTCCACTCTGTGGCACTGAGTGCCCACTTGCTAGTCCGCACTGGGCCACAGAGGTGTCACAGCGGCCAAGTTGTATGTGGAGAGAGAGAGAGAGAGAGAGAGAGAGAGAGAGAGAGAGGGCATCATAAGCAAGGGTGGTAACACCCGCTTTAGGAACCCTCCCAGTCGGTTCCTTTTCTCAGCTGGCTCAGGTTACACCTGGCCAGGCAGCTTCAGAAAGGGGTAGGGAAGAGAGCCAGGAGTGGGGAGTGAGAACAGAAACAGGCAGGCAGAGGGGAGGGGGCAGGCGGGCAGAGTCTGCAGGTCAGAAAGTGCTCTCTCAGAGCAGAAGAATCTGACTCCTGGGAAAGGCTATGATCTGTCTTCCCTGAAGATCTGAGCTAACCCGGTCCACGAAACTCAATCCTGAGCGGCTGTGACATAAGGTCATGGACTGTGGGGCTGCAGGTGGGTGGAGGGCAGCGCAGGTGGCCGGGGGACAGCACTCCTCTGAGTGGCCCTGGGGCCCTTCCCAGCCAGGCAGGTGCACCCCCCCTTCTGAATATCAGAGAAGGTCATCCTTGGGCTTAACCCTCTGCTTACAACAGGGGAAACAGAGGCAGAAAAGAGAGCAGAAGCCCAAACCTCAAGGGAAGGGTGTCCTGTCAGCCTGTGCTCAACCGCTCTGGATACTGGGGAGCTGGGCTGAGGGAGGGGCAGCAGCTCGCCCTGCTCCACCCTCCCCCCACCCCGACCCCTGCAGAAGAAGCCTTTCCATAATGCTAACATCTTTACTAGAAAACAGGAAGGAAGAGGGAAGAGGAGGCCTTTTCAGAGCCTCTGGTTATCATCATGCACTTTGCTTTCCTTTTCTTCCTTCTCCCCCACTACAATCTCATCTGTCCCTGAAGGCGGAAATCTAATGCACTGTACTTGTAACAACAGGTAATCACAGCTGCTGCTGTGGGCTGCCCGGGGCCACACAGGGCTCTGGTTGGTGATGTGCCCGTGAATACATGTGTGTGTGTGTAAACATGCACGTGCAGGTGTGTGTTTGTGTGTCCACAGGTGTGTGTATGTGAATATGTGTATATGTGTGTGTGCGCTTGTGTGTTTTCCAAAGCTGTTCTTCATCCAGTGTGGACTCCACATTGAATCCTGCATCTCCTTTCATAGCCAGTAGGTGGCAGAGCTGCGACAGGCCAGTGACTCTGGTCCTGTGTGGTGCTTGGCCCTATAACATCACCAGGACCAGTCCAACTGTGGGAGGGAAGGCATGTCTGTCCACACATGCACCCCAGGGTGGCACACAGATGTCTTGGGGACGACAATTTTGAGGAGGGCTGATCAAAATCTGTTCTGGATCCCCCTCTCCCGCCCACTCTCCCTTTGCTCCTGTTAATTTCATCTAGAAAGGGGAAAGCCTCCCAGCATCTGTGAAGCGCGTGTTTTCAAACTCAGTTGGCATTAAATCTACCTGTGGAGTTGGTGAAAACACAGCTTCCTGGGCTCTGTGTATTCCGGTATCAACTAAGTGTCACTGGTGATTGGCAGGCCATGCCCAGGGAACCCCAAATTGACAAATAGGAAGGAATGAAGTCCCAGGGCTTCCTCCCAGACATTCAGGCCTTGTTTCCTCCTCTTCAGTCACTCGCCCCTGGTGAGACTTCAGCTTTGCCCTTTTGAGCCATCTTGTTGCTCTTGGCTTATGCTAATTTCCTGGTGTCCGACATCACTGGACTTCCCCGAGGGGAAAAACCCTAAGAGGGATTTTTCATGCTGCTGAGAGCTGTCATTCTAGCCTTGCTTCCATGCCCCCATCCAACGGTCCCTGTGAAAGATTCCACAGTGTGGTGACCGAAAGTTGTGCCCACAGACACGCTCGAGGAACAGGGCATCTGCCTTGCAGTCAACAGGATGTGAGACCTTCCCAAAGTGGTCACAGGGGCTCCTAAGGACAACCTAGCCGTCCCTGAAGATCCCACGTGTCAGTTCACTAGGGCTGCCAGAGCCACAGCCAAAAACTAGGTGGCTTCAAACAACAGATGCTTTGTCTCAGAGCGCTGGAGGGTTGAAGGAAGAGAGAGATGTGTGGTTAGGACCTCATGTCTCTGAAGATGACACATCTCCCCGAAGGCCCAAAGGAAGATACTTCTTGGTCTCTTCCTAGCCTCTGATGGTTGCTGGAGATCTTTGGTGCTTCTTGCCTTGTGGGAAGGTAACCCCATCCTCTGTTCCATCTTCACATGACAGCTTCCATTCCTTTCTCTTATAGAGACGGGATTATCCTAATCCAGTCCGACTTCATCCTAACTTGACTCTATCTGCAAAGACCCCATTTCCAAGTCAGGGAACATACGTGGGAACCAGAAGTTAGGACTTCAACCTTTCTTTTAGGGGAACACAATTCAACCTGCCAGGCCCCATAAACCAAAGAGGCTCCATTCAAGTCTTACCTCCCGTTTGGAGAGAGAAAAGCAGGGGTGGCATCTCAGTGTGGCCCAGAGTCCTGTACTACCTTTCACATTGAATAAAGTTGTTTCTTTCAGTGGCTACAGTATGAAAACCCAGATAATATACATCTCCTTGTGACTTCCTGGACTAGGAGAGTTTAAAGCAGGCAGCTTTGGGCTTCCCTGTGCAGTGGTTTCGGAGTATGGGCCGCTGTCCAGCAGCATCTGAGACTTTGTTAGAAATGCAAATAATCGAGACCAACTTAATCAGAACTTCCAGGGGTGGAGCCAGAAATCTGTACTTAATAAGCCCTCTGGGTGATCGCGATGCTTTCTGAAGTTTCAAAATGACTTTTCCAGCAGCAAGGGACACAAGGGTGTCCCCAGCAAGTACCGACATCACTTGTTGCCCCGAGTCTCCCCATTCCTCCATACTGCCTTCCTGGCAGGGCCCGCGATGCCCTTCGCTGTGGATGTAAGTCAGCATGGCTCCCTTCACGCCCTCAGGCAGCTCCCCCACCCCGTGCCTGCTCTGGCCGTCTCTCCTCACCTGGCTGCCCACACACTCCTGTGATGCCCTCGCCTCCCTCCACTCTTTCTCCTGACAAAGACGAGAGCTTGGCAGGGGTTGGTTAAGTTAACTCTGATCACACACAAAACAAACCGTTATTTTTCGATCTGCCAAGCTGCTGAAGGCAAGGATGTCAAACCCAGGGTGTGCGTGAACGTAAGATCTACAGTTATCCTAGCGTGTCTGAGTTCTAGGCATATATTTTTTTTTAATCATGGTCCAATTCCCAGGGAGATGCCAGTGACAACCTTTGGGGATGTTCATTGCGCTGGCTGTGACAGTCTACGTACACATTCCCTGACCCGGGAACCAGCAACTCCACGAGCAGCAGGCAGCGGCTCACCCCTGGCCCTGCTCAACACATCTTTGATCCACTGGAAGGGCTGGTTCCAAGCCACATGGGACTGAGGTGTCGGTATGTGTGTGTGTTTGCTTGTTGACACACTTCAACAGACAGACCTGCAGGAGGACAGATAGACAGGCCAGAGGGAGCCCTGGGGAACAGGTGTAGACTGTGGTGAACATTTAAACCAAGGGTTTGAGTGGGGCGGGGGATATAGCCCAGTTGGTAGAGTGCTTGCCTCACGTGCACAAGGCCATGGGCTCAATCCCCAGCACCACACACACACACACACACACACACACACACACACACACACACACAAAGAGTTTGGAGTTATTTCTGCAGCTATGGTGGAGAGGAGCACAAAGCACTCTGGAGAGAGTCAAGGTGAACGTACTAAGAGGGGGAGTGTGTGCAGATAGGACGTCCCTCGCTGCCAAGGACAGTTCCAAGGCTCTGCAGGCTGGAGCATGGAGAGTAAGAGAAGCCACCTGGGGAGGAGGAGACCCAGGAAGCCTCAGAACTCCAACCCCAGAAGAGGGTGGCAACAAGCAGAGCTTCTGGGCAAGTTTGTACCCAGTTTCCATCTTTTTTTTTTTAATCCCAATTGCCAAGTTGGGCACGATCACAGTAGAATTACCATGAGAAAAAAATACTATCAATTGAATGACATAGAGAAAAAGGGCTCACGGGAGGAATGTTCCAGAGCTACGTGGCCCTCTTGGCATGCAGGCGTTTTCGTCTGACACACAACCTGCATCGGGAAACCAGACAAATGCTTAAATCTAACTTCCCCTCAAGGGCTGGCTTATTTATCTCCTCTGTTCTCCTGGATGTCACATCCGGATGCAAAAAGGCGGTGCCTACCAGAGGCAAGGGGGCAGCATAGCCGTGGGTCCTGAACCCAGCTCCCTCCCAACTCAGTGACTCTGACACCACGTCAGCCTCTCACAGCTACTGTCCAGCCTCTAACCCCAATAGCACCTGGCCCTGGAGGAGCCCAGTCCCTCTCCTGCTGTTGCTCCACTTAAGCAGGAACTCTCTTCTCCTCTTTGTAGATAGAACCTGCGTGCCATAGGTATTTTTAAACCATCGTGACTGATTTTGCTGTGGCCATTTGGGAGATCATGAGATCCCTCTTTGAAGCCAACCAGAAATGCTCAGGAAGAAAGGGATGCCATGAAACCTGTGCGGATACAGCTATCCTGGGGTTCGGCTTCCTGTGACTCACAGATGTATCCAGACTAAACAGGTTGGTTGACCCCCATGGCTCTGGAGTCCCCTCCAGACAACGTAAGCCAGAGGACTGGAGACATAAGGTTGGGTGGGGGTGGCATCTGTGTGAGTGCATTCTCCTCTGGTGCCAATGAAATATACTGGTGACATCAATTCAGGAAGGGAAGAGATGTATGAAGGGAGAGACTCATAACTCAGGTGGCCACTGAGCTGTGATCCCCGTGAGTTCACCTTGTCCAGCCCTTCTCCCCTCCCGCCCCCACCCCCAGGCTGTAAATCACCTGCCATGCACACTGGGGGAGCCGGCACTTGATTCATGAAACCCAGGGGATGGAGGCCCTGGGGGGATCTGAAGCTGAAGGGAGAAGGAGATTCCAGGCTGTAGCTCTGTGTCCACTACGGTGCTCCTCCACAGGCCTCCTTGGAACTGGTTTTGCTCCCAGGACCTTGAAGGTTGATCTCTCCAACAGCTGGATTTTCAGCTGGGTTAAGTCAGCCAATTGTAGGTTGGGAAAGCAGGGAGGTACCTCTTCCCTCTTGCAATGGCTGACCTTCCCTGCCAGCCCTCTCAGCTCTCCTTTCTACATCCCCTCCTCTCTTTACTCCACTCCTGTAGTGGGGATTGGACTGAATACACTGATGTTGGAGGGGAGAGGAAAGGGGCTGATGGTAGAAAACTAACACTTACTTAGTTCTTCACATGATGTAAAATGTGGTTGTGTGAATGAATAGTAATGATAACCACGGTACTCCGTGGGCCATCAGGTCTTAGTTTTGCAAATGGAACTGCACTTGCCCCATCTCCTCTGGCCCCAACAATAACCAGAGGACTTAGGCATCATTCCCTGGAAGACCTGGAGGGAGCAGCCAGGGCACAGACTCAGCACCAAACCCCAACCCTGAGGCCTGACCTAGGCCACCTGAAACCTCTCAGGACAATTCAAGGCAGATGCTCCCCCAAAAGCAGGTCTGCTGGTACCTCCTCCTACTCAGTGGCGCCGCTGTGTAGGACGTCACTGCACCAGGTCCTCCTCTCGCAAGACCCTCTTGAGCCATGGTGAACATTCCTATGCTAGGCTACTAGAGTAGAGACCACCCTTACGTCCGCTCTTCCAAGTTCTGTCAAAGGTTCTGAATTTAAGATTGAGGACATGTGATATAATCCACAAATCTATCCTGGTGGGAAAGCATGCAAGTAACATTTATCATTATTCTTATTTTTCCTTTCACTATCTGGGTGGCCATAGGAAAGATAACCCCACGCATTGTGGAAGCAAGGGCCTCACACCCTGGAGGCTCCTCTGAGCATATTTTTTTATGTAATTCTGCATGAGGTGCAAGATAAATTCAGCTTCAAATAATCCCAACATGTGCCTAGGGACGGAGATGGAGCTGGAGGGCACTGCACTGAGCCCCACGGAGAAATCCAGAGGCAGCAAACAATGGGTATTGAAACAGGTATTTAGGGCCCCAGGGAGATGGGTACTATTTACAAAAATGGAGGCATCCTCCAAAAAGTTAGTGGACAACTTCAGACAAGGACATAGGGTGGTAAACCCCCAACCAAGATGCTAAGATCCTTCCAGAAGAGAGCCAGGAAGAGAATGGATGGGAAGGGAAGAGGTGAAAGAAGAAGAGGGTGAAGGAACACCGGGAGAGAAAAATTGAAAAGATCTGCCAGATTTGACACCCGCGTGAAACTGTCCCAGCAGATTTGTATTTCGTGGTAACGATAATTTCTGTTTGTATTTATTCTGGCAGGGTGTGTATGTCATGTAATCACTGTTTTAGTTCATTTCCCTCCAATGATAGATGGTGATAAGTCAAGTTGGTTGTTAATAACGCTACAATTTACCTAACAAATTTCGAGCTTGTAGAACAGCTTCATTAATATGTTTAATTTATCGTTACAATTCCTTCAGGTTAATGGTTTGAGAGGATGTTGGAGTTTAATCTGAGCAGTTATTATAAAGTGCATGTTTCTCGATAAAATGTAAAACTGAGATATCCAAGATTTACTTGGGATAAACTGGCCAGAATAAATCTCTCCCTTCTTTGCATTGGGAAAAGGAATGAGATTTAGCTATTAGAAAAAAAAATGCTACGAATTGGAGCATCCCTTCAGATACATTTGAAGTAATTTTGCAGATTAGACAGCCTTTCCCTGGGGCGAACAGGAGACAAGCCTGAAGACAGAGTTCTATTCTGGAAGGATTTTCCAGATGCTGCACAGTGGTAGGAAAGTCAGAACGTGGATGGGAACAGAATTTTGCGAAATTAGAAGCATCAAAGATTCCTAGAAAGGAGTCCAAATGTTGGGTGATGGGTAACGGGAAACAGGATCCACTGAATGGGACTTTCTTAGGTCCTCAGAAGAAGATTAACGTCAAGACCCCCACCCTCAATAAGCACAAAACACAAGCACCTCCTCTTTTTCTCCTGGGGTTTTGGTGGTGTCCTCTGATTGACAAACTGCCAACACTCATGACATTAGACACCCGTCCCTCCCTGCCTTTGCCTCCAGGGCTCCTGAAGCTGGCTCCTACTTCTGGTAATGTTTAGCTCCACCCAGAGGAGGAGAGACAGCCTCACTCTCCAGCTTCAACTGAACCACCAAACTGCTCAGAGTGGCTTCTAGGGCACCCCAAACTTCCCCTGAATGTGGGGTGTACACAAGAATGCTCCAGAGTTTTCAAGAAGCTTTCAGATGCCTGGTCAGATGGGGTTTATTGGTAACTGAAAGACAACAGCTGGATTCTTGCCATGGGAACAATGAGGGCCCCCGTGGACATGTCTATGGCTCCTAAGGGAATCTCAGGAGGACGAGGGTTAGGGGTTGAATCGTGTCCCACAAATGGAGATGAAGTCCCAGCCCAAGTACTTGTGAAGATGAGTCTATTTTAAAATAGGTTCTTTGCAGATATAATCAGAGGAGGTGAGGTTACTAGGGTGGAGAGGAGTGCAGAATAGGGGAGCACGTGTATCAGAAGAGGGAATTGCCGGAGATTGGAGTGAGGCGGGTAGACGCCAAGTGGTGCCCAGGATGGATGGGCAACACCAGAGGCCAACAAGTGGCAAGGAAGGTTCCACCAGAGTCTCAGATGAGAGAGAGGATACATTCCCAATGAGCTCTAGGACACCAATACAGCAAGCCCCTGCAGGTGAGTCCTGGTGTTAAAGATGGCCAGGTAAAGGGGAGGGTTGGACATGGCCTTGAAGAGCCCCTAGGGCCTGGCAAAAACAGCGGATGCCACAGAAGCCTACTTTGAGGACACAGCTGCAGTCCCTTCCTACCACCCCCTCCATTCTCTCTTCTCTCCTACGGAAAACTGAATCCCCTTCTGTGATGGTTAATTTTATGTGCCAACTTGACTGGGTCATGGGGTGCCCAGATATTTGGTTAAATGTGATTCTGGGTGTGTCTGGGAAAGTGTTTCTGAATGAGATGAGCATTTGAATCCATGGACTGAGTAAAGCAAATTGTATGAGTGGGCATTATCTAATTAATTGAGGGTTTCAAAAGAACAAAAGGCAAAAGAATGGAGAGAATTCTCTCTCTGCTTGCTTTCAGGTAGGGACGTTGGTCTTATCTTGCCCTCAGACTCAGACACAGACTGAAACTACACCATTGAGTGGTTCCTCAGCTTGCCAACTGTAGATCTGGGGGTTTTCAAATACAGAGATTTTGGGTCTTTGTAGCTCCATAGTGGCATGGACCAATTCTTAGATAAATACACACACACACACATATACACACACACACCTAATAGTGTGTGCATACATAATACATTATAATACATATACATATATAGTCATATTTGTATGTATATGATTATATCTAAATATATATTGTTTCATTGTTTTGACCTCTCTAGAGGATATAGGCTAATATACCTTAGACTCTTTTGTCCAAAAGCACTTGATTAATGATCCCAAGTGTTCCCAAGCAATGCCATGTGGCTACCATTCTCCACTCCTCCCAGGGCTCACTGTGCCTCCAACATCAGCCTCTGCCTCCAGATGGCTCTGTCTACTGGGGCACCTTCCCTGAGGTCACTCTTTGCAGGCCTCTATCTCACAGATCATCTCTCCTCAGAGAAGTCTTCCCTGACTATATGAACCCTGATGGCTCCCATCCTCTAAGATATCTCCATCACCTCACCTGGTTTTATTTTTCTTTATAATACAATCTGAAATTGCAGCTGGTTATTTATTTCCTGTTTCCTCCTTGAGAACGTAAACTCCCTGGAGATAGGAATCATGTCTGTCTTGCTCCCACAAGGTCTGTGCCCAGTGCTTGGTCAGAGTGCATATTCAACAAGTTTGTGGCAGGAAGAGGGTGAGGAAGGAGGGAGGGAGGGAGGGAGGGAGGCAGGAAGCAGTCTTGAAATCCAGGCTCTAGCTCCACCATTCAAAGACGGCCCCTTGGGTGTGTTCATGCCTAGATCATTCCATAACTTGACACTCTTGGGGAAGGCTGCAGTCTAACCATGAGAAGGACTGCAAGATAGGTCAGTTGTGCAAGTTACATATATGTGTGTGTATGTGTGTGTGTGTGTGTGTGTGTTTAATATAAACTTTCCCCTGCAGGTTCAAGGAAGGAAAGGTGATGATTGCACTTTGTCAAATCATCTTGATCTCCTGTTTTCATTTCTACCCCCAAATTTTCTGAAGCAGTAAATTCTTCCAGAATAAGATCCATATGCACCTGCTTGCCGGATGCTGGGCCCTCTCTGAATCATCTCATTGCACACCCATACAGCACCACAGTTGCTAAGTTATGACCCTCATTGGAAACATACAGGAAGGGTTTGTTACCCTCCTGTCCTTGGTTAGCAAAGGAAATAGTCTGGGAGAAAGGTGGATCTTTGTTGTACGTGATTATTTACCAAATTATACTAAATATTAAATCCTTTTATAGAGCTAACATATACAAGTTAACAAATATTAAAAAAAAAAAAAGATCAGAGCAGATCAGAGCTCATGGTCCATTTTGTTCCACACAGGAAGAAGGGACATGAAGCCAGGTCCTGGTGACTTCCAGCAAGTCCTCTGGGTACCACCTCCTCACCCAACTATTGGAGGAGGAGGAAGCAAGTTCTTCCTACTGGGCTTTGAGAACACAGGGACACCTGCCCAGGCTCTTATCCATTTGGAAAAAAAGAGGTGGGGGTGGCAAAGAGAACTTCCAGTGCCCATGGAAGGGCGGTGTGGCGGATGGGCCGAGGAGGCGCCACTGAACTGTCTTCCCCGTCCTGGCCCTGGTGACCCATTTTTCTTTAGGCATCTGACCCTGCTAACGGGGACTGAGCTCGACTCCCCATTTCCACGTTAGGCGGAGGGGTCACGGGGGTCAGGCAGGCGCTGGCTTCTCTTCCTCCTGACAGATCCATAATTAGAAGGAGACAGAGCATTCAAAGAGGAGCATTTGGCTCCGGGCGCATCCTTGTCAGCCTGTCAAGCAGAAGCCTGTTCTCCACGAGCTATTTTGAGCCACCTTCTCAGCTGCATTTCTGATCCTCTCGGCCCGTGTCACACACCCCCGCCACCCGGCGGTAGCCCTCCCCTCCAGGGCTCCATCTTGACATCTCTGAGACACATGGGTTTGGGGAGCGTTGCACAAAGGAGCATTTTGTGCAAGACGTTTGAGCGCAGCAGGATGGAGGGCCGCCTAACCCTGCTGTACCTCCTACCTCTGGTCCAGTAGATGTGCGCAGGATCAGAGGACACCGGGCTTGGCTCTGGGAGAGAATATCCCCAGAAGCCACCAGGCCCAACAGATTTCTGCCTCGGAGAAAATAAAGGGTAAAACTTCCTTACAGAGGATTTCCCTGGAGCCAAACTAGAATGGTGAACACAAGAACGTGCATTCCCTGGCCAGGGACTGTCCCACCCAAATTCATGGGGACTGGGAGAAGCTGGCAGCATCCAGAAAGACCTGTGTACCAACCAGGAATCCTCAGGGCCATGCCAGCTGGAAGAGCATCCCAGAAAAATGCAGCTGCCCTTCTTGGCCCTCAGGGCAAAGATGTGAGCCAAACTCTAGCACATGGCCATTGTGTACCCATATCTGACACGCGTGCCTCCCAACACTGGTTCCCACAGTCCCACCCACTGCTCACCTCCAACTTGACCCCCACAGCTCACCTGGAATGGACGTATGAACAGTTCCTTAAGTTCTTCCGCGGGCACACTCGGGGAATGCTAGGGGTAAGAGAGCAAGGCCCTGAGGTCGAGCTGGGAGGGGAGGGCTGGGCGGCAGGAGGGCAGGCTGCCATGGCAGAGTGTGGGGGGTGTTAACTAGTGAATGCTAGTTTCTGGACAGGGTACATCAGCTCTGGGATGCCCAGTAGACCACTCGACGGGGATGGGGCTCTAAGATAGCACTTCTCACCTTGCGTTGGTCCCTGGTAGCACCTGCTGTGGGAGGGGTGGGTTTGGTGCTTCCTTCTGTATAATAATCCTTCCTGCCTCTGCATTCTGCTGAGAGGAAGGGCTCCCGTAGCCTGGGGGCCACCCTGGAGGGCACAGCCCTGTGGGAAGAGGCTTTGTGTGGACAGTGTTCTCTTTCTGTGGGCTCCGTCCTCCTCCTGGCCCTGGAAATGGGCTACATAGAGACATGTTCTCTCCTGGGCCACTGACTGTGGATTCTCAGTGAGGGGACAAGGACCAGAGTGAGGATTCAGAACTGCCCTTACCCTGTGGCCACCTAACTGACCTTCTCAGTGCAAGCTGAAGTAGATGACAATAATAATTCATCGTCACCTTTGACTGATTACCACGCTGGCACCTAGTAAGTACTATGTCCCATCCTGCTCCTGGCAACTCTAAGGGGGAGCAGCTCCTGCAGGTGAGATGCCTGGTGTTGGTCTTTCCTCGAGATTCAGCCCCCGGGGGTGCCACATCCACCTCAGGGTCAGAGGGGCCTGTTTCCTGGGGAAGTGCCCTTGGTCTCTCTAGGGTGGGGGGTCTTAAGTGTGGTCCTGGTGCTGCCAGCATCAGCATCACTTGATGTACTCAAAATGCAAACCCTGGGAGCCCATCCAGACCTAGGCAATGGGAGACTCTGGGGTGGAGCCTGACAGGGGTGTCACCAGCCCTCCAGGTGCACACTCAACTTGGAACTTCTGCTCCAAGACCCCTCTCTATCAGCCCATACGGGAAACATCTAGGTAATGGAAATGGCGTTCTCTGCCCTTTACCGTAAGTGAATCTGTCTCTTGAACCCAACTCTAATTTTGCTCTTCTAAGGCTCACTCCAAGCCCCTTCTGGAGTCCCCTTGTGATCTCCCAGAACACGGCCTCGCCTCCACCCCTTCCTCACTCTGCAACTGATTCTGACCTCTGCTGGGTGGTTTTCTATCTTCTCGTGTGGGTGGTGAGCTCTTCCTGTCTGTCCCCAAAGACTCCGTCCGAAGGTGCTCAGCGCCATACCAACCTGTCTCCCTGCTGCTGGCCACATGCCCCAGGGATCCAGCAATTGTCACACACTGCCAGCACAGAAGCCAGAGAGAATTGATTAAGCACCAGCCTTAATTGTGGCGGCATTGCCTGAGAGCTGAGAGCCAATTCCAGCTGCTTTTGCTTGTTTGTATGATGGGCCTCAAGCTCCATGGTTTGTTTTTAATTACCACAGTAATAAGAATTCACGAGCCCTCTGCACCAGCCACTCTCCAGGGATGAAGGGCAAGGAGATAAGAATGGGTTCACACCTGGCCTCTGGATGCTCTCTGGAAACCTGGCTCTACGGACCGACCTGCTTGGCCCCACTCAGGAACAGGGGTTTCAAGTTCAAGTTCTGTTGCTCCTGAATTTTTATCTGGTGACCTTGACTCAGTCACTTTAAGCCCTATGAGGAAGATGTTCTATTTACAAAATAGAAAGGTCTCCATCATTCAAGCAAGAGGTTTCTGGGGGACTTACAGAAGCCAGGTGCAGTGCTGAACATCACGTACAAGCCAGTCTGCGGGACCTGACTCTCGAGGGGAGCTTTGCACTGTGGGTTGACTTATTGCTGAAATCCAAAAGCACTGGAGCCATGCAGCTCCCGGGGAAGGGACACAGAAATTTCCCTGAGCTAATTCTTGAGGAATAAGGGAGCACTCTCTGCAGGTGGGAAAAAGAGGGAATAGTGCAGTTTTAGGAACAGCCAGGGAAAAACACAGTGGTAGGCAGGGCTGGAGGTACGGGGTAGCCTGGAGTCCCTAAGTGTGGCTAGAGCTGAGACACATGGGGACCTGATGGAAAGAAGATGGAGCTGGGAGGGAGGACCCTTGCAGTGCTGGCCACCTCCTGTCGGGGGATCTCGGGGACATCAGCAGTGATTGAATCGATCAGCTCACAGCGGCAGGGAAACCATTGGAATGGAGCTTTCTAGCTTTGCCGGTAATCTCCCCTCAGAGTGAAATCTAACCTGCTCAGTGAATGAATGAATGATTCAGAGGAGACAGGGACAGAAAAAGGGCAGCAAAGGCCCTCAGCCCTTCAAAATAGAATGCTTCCGCTGGCCAGTAGGAGTCCCAAGCATTTTCTTAGGACACGGTTTAAAATGTGAAGACAGAAGAAGTGGCTGGCCCACGGGACTCCACCTCAACCCTCCCCAGCCACAAACTCGGTCTGCGTCTGGCCACTAGGAGGCGAAACTCTCAGGTGGACGACACGGTTGGTTGAGGGCCAAGTACCCGAACCTGCTGGGGAGTGACCTGGGTCATGAGTTGATTGGGCTCAGGCGGAAGGAGATGTCTGGGATCACAGACAGCACCACCAGCCGGGCAGCCACCGGGTGAATGTGACTTGGGGCACCGTGGTCTCTATTCACCACCACAGCAGCCCAAGTCGCCTGTCACAAGGGGTCACAGGGAGTGTTTCAGAGCATCATAAAAATGTTTTCAAATACAGAGGGAGGACAACCAGGGGCAGTGACAGAGCAAAGCTACTCCTTTTACTGCAACCCCCGGGGCCACCTTCGACTCTGAATGGCTGCCTCCGTCTCCGGATCTGCCAGGCATTTCCCAAGGTTCAAGGCGTCACTCATGTCAGGGCAGAGTGAGTGGAGACTGGGGGAGGGATGGGCTGGGACAGCGGGGAGGGGCACATCAACCCCGACAGTGGGAACAACACTCCTTGGCCATGTTAATGAGAAGCTTTGTTCTGCATCACCTAGCTGTATAATAACAGCGGGAATTAATACAACCACAAATTGATAGCCCCAAAGAGCAATCGGGAGGCAGAGATACATTCCTAATGGGCTCGCTGAGAGTGGAAAGAGATGGATATGGGGGCTTCTCCCAGCCCAGGCCCCTGAACCATGGCCGCTGGGGCTGGCAGAGGGGCCATCACACTGCTGCACACGGCCTCCCCTTTGCCAAGGACAGAGTGCTGGCCCCTGCCAGGGCACTGAGGTCTGCAGCCTGCCGCTCCCTTTCCTCATCCCTGCTCGGAGTTGCCGGCCCTGGGAGAGCAGGACGTGTTGCTCTGCTGCCCGGGGACCTGGGCCCTCCCAGTCTGAGCCCAGCATCTGCCACTCCCCAGCGGAGCTGAGAGCCTTTCTCTCAATTGCCTTCCCCCAGGTCCTGTGGCTACGGAGAGTTGTCAGGAACAATTTTCTATTAGGGCCAAGTGAACTGCTTACTCAGCCATTAAATCTAATAATAACCTCAAGTTTACAGCCTCTCATAATAAGCATGTGTGGCCATGGCTCTCAGGCTTTCCTTCCTGGCCTCCCCCTCTGGGGTCCCAAAGCGGCAGCGCTCATATCTCACCTGCCCCAAGCGCTCTGCTTAGAAGAGGTGATGGGCAGAACCTGGCGTGCCCCATGGATGACAGGGAGGAGCTGAGCCGATGGGGACCCTTGGTCCTGTTGTCCCCGACCTACAGGAGAGCGGCAGTGCCATGGCAATGGTCAGTGACATTCAAGGACCCATGCATGAGAGAGTGGAAGGAGCACTGGGTTCTAGACCTGGCTCAGCCACAGGATTCTGGGCAACCTTGGGCAAGGCCCCAAACTTCATGGGATACATATAGGTCATTTATGTAAAATGCAGCATGTGGGATAGAGGATTTCTAAATGCCTTCTGAGCGTTCACATTTCTTAACAGTAAGTTCCCTGTGAATTAAGTGAACATTCTAGAACCCTCTAGAATCCCTGGCTCTTCCCTTTGCCTTCATGAACACATGGAGTAGGAGGAAACCAATGTGTCCACCTTCTGGGTGGAAAGACGGTGACAGCTCTTTGCATGAAATGAGCAAGACATTTAGGCCATGGGGAAGTTCTAGGGGATGCACTACAGGGGGCCTGGCTTTCCTAGTACCTTCCTGGGGCCTGGTCCCCTTGTGGCTGCTGGTCTCCCTGCTTTGTGTGGAAGCAAGAACATCTTCACCCGGGTCTTGTTAGCATGAGCCAGGCTCAGCTGAGGGGCCAGCATGAGGTGTCTAAAAGAAGGTATTTCTGCATTCCTGAGACCATCTTTTCAGACCAATGAGTAGGGGAATCATCATCTATGGGAAAGTTTTTTTCTGGTACCGGGATTGAACTCAGGCACTCGACCACTGAGCCCTGGTTTGTATTTTATTTAGAGACAGGGTCTCCCTGAGTTGCTTAGCACCTCATTTTTGCTGAGGCTGGCTTTGAACTTGCTATCCTCCTGCCTCAGCCTCCTGAGCCGCTGGGATTACAGTCATGCACCACCACACTTGGTTATCTATGGGAAATTTGCCAAGTTCTTATCTGAAGAGTTGAAATTCCTAAAACATTCCTTCAGAGAATTTAATCAAGGACTATTCCAGTCTGTGGTGGGAATTTTATAACCCAGTAAGAAGAATGGAGTCGACTTGTGTTCAGACTGAGAGAGCAGGGAAGAACCTGCCGAGCAGGATGGCCGACAGGTATAGCCTCCTCCTGTGATCTTTTCACACTCGTGGTTCTTACTGGTATGTGGAACTTGCACATTAAGTCACAACCCAAGGAGCTGGAGGCTACCAGCCCTCCAGCCCAGCACCTTTCCAGCTTTATGTCTGATAACTGCATTTAGAATACATTGAACCCAAGACGTGCATACTATAGACAACGGAGACAACGGGAACAGAAGTTCCATTTATAGGTGACACACATTCTGATATTTTCCCTTCTTTCTCTCTCTCTCTCAAGTAAAATGCTGGTTATGACCCATTCAACTGCTTTCATGACACTTTAATGGGTTTCATGCCACAATTTCAAAGTCATTGGATTAGATAAAAGGACAGTCCAGGTTTCCAATGCTGTGTTTGGAGGCCAGAAAGAGCCACTCTCTGGCTCCTCCCTGTCAACACGAGGTCCCACAACCATGGGGCCCAGCTGGTGGGAGGTTCCTGAGAAGAGGTTTCTAGAACCAAGTCCTTGTTAGGGGATTCCCAGTCCAATGTCAGCTGGACTCTGTGTGTGCCAAGTGATCATGGGCCCTCCCAGCTCCTGGCCACCCTGCACCTGCTTCCAACTCTGAACCGGAGCTCCCCTGGCCCCCTAGCAAGGAGGAAGAAGAGGTAAGCAGGGAGGTGACCCAGGCAAGGGTGAGCACTCAGGAGACCAGACAGGGAGGAGCTGGGCTGCAGCCCCAGTCCCCAGGCTTCTGCTGCTCATGGCCCACCAGGGAGAGCAGCTGAGCTCTGCTGGGGAGCAGAGGCGGGCTGCTCCATTGAGCCTGTTCACAGCTGCCAAGGGGAAAGCTACTGCAGGGCATTTTCAAGAGGGTGTCCAGGTACAGACGGGAGCTTCTCCATGAGGGTGGGTCTGTCCAAAATGAGAGTTAAGGCTGGGAGGGCCCTGGAAGAGAGTTCTCACATTTCCCTGAGGACACTCAGCATTGTATCTGGCTCCCCAGGGGTCCCATGAGAGGAGACACTGTCCAGAGCTTTGCCATGGGCCTTGTCCTATAAACTCTGATAGCGGCACTTTGCATGAGCGCCCCCTGTTGACACCGCACAGGGCTCATTCCAATGTCGGCCCCTCTGACTGCTCTTCCAAAGGGAAGACTTAGCCCTCTCTGGGGTCCTAGAAGACCTGATTATTTCCTTTCTAAGGCCCTCTAGACCAAGCGGGGCTCTGTACACACATTTAGTCAGTTGTTATGCTCATTAAATGCGTTTAGTAATTGTGATGATTTTACAACATCTGTAACTTTTTCCCCCACCACGGATCATCTCTTTCATAGAATTCTTGTGGCCCAGTATAAAATACTGCAGCAGCAGGGATGGAAAAGTCGTCATATTTTTTTACACGGAAAACAGTCTCATGATTATATTCAAGAAGAGGTAAGCCTTTTGCTAAAAATTATCCCCTGGTGCTTTCTGAGATTTTTTTTTTTTTGGGGGGGGGCTTATTCTAGAAAGAGACACCTCAGATTCTGTGACCTGATTGCAAACAAGGAGGAAGTCCAAATGCGAGGCTCCATGTGGTGTAGGCTACAATCAGGGACTCGGCCATGTGGGTAAATGGGAGGAAAGATGGCGGGCCCCAGGGCCTTCCCACTACATGTGTGTGGTTAGTTGGATAGAGGAGAGGTATTTTTTTCTGATATTTCTTTCAACCTCTCTTCAGGCACCCGATTGCCCTGTGTCCATGGACATCGGTATTGAATGGGACTATAACAAGGTGGCACCCCACAGAGTCTAATTTTCAGATTATAATATTATAAAACACTTCAATTAAAAAATGCAGGACTGTAAGAGGATTTGTCATTCGAGGTACCAGGTCTTTCTATTAACCAGAATGTCTGCATGGCCACGTTGGTAGGTTGGCGTTTGGGATGATTTCTCTAAGGTCTTGTGCAAATCTTCAAGGTTCCCATCCAATTTAAACAAAAATTACCTTCAGGGCTGGGGCTGGGGCTCCATGGTAGCACACTTGCCTGGCATGTGCGAGGCACTGGGTTTGATTCTCAGTACCACAAATAAGAAAACAAAGGTCTATCAACAACTCAAAAGAAAATGTTTAAAAAATTGCATTCAGCATAGATTGATTGTGAAGTCTAACGTGGCTTTTTCATCCTTTGACAGTTCATTATCTTTTTTCAATCTACATGTCCCAAGTCTGCGTCTCGGTGACTTCCAATGCCTTGTTCCCTGAGCACAGCCTTCAGAACAGAGCAGGTCCCTACAGCAACTCCACGGTGACCACAAGCTCAGTCAGAAGTTAGGACTTGGGGACAATGAGCCACAGGAACATTGTGAGTCTGGAAGAAGGATGCTAAACAAAGAGGGTTCCCTCCTCTGTGACCAGGGGGTGGCTGGGTGATTGTTAAAATCTAATTATTCCATGAAGCCGTGACTCGGCAGCCTGTGTTCTCTGCCTGAGGTGGCTCATTCTCAAGTGCTACCCTCCTCTGTCCTCTGTCCCTCATCCCAAGGGTTAATTCTCCCTAAACGAGTCAGCCTTGTTTGATGGTTTCCAAGTACTTTCATTCTGGGGCTCCCTAGGCCAAAATAGAAACTTTTCTCATTTTTCTTTTTAAAGCTCAGGGTCATCCTATATTAGCTGATGAGTTCTGACATGATCCATGAAACGATGAGTTTCAACTCAGGAAACAGGGGTCTCATTGTCTGTTCTTCTCACTTGCAAACCATCAGCCAATATGACTTTGCGGCATCCCCAGGCCCCCCCAGAGTTCTTCCGCGATAGGGCGAGAGCCAGGAGACTTCCAGAAACAAGATCCCCAAGAGGAGAGATGGTGTCGCTGGGGGAATACAGCTGACCCCAGCCCTGGATCAGCAGGGCTGTACCCCAATCGGTCGGCTTCTCTCAGGGGTTCTCCCCATTCCCCGGGGGGCAGAGGGGGCCTGCGGGTGGCCTGCCCCAGCCAGCAAACACCATGTGGGAAAACCGACGGAGCTGCCAGGCTGCTCTGTGCCGAGAGGAAGGCACCTTAGAGAGAGATGAACAGCCTCCCAGCCCCCAGCCCAGCAGAGAAGCTGCCAGACCCTGGAGGAATGATGGTGGGGCTGACATATTCCTTGAAATCTGTCGGCCCTCCCATGGATGGCAGGATCCAAGGACCCAGCTGAGAAGAACAACAAGGAGAGCCATGTTCTCGGGGAAATAGCTTCTGCTCTCTCAAGTGTTCTAGTCCACACCGACTCTGTTTCTGGATTTAAGATTTAATTAGCTTCATTAGCAGTATAAATAAGAATGTTAATAGCTTTGCCGGTTCAGAGTGACTGATGGCGAACCTCCCAATGAGCTAATGGGTTTTAGTCCTGGCCAGATTCAAGGTGCTGAGCATCCGATCCAGGCAGAACCTATTTTTGTTCTGGATTTTTCCAGAATAGTGTCCAATGATCTCAGTTGTATGCTCTGATTTGAGGGGCTGGGGCTGTGGTATAGCATTTGCCCAGGAAATGAAAGGCCCTGGGTTCAATCCCCAGCACTGCAACAAAACAAAACAAAACCCAAATCTGTATGCCCTAATTCAGAGGTTCTGGAACAGAAGAGGTTTTCTAAACAGGAACAAAGACAATAAAGTGCACTTACTGAGCACCTACTATGTGCCAGGTGCTGGCCTCCCAGTAACTCTAAAGGGTGGTTGTTAGCAAGCTTCCTATTGGTGTAACAAAATGCTTGAGGTAATAATCTTATAAAGAGAAAAGGTTTATTTTGGCTCATAGTTTTAGAGGTTTCGGTCCATGGTCAATTGGCCCTGTCATTTGGGGGCTTGTGGCAAGGCAACATGTCATGGTGATAGTGTAGGACAGCGGAAGCCTATTCACCTCATGGCCAGGCATGAAAAAGAGAGGAAGAGGAGGGACAAGGGTCCCAATATCCCCTTCAAGGACACATCAACAATGATCTAACTTCCTCCTCTTAGGTTCCATCTCTTTTTATTTTTATTTTTTAAGATAGAGAGAAAGAGAGAGTTTTTTTTTTTTTTTTTTTTTTTTTTTTTTAGTTTTTAGTTTTCGGCGGACACAGCATCTTTCTTTGTATGTCTTTGTTTGTATGTGGTGCTGAGGCTCGAACCCAGGCCGCACGCATGCCAGGCAAGCACACTACCGCTTGAGCCACATCCCCAGCCCTGAGGTTCGATCTCTTAAAGGGCCTATCACTTCCCAACAGCACCACAGACTGGGGACGGAGGCTTTAACACATGGACCTATGGGTGACATTTCAGATCTGAGCTGCAGGAGTAGCCGTGACTGTCCCCCACTCTGCCAGTGAACATGGTGATGTGAGAGAAGGAGGAGCTCACAGCTGGGCAGAGCTGGGATTTGAACCCAGCACATTTAGACTACAAAGCTCTCTTCACCAAAACATGTTGTATTTTAGCAAAAATAGTCAAGCACCTGATGACTTCCTCATTGCCCCATGGGCATTCCTCCAAAATATCCACACCATGACGGTGGCAACCAAGCCTCCACCAACTGACTCATTCCTACAGTTACAAACAAAGAAGGTGAGGAGGCAGCCACCCCGCGTCTGCATGGACCTCGTCCCCTCGCACCCATCTCACCCAGGAAATGTGGCACTTGGCGCCCACAGAAGCCGCCTCTCTCAATCCACTCTGCTGCTGTAATAACCAACCATAAAATTAACTAAATTTCACCACGGTGCAATGTGCCGCTTAAAAGCGGTGGCAATGTGTCTGCAGGGCAAGGAACATTCCATCGAGATCAGTTGCTCTTTATGGCGTTGCCAGCATTTAACAATCTCTCCCCCATAAAGACAGAAGGGCAGCATGAGCAAAAATAAAATGGACGACCCCAGTGCGCCACAGATACCTGTCATATCCGCGGCCAGGGTGATGTGTAAGTAAAAACTGGCCAGAGTCACCTGTGCGTGCCCATTCATGCACACTTCCACTGTCCACGCATGTCCCCTGTCTGTGAAAGAACATGCAATCGTGCACATGAGCGCTCAGGTCATGCAGAGAAATAACCTGGGTGAAGCAGTCCACGGGAAGCTCTGTTGCACACATTCATGCTTACTCCTACAGGTGCACAACGGTGTCAGGTGGGCTGGGCACAATGGTGCACGCCTGTAATCCCAGCAGGTCCGGAGGCTGAGGCAGGGGGATCATGAGTTCAAAGCCAGCCTCAGCAACTTAATGAGGCCCCGAGTGACTCAGTGTGACCTTGTCTCTAAATAAAGTACAAACAAGGGCTGGGGATGTGGCTCAGTGGTTAAGTGCCCCTGGGTTCAAATCCCGGTACAAAAAAAAACAAAAAAAAAAAAACCAAACAAATAAACAAACAAACAAACATGGTGCTAGAGGGAGGGATGTGCATTATTCCCTTTTCATCTAAATTCCACCAGTAACTTCCTCCTGGAATTCTGCAGCCAACTGCACCCTAGTTGTAGAAAGTTAAGGGCATTTCTGAGTAACAGGTTCAGAACCTGGAATGCTTTTTCCTGACCTCTTGCTAAGAGAAGAAGCCAAAATAGCATCAATGGTTGGCTTTATCGAAAAATGATGCAACCAGCCACTGTTCAGAAATGAGCCGGCAACAGTGAGCTTGAGGAATATGAGACTCTCCTTATGCCATGCCTCTGGCTGGGTAAACCATGCCGTGCCCACTGACAGGCCTTCTGCACATTGGGAGAGAAAGGCTATGCGGGAACAGAAAGTCACTCCCAAAGCTGAGTGCATCTGCCCCTGCTCAGCTCATCACTGCCCAGCCTGCAGAGTGAGGAAGTTCACCTGACTGTCTGCCCTAAGTCCTTCCTGGGACATTTAAGTCCATTTCCTCTTATGATGAGGGAAAACAGCTGCTCATCACACTCTTTTTGTACATACTGTAGAAACCTGTCATTTACCTCTCAAGTTGGACAAGGTCCTCTCTGAAATTCACTACCACTTTTATTCCCCATAAGTCCCTATTCCCAGCTGCATACTCACGGTGGGGGCATTGCCTTAAAGTTTCCGATTTCTGAAAGGTCTGACAGAGGGTGTGTGCCTGGTAAAGAGCGCTGGACTAGGAGCCAGGAGGACCAAGTTCCTGCCAGCTCTGCCGCTGGCACAGAACCAGCAACACATACAGATTCCTCCCGGCCTGTACATGAGAAGGTAGCACTTTGGTGGGTCAGAGAGGTCCCTGCACTGTCTATGACTCCAGGATGTTTTGAAATCCACTGATGAAAGGCAACTGCCAATCCTGCTTTTACAGAAAACACAGAGGAGAAGAAAGAAGACCTCCGATGTTGTCAGAGCCAAGTCTGGAGTCTGGATGAGAAGGATGTTGGTGAAAATGAGTTGCTTCACGCTTTCAGGACAAATTGTCTTAAAAACACAGCCAGTGCAGTAATTACTCAGATATTTACACAGTGATTAACATCCTCACCCTCCGAATCACCGGAGGATGTTCTCTAGACAGCCAGATACTCTCCCGATCTAGCTCAGAACGTCTCCAAAGAGTTGCCACACACAACAGTCAGCAAATCATTATTTAGTGACCACATAGATAAATATCAGGGGGTGGAAGGTGGCTGGCTCTGGAGACCCAACACTGAACAAGACTCAGGACCTGCCCTCCATCCTGCCAGTGGAAAGGGATGGTTCAAATCCCCCCCCCCCCGCGCCCCGTCACGCGGATCTCCAGACTCCGCACCAGAGAACAGTCCTTCTCTTCCAGAAGCAGAGACGTTCCTGGGCCCTAACAGCATCCTAAAGAGACTTGGATGCTGGGCTCTCTGCATGCCAAGTGAGGGGGGCAGGATGGCTGTTACCATGGCAACGCAGACCACCGTCACTGCTTCCCAGGCCAGGTCCTTTCAAGACTGGGAGGACGGCAGGGGAGGGATGGAAACCCTTAGATGTGTTCCTGGTACTCGGATGGTTATTCACTCAGTGGTACCCTCGCCATTTTTTTCAGACCAGACAAACTGACACCTGGTCCGGAAAGTTAAGCACCTGGAATCGCATGCTGCTGGAACAGACCCTGGACGTCAGAGGTCCTCTGTCCACCTATATTTGGCAAGAGAAAAATTCTGATGTGGGGGAGGTGACGAGTCCTTCAAGCCCAATCCCTAGTCGGGTGCCTCCTACCATATCCCAGCAGCAGAGGCCCTACAAAGGTTCCCATCAGGAAATAGATCTTTCAACCTCAACTTCATGCCAGCTCTAGCCAAATACTCGGCAGATCAATTTTTCATATTTTATCCCATGAAAAGATTTGTTTTTAATAAAACCAGTGAACTAGAGATTTCTTCCATGCTCCCTTTTTGCAAATCTTCCTTATGTACATACCGTATGTAAAGCACTGATTAAGAAAATGAAAGGAGTGTTCCACTTTGTGAAAAGTAACAATTAGGAGTGTATTTTCTCACCTATAAACAAATCAACCTGAATACACCCTCGCTCCCCTCCCCTCCCCCGCTGGATGCCAGGATCACGAATGTTGAGACCTGAATTTTTCATCTGTTTTTTTTTTTCTTTTTCTTTAGCTAGGATGGACTCTTCCAGGACCACATGTCTGTGTAGACCTGAATGACCTGCCCACCTGCAGGCAGGATTTACTGTGACGGCACTGTAGGAGAATGGACTTTCACTGGAAGCTTCTTTGTAGGCGTCAGAAAGTGCCTCCAATAGTTCTTATCTTTAAAAACCTGGCATAGAGGCTGAACCTAATAATAATAGAGATTTTCTGTTTTCAGCAAAAACACTATAATATATGGACACGTTGCATAAGACAGAGAGAATACAGATCCAGGCTGGAAATACTCAGCTTTTCTGCCTGTCCCTAGCAGGGAAAGGATCACACAGCAGGACTGTGGGCCCTACGGATCTCATGGGGTTTTACTCACTCTCTGGTCTTGTTCACCATGTTTGCTTTGAACCCGTCCTGCCATGAGCCTGTGGCACCAAGGAGATTCAGAACCTGTGAGCTCCTCTCATCCTAGTGGCCTGAAGTTGAAGGGCTGAGGGTCTAAGGAAAACCCTACCAAACACTCTTCCCTATCCTCTTCACTACATTAGTTAAGTTAAAAACTGGGGCCAGGCATGGTGGCACACACCTGTAATCCCCATGGCTCGGGGAGGCTGAGGCAGGAGGATTGCAAGTTCAAAGCCAGCCTCAGTGAGGCTCTAAGCAACTCAGTGAGATCCTGTCTCCAAATAAAATATAAAAAGGGCTGGAATGTGGCTCAGCAGTTAAGTGCTCCTGGATTCAATCCCCAGCACCCAAACAACAACACAAAACTGGATAAAAAAGAACTTCGTAGGCTGACTGAAGGGAAGTAAGGAAAAGAAGATGCTCAAGAGCTTGTATAGGAAGGAAGAGCGGAGGGCACTGTTGCTAGGCAACCAGCCCTGGTCCACCACAGGAGGGTGGGGTTTCTGTTGCCTGGAGGTTAATGACCTCAGATGTTTCGGAGCATCAGCTCATAGTACCCCCTGGTTCTCCTCACCTTCTGTCTCCCCATCTCTGTTCCTAACCACAAATGTGGTGTCTCCCAAGGATGGCTTTGCCCAATGCAGAGAAACCACAAAGAGGGGCAGAGAGAAGAGCAGGAGGCAACACAGGAGATGGGAAAGAACACAAAAGAACCAGGGACGTGAAAATAACAGAAGATCTCTCTCCCGAGCTCAGGCCTCCGGCCCAGTTTCCTGCCTAAGAGATCTTCAGCAGCACCCAAGGCAGCTGTGCCGAGAACCAGGCTGCAGGGAGCTACGGGGGCCCCCATGGAGACAGGACTGTCGCTCGTCCTTCTCCAGGACTCAACCTGCTGGGAGGACGACTGAGCGTGTCCTTAGAGCACTGAACAGATTCGCAGACTGCAAGGGGACAGTAGCAGCGTGAAGCTCCCTCCACCCCCAGGTCTTGCAGCCTTTAGCACATGGCAGTTCGCGGAGTCTAAGGCACCCCTTGTAGGGTACACTGCGATTTTACTATCACTAAGTCAGAAAAAAATGCTGGCAATGAACTCTGACAGAACACATCCAGTTTCGAAGATGTTTAGAATGTGCCAGGAAACGTGGGTCCCGGGGTTGCTAACATACAGTCAAATCTAAATCCCTCCAATGGCATTTGTTCCCCTCACAGAGTGGCCCTGATCCCCGGCTGCAGCCTCACTTTCTGCTGTGCTCCTTGGACCAGGGCTGGGGCCAGTCAGATGTTCCCCCAGCAGCACGTCACCCCTCTTCCCCTCTGGGCCTGCACCCAGGCTGTGTCGAGACCCAGGACGTGGCCCCTTGCAGTAGCTGTCTCCTCCAGTTGGGCCAGTTCCCACATCTTGCTTCATCCTCATTATGGCACTTGCCCTGTCCCTGCACAGATCTAGGTGTTTGGGGTTCAGTATTTTATCCAGATGGAGAGTTCCTTAAGGAAGAACCACAGGTAACCTGTGTTGAGTATTTACAAGGATAAAGGTACTACTTGATGTATGATGGCTACATCACGACTATCCTAAGTCCAAAACACATCTAATAAACCTAACCTACGGGTATCACAGCTTAGCCCACCCTATTTTAAACATGCTCAGGACACTTGTCTTAGCCTAGAGCTGGGCAAAATCATCCAACACAAAGCCAATGGTGTGCTAAGGTGCCGAACATCTCAGGCATTTTATTGAAAAGATCAAAACTCAAACTATGATATCAAGTAAACACACACTGATTTCACACCAAAGTCAAAAAAATCATCAAGTCACACCTTGTAAGTTGGGGACTGTCTGTACTATATACATTTCATACACAAGTGGGTACGCTATTCTCTCCTAATGAGGAAAATAAGATACAGGTAATAACTTCCCCAAATTCACACTAGCTACTGACTGAGCACATCACTTGGTTAAAATGGGATGCAAACGTACTTGTAGACGACACCTGGGCCCCATTTTTGATCTCTTTGGATCTTAGTGGCCTAAGTACTGGCATCATGCCAGGCTCTGGGTGACATGAACAAAGCAGTCCACCATGGACCTCCCTTGGTATGTAAGGGAGGCCAGCTAGTCCCACTTCATCTCCTCCTCTTCCCATAACATCAGAAAAAAATGTTCCCACCTTGAGGGAATTTACGATTATAAATAAAGTGAAGCTTTTAAGATATTATTGAAGACTAAAGAAACAGGCAACTAGATAAAAATAATAACATTGGATAAAGGTATAAAAAAAAAAACATGCTGATAATAACAAGAGGATTCATGAGCCGTAGTAATAGACTCCGTCAAATAAAGGGATTGTGACTGTAATGACTTACAAACAGATTCATCTTGGCTATAAAATAAGAGGCTTCTGTGATTGTTGTTGTTATTATAAATTAAGATGGGCTTAAAAATATGCTGTAGACAAGTGTGCATTTTAATAAACTTGAAAACACAACCCAAGGCCAGAGTTCTGCCTGTTTATCCAGCTCAGGGATGTCCCTGGGTAGGGCAAGAGGACGAGCTTCCCTGCTGTGTACCCTGCAGGGACAGAGAGCAGGTGACCTCTGACCTTGCAGATTGGCCTAGGTAGAAGGGAGCTGGATGAGCCTGGTTGGGTGCTACGCATTTTTCCTCAGAAGATGCTTACAGGACCAGTGAGAGCTGCAGGTACCTGGCCAAAGGCCCTTTCAAAGACCAAGCCCTAGGAAAAATCCAGGACTGCCGTATTCAAAGTTGTAGTCCTGAGGATTAATTTAAAAATAGATATACATATATTTATGTTTCTAAATAAAATACAAAATAGGGCTGAGGGTGGCTCTGTGGTCAAGGGCCTCTGATTCAATCCCTGGTCCCATCTCAAAAAAAAAAAAAAAGACAAAATTCACCATCTTCACAGTTTTTCATGTGCACAGTTCACAGTGTTAAGTACACTCGCATCGTTATGTGACCGTCACCCCACAAACTCCTTTCATCTCACAAAACTGGAACTCTCCAGCCATCAGACAGATCCCTGCTCCCTCCTCCCCATGCCCGGGCGGCCACCTTTCTACTTCAGTCTGGAAAATCCTTTTTAAGTGGACCATTTCAAAACCAGGGTTGTGCTGTTCTTTCAAGGAGCCCTTGGAAATCCATGTCCTTTGGAAATGGAAGAGCCGTCCTTCTCCAGTGCTCTGGCTTAGAGAGTCACTGCCTGGAGGACCGAGAGGGACACTGAGGCCAGAAGAGACGACACCAGGCCAGCTCAGGACACACCGTGAGCCCTGGAGGCAATGAACAAGAGGGTCCTGCCGTCGGATCGACACTCCATTCAGATAAGACGGCCACCCTCCACTGGCCTCACCCACCACGCCCGGCCATGTCCAAAACCAGGAGTCTTCTCAGGATGATGGAGTCCCTTGTGGCCTGTGGCCAGGGTAACAAGCGAAAGGCCTTTTTGAAAGCTCCTGTCCTTCATTGTGACGCAAGTTACCTTGAGAGAGTTCATCCCAACAGCGTCAGTGGCACAGAAGGTACGGGAGTGTCAGGATAGGGACATCCTCCCCTCTGTGCCCTCAGGGAGGTAGCTGCCTGCCACGGTGTGCAGCCTCAGTCCCTCACAGGTATCATTTCCTACTTACGTCATTGATAAAGGACTGGTGAAGTATGGGTCGTCCCTTCTCACGGGAATGACAAAGGAGTCAGAACTTGGAGCTCCTGAGGAGGGAGGGAGAGACCAGGGCAATAAGGGTTCCCTCCACCTCTCACCCCCCGTGGAGCAGGAAGGTGCCCCTCGTTGAAGCATGCCATGTCCCATACCCACTACTTTCTGAGCCTGGAAATGGTCGACACTGGCTTCTGCTAGCAAGAGCCAGATTCCACCCTCCCCTCTCTGCCTCCCGCTGTCCTCTCTGTGACTTGTCCCGTTCTGCATGTGATGAGCTTGATGTGGGTCCCCTCAGCTGCTCATCAAAACATGTCCATTTCTACCTCTGTCCTCTGAGCACTGTCGTGTCACTACTCTGCGCTACAATATAGTTACGTGCCAAGAAAGACAGGAGTTGAGATGTTACTTTTCAGCGGAAGGAGGGAACATTCATATCTCCAAGCCATGCCAGCATTCTGGGTCAAAAGCCTCAGCAACACGTGGCACAGTGGAGAGACCCCCTTACCCAGCAGAGAAACCAGGAGAGCTGCAGACCAGCAGGGCCCGGAGCACCCAACCTCAGCTCCCTCAGTAGAATTTGCTGATGATAAATATTTCCCCCCACCAAAAGAATCAGGGCTAACAGTTTATAGATGTTGCTGAAATATATGAATAAATGATGAATGAATGCAAATGTCTATTTGGCTAGCTCTTTCAAATAGCTCCTTTGGGGGATGGGTATAGGTCTAAAAGTAGAAAATCCCATTCATGATCAGAGTTTTTAATAACCAACGAAATATAGGCTGTCCGGTCCAGATTTTTAACACATCAAGGGTGGTTACTTTGGCTACTATTAGAACTTCCAAAGCACTCAGAACTATACAGCATTGGTTAAATGGCTAAAGCAATCCTCCAAAGATTGTCATCAATCTCAGTAAATGAACAATTCTAAAAAAAATCATCTGGGTAATGGTGAACTATAACAATTTGGACACCCATGATTGCTTGTTACCAGGCATTAAACATTAACACTTTGTTCTTGCTTATTTTTTGAGGTCAAGAAATCTCGAATTTACCCAGTGCATGGAGCTGTCCTGTAGAAAGCCATGCGCTATCTCACAAGCAGTTGAACAACAGCCTCATCGGCTCCATTATTATCGGTTAAAATTCTGCCCAATGAATGAACGAGTCAAGAAAAGGATCTATCAGAATAACGGGGAAGGAAATGATCAAATGCACGGTTCTGCTGTACGTGAGTTCAGGTCAGCTCGCTACTCTGAGAACTCCAGGGTCGTGTCCCCAAAAGCTCCTGGGGTGCACCAGCCAACCCTAGTGGCAACTTCCTCCCATAACCATGGCTACAGTATGCTGCTGGCAGGGTCTCAGGGGCTCCAAGTGCCTCGCCCCAAGAGAAAAATAGCACCAGCCTCACGAAAGAGCCCAGCTGGACCATAAATTGTACATTCAAAGATAAAGACACACATTTTCTCTCAGCTCAAAGGATTTCAGCATGGCACATTTGCCTCCCCTCTGCCGGGCCAGCGGGGACGTTCACATGACTTCCCCGTCCCTCCACCTTTTCTCTTCTCCCACTCTACCCCTTCCTCCTCTTTCCCCATCTGTTGAGTGAGCTCTAATTCCTGGTCACTGGAGCTGCATATCATTCCAGAGCTGGTACAGCAGGCTGTTTGTTGGGATGACCTTGAGATGACCCTGGTTCTGGGCTGTCTCAGCGCTGGGATAACCTTGTTCCCACAGACAGCTGTGGGCTAATGAGAAGCACTCAAGTTGAAGTCCGCAGATCCTGGTCCAGATATGGCTGCCTGTGTGACTTTGGACAAGTTGTTGGATGTCTCTGAGCCTCGTAAAATAATGCTAACCTCATAGGGTGGCCACAAAAGACTAAATGAAATATCTCACAGTTTTAATTCCACTTAGCAGGCCTTACAGGCTACAAAGGATTTTCACATCGTTGGTTCACCTTGAGGGAAGCAGGTAAGTATTTTAACTCCGTGTTTTATGGAAAAAAAATAAATAAAATAAATAACCCACCAAAGTTCAAAAATATTAAGTGATTTTCTAAGTCTGTAGTGAAGGATGTGGGAGTAAATCCAGGATTGCTATTTCCCTGTCCACTGCTAACTCCACACCTCTCACCAGAAACCAAATCCTGCAGCTAGAATTTTTTGGGAAGCTCTGCTTTCCAAGAAGGCATACAGCAATCAGAAAGCATGCATGGGTCTGTCCCTTTTTGACCCCTAGACTTATCCTGTAAAATGTCTTGAACTTTGTGAAAAGACATGTCATCTTTTCTTTTTATTTTGTGCCTCAATGTCCCTTGTGGGTTCCCTGCAGTGGACTCAGCTGACCCTTTCCTATTGAAAAGAGTTTTTATTATGGAAGAAACTGAGCAAAGTCTTTTGTGTTGTTTGGAGATGCATTGTGGGTAAATTACACTCACACCCATGCACACAGTTTGCTAGAAATAGGATGAATCCAAGCTCCTGGAGGAAGTGACTTTGCGGAGGTTCGGGAAGACTTTGATGAGCTGTGCATTCAGAGCATGGAATGAAAAGGTGAGGTGGTTTTGATGGTGCTATCGCTCGACAGTGAGATTGATCAGCAGTAAGAGGCTGGCATTAAAGGAAGGGTCAGAGAAAGACAGAAAACTCCATCCCTCTGTGAGCCTGGCAAACAGGATAAAATATAAATAACGAGGATGTTATCCCGAGTCCATTTTTTCCTTTTTTCTCTGATTACCACTTGAGATAATTAGCTAATACACAAGCCAAATAGAAACCCGCCTGGATTTTTCTTCCAGATCACTCCCACCCTCCCTGGTGGAACGACTTGGATTAAATAGCATCAAAAGCACCCTCTGCTGAATCCCCTCCCTGAAAAAGGAGATACAGAGAGCAAAGCCACGGCTCTCTTCCTTGTCTGCCCAGAGAGGTTACTGGGAAGAGCTCAAGGGCTGATGTGAGGCAGAAAGCGGGGATGCGTCTCCATGACAACCACCCAGGCCAAGGCCAGTTTCATCACCTGGATACTAAGCCAGACGCAAAATGAGGGTGTCTCTGTTGGGGGAAGTTTGGACTGTTGCAAGCCTGAGTCTGTTTGAAGGCAGGTGTGTTGTGGGATGGGAGGAGAGGAACAAAGGATTCAGGACGAGGTCCAAGAAATGGAGCAAACTTAGGAAGAGGTGTTCCTGGTCGAGAGTTTTTGCTGCCCAAAGAAGTGTCCAAGATGAGCAGGTAGGAAATGTTAGGTCTGGTGTTGAGTTTATCACCCACGTGGACAGGAGCTGTGCGCTCCTAGAGAAGTGCACAAACCACGTTGGGGGTCTAGGGAGGGAGGGCAGATACCCAGATCACAGAGACAGTGGAGGAGCCCAGGCCTGACCCATGCTCCCTGACTCCAACTTTCAACCGGTCTCACTTTCCTTTTCCAGGAAGCACCTGCTCTTTTGAGGCCCAGCTGCGCTTCATTTGTGTTCATTTTGACCAGATTTCCTTGAAGAGGACAGGTCCAGGAGAGTTGACACTGTACGATTGGGTCACTTTTCTAGGGAATGGCTCTTCTGGGGCAGCTATGGGATACAGGATGAAAGAAGAGGGTCAAGTCTTATTTGCGCCCCCCCCAGATTTTTCTTAGGTTGGTGCTAGAGTCACGCTGCATGGGGTAGAGGTGTCCTGCACAGACCTTCCCTTCTCCCTGACCTGCCCACGGCTGCCTGGGTGAGAACTCCGGCTCCAGGAGTGGCTAACTTGATACTCTTGGCCTTGTTTTCCTCATCTTCACTCTAGGGATCCTAATAACGCCTACCTCCCAAGGCAGTACATGGGCCTGAGATGTCCCTAGCAATTCTGTGGCCTCCTCAAAGGGAAGTCCTGACCAAGGACACTGTGTGCAAATCCAACAGCGCCTTAGTAAGTGAATGAAAGAAGGCTAGCCTGTCCTCACTCCACATCTGTTCTCTTCTGGCTCAGGGGTTCCCCAGTCTTTCCCACATTGTGACACAGAGAAAACCACAAACAGCACTTGCATCATGCTATCATAAACTGGAACCGTCGTTTCCAACCACCAGCAAAAGGTCGTAGGAGCCCCCAGCTGCTTTTAGGAGCCCAGGCTGCCTCCAGGCCTCCCTGGTGGCTCCAAGGACTGCAGGGATCAATGTCTAGGTGCCCTGGAACCAAGAAAAGGCAAAGCAAGGGTGGACCAAAAATATGATGAGGAAGGTCCCAACCCCTGGGTCCAGGGAAGTTCCAAACGCTAATTGGTTTAGGATCATTTGTACCAAACTCTGGAGACAAGGCCCTGGTGAATTTAGACCAATGGGAACCCACTTCTGGTCCTGGGGGTGGAGCCGTCCTCCTTAAATCTGGTTGCTATGCTACCCGAGGAAGGCAGAGTGACGACTGGGAACTGCCACGGTACCCACCACAGGCAGCACTGTGAGGGAAAGGATACCCCAATGGGAGCCGGTTCCCAAGTGTGAGGCCTTCCCTGTGTACCCCTCGTTATAAGCAATTCCAATATGGCCCTGGGTTTGCTCATCTGAAAAACAGAAGTAGCGATCCAACCCCCCAAGCCTAAAAGATCCGGTGAGGACAATAATGAGCTGTCATGGTGAAGGGCCAAACATTTGAGCTTTTCTTGAAAGGTTTTAAAAATAAATAAATAAAAGGGTTATTTAGCTCTTTCCACCCTCTCTTAACAGCACCTTTCAACCCAGGAGCTGCCAACGAAGTTAGAAGCTGCAGCTATGTATAGAAATCACATCACTCACGACCGAAATAGAGGAGAGTGGCAACTCCCCCACGCCACTTAGAGAGAGCAGGGAGGGCAACAGGATCCAGCCACAACAGGGAGCGGAGGCGCGTCCATTGTCCATCACGGGCTGCACCCGGGAGGTCGCCCAGGAAGGGCTACACCGCGGGTGCCCCCAGGAACTGCAGCATTTTTGTGATAGAAAGAGCCGCCTTGGGGCATCTCATTCACACTCCTGGATGCAGTTTATCTCGTTTGGAAAGGCCTCCAGGGGCAGGAAATTTGATAAATTCCCATTCCAATGCTTCACGACCCTGACAGCACAGAAGCTCTTCCTAATAACTAAGCTACAGGCTGCTTCCTACAGTTTAAATGCATTCTTCCTTCTGATGTCCTTAGTGGAGATGGGGAACAGCTGGTCACCATCCTCCTCCTAATAACCCCTCCTATGACTGAAGATGGTTATTATGTCACTCTTCACCTTTTACTTCTCCTGGATTAAAGGAAAAAAAAAGCCAAAATCCAATTTCTTTACCTTGGCATCAAGCACTCTTTTCCTTTGTCCCAACTCAATCCATCATCACCCCTTTTCTTTTTAAAATCATATTCTTTCTTCTGACCTTGTTAGAAGATGGATGGAGCACATATAAATACCATTCCTACCATCCCATCGTGATGGGGGCATACAAATCAGGAAGAGATGAAAGGAAGGAAATGAACTTGCGTGGTGCGTGGACCCTTTGTAAGTTGGAGGCTTCCCCAGGTCCTCTCAGCGAGTCTTTGCAACCGGAGGATGTATTTCAACCTAAGCATCACAGAGATCTGGAAACTAGGATTCAGGATGCTTAAATGCTGCATTTAAGATAGTCTGGTTAATAATCTCCATATCTGAGATTTGAATTCAGGTCTAATGATTTAACGACTCACAGAAGAGTTTACATCAAGAGGGCCTTAACTTCATCCAGGGAAATGCAAATCAAAGCCACAGTAAGATTCCATTTCACACCTGCTGGGGTGATCCCCATAAAACTCAGGCAATAGCAAGTGCTAGTGAGGATGCAGAGAAAGTAGAATGGTCCTGCATTGCTAATGGGAATAAAAATGATTCAAAGGCTTTGAGAACAGTTTGCAATCTTTCTCAAATGGTCAAACAGATTTACTATATGATTCCGTGATTCCACTCCTTAACATATATCCAAGAGAAATAAAAAAAATCCATCCATGCAAAAACCTGTAGGTCCATGTCCATAGTAGCAATATTCATAACTGCCAAAAAGTCCATCGATTGAGGCATGGGTAAATAAAGTGGTACATCATGTGGTGGAATATTACTTGGCAACAAAAATAAAGTGCTGATCCATGCTACAAAGTCGATGAATCTTGAAAGCATTAAGCTGAGTGAAAGAGGCACAAAAGACCCTATATTATATAATCTCATTGATACAGAATGTCCAGAATAGGCAAATCTATGAAGACTAAGTAGATTAGTGGTTTTCTAGGGCTGGGAGGCATGGGGGAGGGGGTTGTAGGGTAATATTTTAGGGATGTGGAATTTCTTTTTAGAGTCATGAAAATGTGCTAAAATTGATTGTGGTCATGGTTGTGCCACTCTGTAAATGTACTCAAAGTCATTGACACACAAAAGCCATTGAACTGTATTCTTCAAATAGGTTAATGGTATGGAATGTGAATTATATTTCATTAAAGTTGTTTTTCAAAATACACTCGATCTTGGGGCTGTGGATGTGGCTCAGTGGTAGAATACTCGCCTGACATGCTTGAGGTCCTGGGTTCTATCCCCAGTGCCACAAAAACAAACACACAAACAAAAACACTTAATCCCCAAACTCTGCTTTTTAAATATTGGGGAATCTTTGCATCCAAATTGAACCAAAGTTCCATAAGCAAGTCCTTGAATCCATCTCTGGACTGAGGTCCATAGCGGGGCATCCTGTCCTCTACAATGGTGAGCCATTGAGAATGCGGACAGCCAATTGCTCCATTTCTTCTGGAAGAAAGATCCAAGACCTAGGAGCGTATCCACGAGATAGGCCTTGAGGTATCCCACATCCATCTTCCCCATTTCCAATGGAAGTACCTTGTGCAGGTTGACGTGAGTCAAGTGTAGGACTGAGCCAGGACCAGGGGGTCCTGCCACATTCCAGACCACATTCCTTCAGTAGCAGGAGCCCGAGGCCCTCAGGCAGGACCTGCTCTCTCCTTGCCTCTCCATCACCCCAGAGCTCCAGAGAAGAAGAAAGAGGAGGCAAAGAGAGGCAGGAAGAAAAGAGCATGCAGGGACCAGTTGGAAAATAAAAGGGGGCCAATTCCCTCTTATTAAGCCTGTTATTAGGCTGCGAATCAAATTAAACCACAGGGCTTTCCACTTACAGAGTGCTATTTTAAGGCTTATTAGACTATATTAGGATTGGCATACATTTCCACTGACATAATATCGGCCTTTAATTGGATTTAAGGGCGAGGAGGCTGCATTCAGCTGGAATAGGGCCCCTGCAAGGAGGAACTTGGTATTCTCCCCACAGCTTCCCCACTTCCCCTGCTGGCCGCCATCCGAGGGGCCAGGCAGCCCTGTAACCCGTTCAGACCCAAAACACAGCTGCTCTCCTCCTCCTCCTCCTCTGAAAAACTGTCCAAAGCACACCCCTCTCTCACATACGTGTGTACCAATGGCAGCCTGGCAGCCTTCCGGCTCTCAGGAGCTGCAGGAGCTTGCTGAGCTGTGGGTGCCCGCCCAGGTTGGGCAGCAGACTTCAGGCACCATTAGAGAGTCCCAGGAAAAGAGAGGCCAGTCTCACCTCTCCTGAATCCAGGCAGCTGCGGACGAGAGGCTGATGGGCAGCAGAAGATGCTGGGGCTTTTCCTGGGGGCAGTGAGGAAGAGGTGGACTTGGGGTTGGAAACAGAGTTGGCCTTGATCTTGACCTTGAATCTCCTTCCCTCCTCTACCGTCTCAATCCTTGAATAACTCTCTGGGGGTAGTCAGGAGACTCTGAATAAGGAAGAAATGTAGGGAAGAGTTCTCACATGGGAGGGGGAGGGTCCCGGACACCTGGACCTTACTTTGTCAATAGCAATGGCCCAGCCCATGGCTGCCACAGTCAGACAACCCGTGTGTGAATTCCTGCTCTACCGCACACCAGCCACGTGCTCTGTGGGCAGAGTCCCCCTCTGTAAAACAGGGACACATTCTCCTCCTACTCAGGCCCCTTCTGAAACTAATTGGGAGGGTACCAGAAAAGTGGTGAGCAAGAGGCTCCATCACGTCGGCGCCTCCTCCCATCTCCTCTGCTTTACAAATTTCAAATATTTCTACGAAAAGGCACTGGAACAGCGACAGACGTCACCGATCAACCACGTTACCAAATAACGTTGGGATGAGAAATATCTTGGTACAGAGACAAGTATGTATGAAATATCACTTCCCAAAATATTGCTCAAACATGAAAAAAAAAATCCCAAATTCCCTAAGATTTTCCACTAATATATGTGAACATCGCCGGCTCCCATTGCCAAGATGCTTCTTGGCTCTACTTTGATGTCTTCCATTTCTACTGGTTTCCAGCTCTTCTGCCAGAGCCATGTGCTTGTTTATTTTTACTACATTTTTATGACGTTTCTGCTATAGCAATAAGTTTTGCATTATTAGTTTTATCAAATAACAGAATGTCTGGTGGGCTGGCTGAGATTTATTGGCCCCGATTTTATGGCTCCAGCCCAGAACACTTTGTGATTACTTTCAAAGTTGCTCTCTGCTCCCTTCTTAAATACGTGCTTCTGCCTTTATTAAATCACATCTGAGGGCTAATTGTTAGGGTATAAACTTAGCATCAGTGTGATGCCAATTGCTGTAATCTTATTATTACTTAATCACGGGTTTGCTTACTAGCTTCTACGCAACCCATGTGTGTCAGGAAAGTGCTTGTAAATCTAATATTTACAAGCTGAATCACTTTTCCTATTTACTAGGAAGTTTTTCCCCCCCAGATACATATTATCACACCTTAAAATGCCTAGGTGGCAAGTTTAGTTTGTGTGGGATATTGAGTTTTCTGAAACGGTAGGAAAACCTTATTATAAAACCAAGAAAAAGAGACGAACGTGATCTCCTTGGGCTTCTCCCACTGGTTCTTCTTTGACCCACTAAGTCGGTGAGGGACTCGTTTCTAGCTTTGAGAGCAGTGACAGCATGCAGTCCCCCAGGTTATGAAGGGGGAAACTGAGGCCGCAGGACTGGGAGCATCCCGCCATCCCTGTGGCCAGCTTCCTGCCGTCCCGTCCCCTGCGGGGAAGGCCCTCTTAGCGGGGCACTGAGTCTGTTGCTCTTTTACAGGGACTCGCCACCCCTGGGAGTCTGTGCTCTTTTCAAGTCAGATCTGTTTCCGAGCCCAGGGGTTTTTTCTCTCCCCCCCCCAACACATGTCCTCAATGCTCACTGACCCCCAGAGAGTTCCACATCAGTAAGAGCGGGACCTCCTGGAATGTTCCCCCAAGGGGACATCAAAGGAGCAACTGTCCTGGTGGGTTTGGATTAATGGCATCTGAATCATTACAGACAGAGTCGTGCATGACTGAGAGCCCGGGGCACTGGCAGAGAGAGTACGCAGAGAGACTGTGTGTGTGTGAGTGTGTGAGTGTGTGTGTGTGTGTGTGTGTGTGTGTGCACCGAACCTGTGCATATTAAGGGAATCAATCAGGAATGAGTGCAAATCCACAAACACAGATTGTATCACGGTGAACTCGGGGTACTCACAACTTAGCTAGTAGATTTTATTAGAAACCCACTGAGCTTTAAAAATCTTTTTAGGGCTCAGTTATCTAGAGTCGAAGCGCTGATGTTCACATGTCTACTGCTATTCTTCTGCGGCTCTTTTCCCATCGGGAATAGAACATCCCTGGGGCAGAGGGTGGTAGGCTGGAACCTTCCATAAAAATAACTTTTTGTCATAAAGCATCATCATTCTCCCCAGCACAGTTTGACACTGGCAGGTGGAGCCTCCTGGACGGGGCAGGCTGTGGCGTGGTGAATGGTCCCGTGGACGTCTGTACACGTGTGTGTGTGTGTGTGTCCTCTGCAGATGGTTGTTATTAATCCGGGGGAGGAAAGCTCTTGGAGAGAGATTCTTTCTCTTCAAAAAGGAGGATGTCCTAGCTCCTCCCTCTGCTTAGCAACCAGCATATACAGTTGTAGCAAAAGCAGGGAATTCGATGAGTGTCCCTAAGTTCTGCAGAGGCCCTCTGGGAGGTGACTTGCTGACAGCCCGAGGTACCCGAGGCCCTTTTCAGCACCCGTGTGGTTCTAGGGTGAAGGAGTCCTGCAAACATGATTGCAACAAGATCCGGCAAAGGCTCTGTCCCCGCTGCTGGACTGGGTTTGGGTTTGGTTTAGCGTCTGAGCAGTCTCTCCTTTGGGAACCCTCTGTCATGGGAGGTCTCAGTGGCAGCAGGACCAAGTGTCCCCACCCTGTCAGCAAAAGAGCCAGGCTCTCCCCTTCCTGCCTCTGCAGTCATGAGGTCTCGCTTCTGAGACTTCTGCTGTCCAGCAGGTGATGCCAGGGAAGGATGTTAGACACGCAGGACAGCGGTGCTCCCAGCAGGGAGGCACTTCCCGCTAGACCATGGCTTGTCACGCTCCTGGCCGCCCGAGGGCTCCTATTCCTGTTCTCATACCCAGTCTGCCCCACCAACTACCCATCTATTCTGAGAGCACTGATGTTCTTCCCTGTAAATTCCATTGGTGATTAGGATGACCTGGTCAGTCTCTGTTCTTGTAACTGAGACATCCACGGATACATCTCCAAGACAGCTGACGTCAGATTTCATCAGCTGAAGGGGCGAGCCCCACTGGCTGTGAGCTAGAAACACACCCATCGCCATCCCTACTTCCATCAAACACCAGGACCCACGAGACCCTCAGGTGCTGGGCAGACGCTCTCGTTCATTTGCTTTGTGTGAGTCTAGCCGTGACTGCATGACTAGCTCTTTCCTAGTGCCCGGGGCCACACACAAGTAAGAGAACCCCCTGCTCTTCTGTGGTTTCTACCCAGGCAATCAGAAACAGGCATGTAAACACCCATGGCTATACCTAGGAAGGGAGGGAAGGTGACAGGGTGAGAGAAGTGGAGATCCCCTGAGGCCAGAGGTGAATTGCGTTTCCAGAAGGAGGCATGGTCTCAGTCCGTTTTCTGCTGCTATAACAGAGTACCAGAGACTGGGTAATGTATAAAGAAAAAAGATTTCTCATCATATGAAGGGCTGGGGAGTTCAACAAAGTCACTCACACAAGAACTAGCCCACTCTCTAATGATGACATGAACCCATTTAAGAAGTCAGGGCCTCCATGATTTAATCCCCTCTCAAAGGTCTCAGGTCTTCATGTGGTTCCAGTGGCAATTAAATTTCAGCACAAGTTTTGGCAGAGACAGTCAAACCACAGCAAAGGGATGATCATTTTGTGGAATGGAAGAGTAGGCAGGAAGACACCATCTTGTTAACTGCTAGAGTAGCAGGTTGGTAAAGTAGGAGAGGGGCAGAGAATGGCCCTGTCAGCAGCAGACAGTAAATGTTGGTTGAGGGGCCAGGGAGACGGCCTCCGTGGTAGGCAAACACACGTAGAGCTCTTGATGCTCCTTCGGAACATGCACTAATGGAACTGGGGTGCCTGGTTTTCAAAGAGCCACTTGAGAAAGCAAAAGCCCTTTACTAAGAGTGAGTGAAGATATTTCCAGCCAGACTTTCTTAGAAGCTCTGACACATTGTTGAAGAATCAGGGTTCCATTTTCCTTCCAACTGTGCCTCTCTGTCCTTCTACCCTGGTGCTCCACTATGGAGAGCCAGGAGCTCAGACACGGCTGTTTGTGTAAATGGTGAAGTTGGGTTTATAGCAATTTAATCAGCGGCATTAATAATGTCACCTCAGCTTAATGATACCAATTATAACCACGGTAAACATCGCCAAGCAGCTTATAAACAGTGATATTAAAGATGAACTTCCTGCATTCGGTCAACACTGTTGTTAGGAAACAAAAATTGAAGGGTGCATGTTTTGAAGATCCCCACCTTCTCAGTCCTACTCAGAAAAAACAGCTCCTACCAGGGCACACCCTTGCATGGTGTTTCAGTCCGCTTTTTCACTGTGGTGACTAAAGGACCCTACCAGAACAAGCGTAGAGGAGGAAAAGTTTATTTGGGGGCTCAAAGTTTCAGAGATCTTGGTCCACAGATAGCTGGTTCCATTCCTGGGGCTCAAGGTGAGGCTGAACATCATGGCGGAAGACGTGGTGGAAGGGAGCGGCTTACAGGTGATCAGGAAGCAGAGAGACTCCACTTGCCAGATACAAATATATATCCCAAAGCTACACCCCCAATTACCCACCTCCTGCCGTCACACCCTACTGCCTTCAATGACCACTCAATTAATCCCATTGGGTGATTAATTCATTGATTGGGCTAAGGCTTTCATAACCCAATCATTTCTTCTCTAAACCTTCTTGAATTAGCTCATATATGAGCTTTTTGGGGGACACCTCACATCCAAACCACAGCATACGGAGAATCTTGCTCCTCTCTTGGGGAGCCATGGTCATTTCTGAAGGACAGACCTAAGGTCACTGATGTTGGCCATGACAGAAGACCAGGGTAGGAATTTTGCAGAAGTAATCACCCTGGAATGAGGACGCAGGTGGCTAATCATGCTAGCCCAGAAATAGGGCTTCCATATCCTAAACAAGTTCTGAAAAGTCCAGGGGAAAGCAAAAGGAACTTTTAAAGGTCTGATAGAGGACCAATTTTGGAGGCAGAATTAAACAGGAACTCTTTCTCTCTGTGTGGGGCTCTCGTAAGAATGATGGGAAGTGATCTTCCTTCTTTGAGGCAAAAATATGTTTTAGGGAAGAAAAATGTCCCATGAGGGATTCACCTTGGAGAATGAGGAAGACAGGGGCACAGTGCCCGGGGGAGGGGACTCCTGCAGAAGGGGACCACTGATTCCCAAGGGGTTAACAGTAGAGATAGCAGGTGTTACTTGGGAAAAACATGGCATCCAACTGAACAGGTGGATGTCAGGTAAAGAATGTGGGTCAGCCAGAAAGTTTCTTCCACGAACAAGAGCCCATCACAGAGACACTTCCATCTAAAAACCCAAGAGTTTCTCAATCTATTGCATGGTAGCCATAGGAAAATGGCCATTTTAGTGGAGCACGTGGGGTGAACAGAGGTGGCTCTGGTGAGCCAGACCTGCGCAGTTGAGGGCTGTGCACATACCTGTGATCCATCTATAGTACACGGAATGCCAAGCTCTGTGGCCTGCACTCTCCCTGAGAGTTCTCTTTTATTCCCATCCTTCTCACCTCCAAAATTTTCTTTCAACCTCTTTAGTGGTCAGGAGTATCATGGAAAACCACTCTTGTCCAGGATCCCAGCCAAATGGAAGGACCAATTCATATAGTCTTTGTAAATAGTGCCTCTTGGGGTTGTGCTATGGCTCAGCCCTAAATTCACCTCCAGTTTGGAATCTCAGGAGACCCACAGAGCAAAATCCCTGCACTTTGGTGTGTGTTACTCCACTGGGTTGCCATGAAGACAGGATCAGACAGAGCCTCCCTAATCCGTCTCAGGCATGTGGGGCAGGTGCTGAGGGTGGGAGGAAACCTCAGAACTCTTCCCAAGAAGAATTAAGGGCTGTACCTCTCCCTCTTCATTCAATTTCCAGGAAGCCAGCCGGCCTTCTCTTTGCTTCTACCACGGACTTTCTTTGCAGCCCAACCTCCCCATGACAGCAGGCTCTTCAGGGGGAGTTTACTGCAGGGTTTGGAAATTGCCTTGTGTGTTTTTATAGATTTGCACGTACGCCCAGTGGTCTTAGAACTCTGCAGGCAACTCTAATAAATACATAACAGTGCTGGGCGCAGCCCAAGTTAAAGGATTTTGTTAAGCCAAAGTCAGAGAAAGGAATTACAGGGAAATGCATACCAGAAAGCAGGAGGCTGCGGGATGCAGAACACTCCATTCCCGGGAAAGGACGATAATATATTTTTCCCCAGCCAGTGGGTCTCCGTGGAGATGAGGATTTGTGAACAAGATTCCAATTCCACTGCCACCACTAACTTGTTTTTTAGAGTCCAAAACAAAGTCTTTCTGTGGCTGCATCTATGGGGCATCTACCATCTGGAAGGGAACTGAGAAACTTAATTGCCCAGATATTTTGAAATACATAAATCCCTTTTTTCCTCCACTTTCAATTCAACCCAGATGTGTGGCATCTGTAGAGAGTGTCTGTGATTCAGGTTTTTCATGTGAAAATTGGGGAGGAGGATGCTCAAGTTCAATGTCTCCAAGAGAAGCCTTCCCCACTAACAGGTGATCCTAAAACCATGTACCCACATTCATTGGGAAAAACAAGATGTCTAGAAAAAGTGTGGGGTGCAGTGGTGCATGTCTCTAATCCCAGAGACTCAGGAGGCTTAGGTAGTAAGATTGCCAAGTTCAAGGCCGGCCTCAGCAACTTAGTAAGGTCCTAAGTAACTCAGTGAGACCCTGTCTCAAAATAAAAAAAAAATTAAAAGGGCTAAGGATGTGGCTCATTGGTGAAGTTCCCCTGGGTTTAATATCCAATATCAATACCAAAAACAAAAAATAGAAAAAGTATCCCTGGTAAACCTATGTAGCAGCAGGATCTCTAAATATAGTAGCAATTGGCCAAATAATTTGGAGGAGCATGTTGGTTGGTGGGAAAGAAAGCTGAGTGAGGAAATGACTATGTTTCATTAAATTTTCTGGAAGTAATTAGCCATGTAGGATCTTCAGGTAGGGCAGTTTTGAGGTTCCAGGTCATTATTTACTCACAGTCAATTTCTTAATGCATGCATTCATTCAACAAATATTAATTTGGTGCCACTATATGACCGGAAGTCTGGTAGGTGCTAAGAATAAAGGGAGAAAAACAAGCTTTTGGAAAAAACATTAACAAGTGAGTATTTAATTATGACTATGGCTGTTCTGAGGAGAAAAGAAGGGAGATATGGCCCATGGTTGAGGGGCACAGTCTCATCAGTATGGCCAGGTGGGCTTCCCCCAGGACAGAGCACGGCAGTGAACTTGAGTCGGGGGAGCAGGGAAAGCGATCAGGATCTTGTGGGCCACCTAAGGAGCATTTAATTTTTACTATGAACACAGAAAGTATCCACTGAAGGGCTTAGAACAAACACCAAATTTGAAAGATGTGGGGTTTAGGCCAGCTCGCTGCTTAACTAGCCACCTGGCCCCTGAAGGTATCAGCCCCAACCCCCACCCCAGACTCAGTTTTCTCATCTGTAAAAGAGTAAAAAAGACAGACTCATGTTTAGATCTGGAAGGATGCCTGTTTTTTGTTTTTTAAGTCCATTTCAGAAGGAAAATAATGAAGATTTCTAATACCTGTTCTATCTGTTGCATTTGATTGTGGAGGTGATGAGAAGAAACAGTGAACCAAGACATTTGGTAAAACAAAGGAAAATTGATACCTAAGAATTTTATTATTATTATTTCTGATGTCTTCCATCCTCAAACATTTCAGAGTCCCTAAGAGGAAGACAGAGACAGAAGTGGGTTATGCCTGCTTAGGTATTTGATGTGCACGTCTGTCTGTGCATCTGTATACTTATCTCATTATCTAGAGTAGAGAGAAAGGATGGGTGTGTGTGTGGGGGGAGACAGGGCCACGTACTGCAGTTCTAAGGACTTATTTGTAAGGGGGAGGGACAATCTTGAAAAATACCTATCCCCCTGGGAGCAGTGACCTAATCAAGATGTATAATTGCCTGCCTTATCTAAATGAATGCATCATTTGAGAGACAGTAATGGGCCTCCGTGTGGTTTCCATTGCAGATAGTTCTCAATTGCTATTGAGTTCTCATTTGCCATGGAGTTCATCTGCTGAAGGGTAATTATAATGTTTAACAAATATATTCCCTTTAGAGACCTGATGTGAAAGACAACATCCCTTCTCTCATCCAATCAAATGGCACAGCTCTCAGGACCGTGGCTGCAGAGCCGGGAAGCGTGGGCATTTCCACTTCCTAGCTCAATGGCTTTCATCAGGACAGCATGGAGAATGTGGTCTCAGGGGGTGGGTGAGACTGCAAGGTCAGGACCTCCAGGGAGGCTGGTCCCTCACCCACGCACATGCCCACTGTCTCTCAGGACTTGCTGACGAATTCCAAGAAAGCTTGAAAGAATATGCCCCATCACGTATCATATCACCGCACATCCCGGTCTCAGCCATCCTTCCTCCCTCAGCCCACCAAGACAGGAGACAGAGCCTCAGCACAAAGGTGGTGCTCACCTGAAGGTACACACAGAAGCTGTGCATTTACTCTGCAGGGGTATGGGGCTACCAAAAAATAAAGACCCCAATGGGTCCCTTCTGCAGCAGGCATATGGAAAATTCACGACAAGCCTGGCAGTGTCCTGGGAGCTGAATGATGAGTGCCACTGCCCTCAGTCGAAAGAAAAGAAAAAGCGAATAATGGACGGACTTGGAAGAAGATGTCCCAAACCCTCTATAGAGTTGTTGTGGCCAGTCTCTGTCCATCAAAGGATGACACAGAGACTTGCTTGTGGAGAGACCGAGTGAGTGTGGCCCTCTGAGGGGGGCCGGCTGTAGCAACGCAGGCCAGCACATCTATCCTTGTCTCACCCCACTCCCATCCTATCCCCAGGTTGGTCTACCAGATGTACTCAGCTTGAGGACAGGGCCACATGTGCCGTATGCACTCGCATCCCTGGTGGCTGGCCCTAGTCCTAACGGCCCTGTCTCAATAACCATTTGCGGACTGGATGTCAAATGGAACACAGAAATGAGTAAATCTGTTGTCCGTGGCCAGATGCCTGCCTTTCTGTTTCAAGATGCTGCATTCACGGCAGTCCTCCATGTCATCCCCTTTCCCAAGGACTCAGCCACAGTGAGGCTCAGGGGTGAGTTGCTGCGACACTCTAGATACAAAGTCATGGTGTACCTTCATGGAAAACTGAGAAGAGCTGGGAGAGAGATGCCTGAGGCAGAGATGACAGCCATGGGGACCACTCACAGTGCCTGCTCCAGTGGCCACCAGGGGCCCACCATGCCTGGGGTGAGCACTCGCCACTTTGAGCCCAGGGATCCACCTGTGTTGCCACGGCAGGTACCACAGGGGCTCACAGAAGTGATGGATGGATTGATTTGTTTATTGGGCCTTTTATTTATCATGACTAGCGTGATGGATGGAATTTAGTAGAGGGGGAAGGAGAGTGGGGACAATTGGGTTTGGAGAGCCGTCCGTCAGCTGCAGAGTGGCTGAGCCAGCATCCAGTTATTAGCTCAGAAAATAAAATTTCTCTCCCGTCATCACTTTCTCCTTTGTTGGAAAGATATTTTCTCCCACCCACATTAATAAAATACAATAATAAAAAAATATGGCCACTGAGGAGGAAGAAGGACGGGTTGGAGCAGGAAGGACGCCAGGGATTTGTTTAACTGAATCATTTCTGTGTCTCTCCTTGAACACTTTGATTAAAGCCAGGGGACCCCAATCAAAGCCACTGAAAGGAAATAAAAAGATGTCTGAGAACAATTTCAATTGCTGGAATTTTCCCTCCTGTGTTCTATTATGATGGGGGGTGGGCAGAGTGTGTGAAGGGGGAAAAAAAAGAGAGTTCTATTTGGCCCTCTTTTGATCTTTCAAAGAAAAGAAGAACATTTAAAAAAAGAAAAAGAAGAAGAGAAATTGACACCGATCTTGTTCCCCTTTTCCCTTCGCCGGTGTCAATAACTCAACTGGATTTGAAGGGAGATATGAACAGCTACTGAGCTCAGGCCGTGCACAAATCAAAACCAGCAGTGTGTAATCAGAGGGGTTTACAAGGCCACGAGAGTCACCCAGGGCCCTCTCTCCATCATGGAACCTGTTCCTTCCCGGTCCCCACTCAAGGCATTCGACGACTTGGAAGCCTCGGTAGCATGGTGAAGTCAGGCCAGGGCTGGAGGGAGGAGATGCACAGGCTACAATGCTCAGGTCTGCCTTGAAGGAGTTTGCTGGAGAGCCACCTGCAGGGAAGGACGCCATCCATGAGTAGGGCTGCTGCACCAAACAACTCAAAAGGTGGCTCAGGGAAGCCACAGGTGGGTAAGACCAGGACACAAGTGCTCACCGCATTTCTGGGATGGAGTCAGTGTAACCAGCCCCATCCATCTCCAGGGAGGGCCACACCCTCTCTATACCAATCTCACCCAACTTCCCAAGGAAGTTGAGAAGAATCAGGGGCATCTGCACTAAGAAACACTGATGCAGGTGCTGGAAGGGCAGAGATGGGAAGCCAGCTGCCAGGCATGCAACCTCTGCCTGATGGGCGGTGACAGCCTGGGGTGTGGTGTTGAGAACGACTCGGATGCTGCATTTGCACTCAGTAGAAAGTGATTCGACCAAATAAGTGATTCTGCCAAAGGGTCAGAAGAAAGCCAAAGTACCACGTGCCATCTATATGCCACCTCTGGGACCCTGAAGAAAGCCCCGGGCATGAATCCCAAAGACCACGCATGATCTATGACCTTAGGAAAGACACCTCAGCATTTCCAAGTCACAAGTGCTGTATCATTACAATAATAACGATGAGCAGAAAACTGGTATTTGTATGTGGACTTTGCAATTTCTGAAACATGTCCATATATGTTATCTTTTTATAGTAAAATATACATGACACATAATTTACCATTTTAGCCATTTTAAGTGGACAGTTCAGTGTCATTAAGTACATTTCACCCTGTGGTGGTGTGACAACTACCACCACCGTCTCCAGGACATTTTCATGTTCCCAGGCTGAAAGTCTATGCCCCTTAAACAGGAAGTAGAAGGTGACCACCCTTCTACTCTCTGACTCTATGAAGTTGACCACCCTTAGGAGATGTGTTAGGATTTGGATATGAGACCCCCCACCCCACCCCACCCCCCCAAAAAAAATCCAACTCCTGCGTCCTGCAGGATATTCAGACCAGAGTTGATTGGATTGTGGGAGCGGTAAGCTAATCCGTCCCAGTTTGATGGACTAACTGGGTGGTGACTGTAGGCAGGTGGGACGTGGCTGGAGAAGGTGGGTCACTGAGGGTGTGCCCTGGGAGGGGGCTTCTTCTCTGCAGTCCCCTTTCTCTCTCTGCTTCTCAGCTGCCTTAGCAGCATGGCTTCCTCCCACCACGCCCTTCTGCCATGATGGTCTGCCTCACCTTGGGCCCAGAGCAATGGAGTTGCCCAGCCATGAACTCAATCTCAGAAACCATGAGCCAAAATTAACTTTTCCTTCTCTAAATTGTTCTTGTCAGGAATTTTGGTCACAGAGACAACAAGCTAATAATACATGATGATATGAGGCAGACATAATTAAACCCATGGGCTTAACCACTGCACCAAACTATGAGAATGGTGAGGGAAAGAACCATCATTTTCCACATCCCCTCAGCAAGGCCACAGAATGAAAATTTGGGGTAATAAATAAGTGGAATCCTATGGTATTTATCCTTTTGTGACTGGCTTATTTCACTTGGTATAATGTCTTCAAGGCTCATCATGTTATAGCACATGCCAGAATTTCTTCCCTTTTTAAGACTGACTAATGTGCCATTGTATGGACATACCACATTTTGTTTACCCAGTCATCCTTCAATGGACACTTAGCTTGCTTCCACCTTTTAGTTATTTTGAATTAAACTGCTATAAATATGGATGGACAAGTATTTACTTGAGATCTTGTTTTCAATTATTCTGGAGATTATCTAGGAATAGAATTATTGGATTATATGGTAATTACATGTTTAGTTTTTAAAGAAATAACCATACTGCTACCATCTCTTTTAAAATTTCAACTATTAACGTCCATTTGGAATACTTCACGGAGGAGCTGAAGGATCCCAATGAGATAAAAGTTGAAGAAACTCAGGTTAACATCAGCCAGGTATGACCTGGACCCGGCCAGGAACATGTGGCGAATTCCCTTCCTGGCCACTGCCCAGGCTGCAGCTGGTGGGCCACCTTGCTCTGGCAGAGCACCAGGAGGGAGGAGCAACAGCCTGAGCCCATCGACTTCATCACCGCGGGGACCAGCATTCTGGTGGGAAAGAACATTCTCGCTCTCGGCTACAATATCTCCCTTGGCAGGGGGATGGCTCAGATGCTGCCCCCTGGAATCAGACCCATCTGTGAGAGGCCTGGGGAGTAGGGGAGGGAAGGAGAGGGAAGGATGGGCAGCCGTGGTGGGAGGAAACCACTGACATTTTGGTTGTGACATATTTATGTTCAGACCTTGTCATGTGGAGCTAATGATAGGATATTCTGATAGGGACTCAGCTCTCAAAGAATGGGCTAAAAAGAAAGCAATGCACTGCCTTTCTTTGTTCCACAAAGGCCTGGCAGCTGGTGAGATCAGGGCTTGCTTGCCAGAGTACAAAGCTTCAGAGTCCTGTCCTCTCTGATGGGCAGTGGTCTAATGCCAGCTCATAGCCATTAAGAAGCAGAGCTGCCTGGAAGCGTCCCAGCCCGGGCCACCACTGGCCTCCGGGGGAGGCAAACAGCTTGACAGGCTCTTTCTGCCTCTATAAAGTTGTCTACAATTCACCAGACTTAAAAGGGCCCACGGAGGGTCGGCCCTTCTCCCACCCTCCTGCCTGGAGCAGACACGAGTGAGACAGTTCCAAACCAGCAGAGATTTTCCTCATTACCCAACATCCCCGTCCTGCAACCTTGCTCAGGGGATGTGGGGAATGATGGTCCTTTTCCTCCCCATCTTCACAGTTTAATGCAGTGGATCCACTAGTGGGCTCTGGGAATCAAACTCAGTTTGACTCCAGGGCGGACACTGAATAGTCTGTGAAGTTAGGATATTATTATAATTATCATTTCTTCATATGCTTCATCTTCATACACTTCATTTGTAAACTGAAGATAAAAGTATCTGCCTTATGCCATCATTGAATGATATAAGGTCCTGGCACGGAGGAGCTCAAGGTAAGCCATGAGCGTTGCTGTCTGTCCCAATGGATGGATCCTGTCTGGGGAAGATGTTACCAAAAGCCTATTGAAACAGCCTTACGTGCTCATGAATACCCTTCCGACCTGTGTGAGTCAGCTTTTCATTTCTGTGACCAAAGTGACTGACAAGAACAACTTCAAGGAGGAAAAGTTTATTTGGGGCTCAGAGTTTCAGAAGTTCAGTCCACGGTCAGCAGGCTCCATGGCTCATGGCCTGAGGTGGGGCAGATCATCTCGGCAGAAGGGTGTGACAGAGGAAGCTGCTCAGCTTATGGCAAGAAGGGAAGGGGGTGTGGAGAGAGAGAGAGGCAGAGACAGACAGAAGGACAAGCCCACACTCCCAGTGAACCACTTCCTTCAGCCATGCCCCCATCCAGTACCTATTGAAATTACTAATTCAACATTCAGATAAAGCCACTGAAGAGGTCAGAGTTTTCCTAACCTAGTCATTTTACCTGGAACATCCCTGCATGGCCTAACTAACACATGAGCTTTTCGGGAGACATAGAGATCCTAATCTTAATCCTACCAGTGCTCCTAAGAGCTGGATTTGGGTGTTTCTGGTATGACAATGACTTCCCACCAAATTTGAAAATTGGGGAAACAAACTAAAAGTCTACGTCTGGCTCATTTAGCTGCAGCAGCAGTCAGCTGAGAGTGCTCTGTGGTGACTCAGTAAAGAAAACTCTGGGGAACGCTGGTCCCTTGAGTACATGGGGAAGGTGTCCTGCAAGTGTGTCCAGGCTTGGTTGCCCTGTTTTTTCCAACAGCTCTTCCTTGGTGGAGAGGGAGTAAGTGAGGGGAGCTGGAATGGATTCTAGCCTTAATTCTGTCTTGAGGAAGCTACCTCCCACCTTGGGGATTCAGTTTCCCGGTATTTAAAATACAGGGTTGCACAGATAAATTTCTAGAATGCATTATACTTTATGGATCCATGATCCTGGGAGTCTGGCTAATTGGTAGGGAAACGAGGAAAGGAAAGGAGAGCTATTTATATGAGACACAGGGTACAAGGGGAGCCCAAATCCAGGTCTCCTGATACCCAGGCCTCAGAGGAGAAGGAGATTCAGAAAGGACAGGCATCAGCAAAGAAATATTTCCTCTGCCAACTCCTCTAGATAGAAACCCACATCCCCAGGGAAAGAGCGTAACTCTCAATTCTTTTGAAAATCTTAAAAAATATGCTGGCAAAGCACGTCACAAAGAGGAAAGCTGGGTGGCCCTGGCTTCTCCCCTTCTGTGACAGTAAGCACGAAAGGCAGGACCCCTTTGCCTTCACGGTCCCCTGGTGTCTCGCAGTCTTTCACCTGCACAGAAACAGTGGGATGAGTGAGACATTATGAACCTGTCTCAATGCGACTATGGTTACAGGGGACTCCACATGGAGAGAAAGTGGAAAAAACCTGTGACCCAGCCTTGACCCCAGAGAGGGTGGCAAGTGACCCCTTAACCTCAGGTGTTGTGCAGTGTCTGGAGGAGAGACCCTTCTCTCTTTTTATTTGTACTTCCTGGACCTTAAAAGTTCCTGTCTACTTCCTAGACCCTCATAGACCTTGTGCCTTCTAAGTCTCCTACCTTTTAAGGTTTTCCTACCTTAAAAAAAAAAATTAAACAAGAAGTATTTCTATTTCTGTCTCTGGTCAATCTCAAAGGTAGGAGCTTTCCAGGAAATCAAGGATAACTATCTGGAAAGAAGGATATGGCTCATGTTCCAGCGAAGGAACTATAGTAAGGGGTCATTTAAAATTTCACATTGGAAAAATTAATGGAAGAATAACTGAGAAGTCCCGATGAGGTATATGATGGTCAGAACTTTAAGTAAATCAAGAAAGAGAGATCTAAAATTACCTGGAACTTAAACCCTCACTAAGGGTGGGACTCCGTGTGTGGATGTACTAGCCATGTGGACGACATTTAAGGAAAGGAGATGTAATGGTGGGCGGCACTGGGTCTGCTGTGCAGTCCAGACTCCGCTGCCCGGGACCAGAGACCACCGAGAAGATAGGCGGGTGGCCTCCGTGATCCAAGAAGCCCTCCTCCAGCACCACCACACCAACTGCTTCAGGTGTGACAGGGAGATGGAGCAGTGCCACCCGACAGAAGGAAATTCAGGGCAGCCAGACGGCAGGGCTGACGCAGGAGGATATGACTTGGGGCCTGGGAGGAGGATGTTGGGTGGAGTAGTGAGGAGTGGAGCCTTCAAGGATGGCTGGAGTGGGACAAAGGGGACAGAAGAGAAGATGGAGAAACCAGGAAAAATAATGAGGGGGAGACAATAAACCACCACTAATGACTAGTCCCCATCATCAGAGGCCATGTGTCCAGGGAGAATGTGCGTAGGACCCCCTGAGACAGGAGTAGAGGGCTTTAGTGAGAATAGGGCAGACATGGGACCCAGGCCCTGTCCCTGAACCGAATGGAGCCCTCGCCATGGCCCTGCAGAGCAGGTGGTTCTTAGGTAGGGCCCAGGGAGGCTGCTCCACACCCCCCTTTGTGAGCAGTGGAACTACAATTCCCACCAGGCCTGCTGGCCAAAGCCCTTTCCCTTTCTTCCCTTTCTGCAGTGACACTTCTTCACTACGTCCCGATGGAGAGCAGAGATCATCAAAGGGGAGGGGCAGGAAGTCTCCTGTGACAACGCAGAGGAGACACATGGCCACCATCAGGAGAGTGGTAAAAGGGGATGCAGGCTTGGGAATGGGCTGGACAGCAGGGTACTGACTGTCCCCAAAGGAAATCCCCTCAGCATGATCCAAGGGGGACCAGTGTCATCTCTCTGAGAAAAGAGAATGACAGCAACAGACGGGGTCATCGCATGGCACCATTTTTGACTCTTCTGTTTGAGTCAGCTTTTCTTAAAAAAAAAAAAAAAAAAAAAAAAACAGGCAAAAACTACTTGGTTGACGATTAAGCTCTGAAATAAAAGCAGAAAGGAGATGGACATGGAGGAGAGTGGAGAGGAGAATGAGAGACGTGGCTGTCAACACCCAGGCCCTGGCTCTCTTGTCCCCCTCCTTCCTGCCTGTGGCTCCATGGCCTGTCATCAGGCATCCAGAGGAACCGCTGTCTGAGCCCCAGCCCAGCCACTGGGGTCCCTCAGAGCCCAGAGGAGGAGCCGGGGTCCTGCTCTTTCCTGCCCCTGCCCACTCACATGTGGGAGGGGGTCCAGGGAAGCCCTCAGCAGCCTGCACCTCGGGCTCAGAGCACCTAACGCAGGGAGAGGTCATCCTGCCTGGCTCAAGGACATTTGAGTCTGCCCTGGGCACCATGCCCATCTCCGTTGACAACTGCAGATGAGGCGGCAGCTGAGGAGAGTTGACAAGCACACTTCTGCTGAGGAGCCAGGCCCAGCCCTGAAGGAAGGAGCTCAGCCCTCCAGACAGCACAGTTGCCAGCCACTAGGCACACAGTGACATTGGATTTGGAGCCATGACCTTGGGAATCCACATCGGATCTGTATCAGGCATGGCCTTCACCTCACAGAGCACTCTGACAATGTCGGCTGCTCTCTGGGGCCTCCTGGGAGGCCTTCCCCTGCCAGGCCTCTTTTCCCTGCGCCCCCCTCCTGCCCTAATTCAAACCATCCCATTTCTTCATCCCTCTGCATCCAGATCTCCATTTGGGTTTACCTGCTTGGATCTGCTCCGCTGGAGAGCCTGGCTGCTCGGAGCCCAGAGCCTCTCCCAGCCCTTTAACATGAGATGAGAGGATCCCTCGCCTCCACATTCCACCAACACAGCTCCTTTCAACTTCTGTCTTCCCCTCGGGCAAAATCAGCAGCAAAGACCGTGCTAAGCTGAGTGGCCTAAGCCCCTCCTTTGATTCTCAGGCCCCAAGAGCCACCCAGGCGCCAGCAAACTGCTAAGATGCATCACCAGACCCCTTGCTGATATCATAAGCATTTTTCCCGTCTCAGCAAACTGACAGGACTTGGCTACCCCAGGAGGAGAGCAGAGAGCTCCCCAGGCCTGGAGAGAACAGAGGAGCGCTGGTCGATGGCTCCCTTGTCCCCTGTCACCAATCCACGGAAACTCCCAAGACGGAGGTAGGGCCTGCACTGCCTCCATTAATGCAAGGAGCCAGAGGGCCGCAGGGAAGGATGGAAGAGTCCCTGTGGGTGTCACATACGCCAAAAAGAGAAAGCGCCTAGGATGGGTGTTGACAGGGAAACAGATCCTGCCAAGGCTCTGCCAAAAAGCAGGCACTCCACGTGTGCCCTGAAACCATCGCTTTGAACAATGATCACATCAAAGAAAGGGAGTTTTTATGGACACTCTGGAGAGGAATGGTTTTGATACCTAATCTGTCCAGCACAGCCCCCTGAGCAGTAGGTACCAACAGGTGGTATGCAGCAAGTCTGAAGCTCGGCCCCCTTGCTGGGCAAACCCAAGTGGGTAAAGCCCAAGAGGCAAGTGTCAGCTTGGGCGCCTCCTCTCAGATCCTAACCCTGCATGGGAACAAAAGTACAGAAACCCAGGTGCGTGCTTCCCAAGTGCTCTTCTGGTGGGTGGATTCCCTGTCACCTCACATGCTCCCCTGGGCCTGAGGCTTGAGGGCAGTAGGAGGCAGCCACGTGGGGATGGGGTGACTGGGTGACCCAGCGGTTTCCAAAGCCAGGGTCATGTGACCTCTTGGCTTGACCGTGACCTCCCTATGCTTCATGGATTCTTGCTTGGCCTTATTAGAATTCTTAGGCCTTGGAAATAAAATCACTGACCTGTTCAAGAAACTCTCAATGTCGTTAATAGTACTTGTTCTGAATCTATAGTTGGCCCCTGTATCTGGGGGTTCTGCATCTGTGGATTCAAGCAACCACGAATCAAAAATATTCAGAAAAAAATCACATTTGTATTGAAAATATACAAACTTTTTCCTGCCGTTATTCCCAAACAATACAGTATAACGATTTATATAGCATATAAATTCCATTAGGCATTATAACCAACATATAGATTATTTAAAGTTTACAGGAGAATATGTGTGGCTTATATGCAAATACCATGCCATTCTGCATAAAGGACTTGAGTGTCTGAGTGTTCTGGTGTCTGCAGGGGGCTCTGGAACCAACGTCCTGTGGATAACCCAGAGATGACTGTATACAGTGGTGCCAACTCTCTTTGATTCTGTGTGTGTGAATCCCTTATTTCCATTCCGCTCATATCACTTCACATAAGAAGCACCAACAAGTGTGTCTGTGTCATGAACTCACCCAGAGGCGCCATGAGCAGAGGCTTTTCTTAGAAGGGTTCTGTGACTCATCCTTCTCATCTGTCCTCCCCACGCTGCTCAGCCCTAGGTGTTGATGGGTGTCCCCTGTCCCTAGGCAGAACTATGTTCTTGAACAGGCATCATGCACCCCGGGAGCTGACGACCCACTTTAGCCTGGAGGGCTTCCGATGTCGCAGGTGTGAGGGCTCTGCCCGGGTCGCACAGGCACCTGCGTGAGTGTCGGTCACGTGTGGACAGGCACGCTGGTGGGCAGAGGCAGAGGTGGAGAGGGAATTGGAAGAGTGAGAGGAAATCCCGGAGGAGAAGAACAGGGGAGGGGGAGGGCATGCCTTGGGCTAGAGTCAGATGGCAGGGGCACGTGGTGCTGGGGCTGCAGGGGTGGACAGGCTGGGGCGGGAGCAAACATGGAGAGGAGGCTCTGTGTTCCACACACGGAAGGTGCACGGAAGAGAGAAAGAAGGGACAGGAGGAACACGTTTACCAACACTGCCCCTTGATCCTCTCAGATGGCCCTGGGACAAAGTGACCCCACAACTTCTGGACATTCTCTTCCCTTAGAGTCTGGCTCTTTCTCCAGCTCTTTGAATCACATCTTTAGAGCTTCTCTCAAGGACATCTGTATCTTCCCGATGTTGGGGCGCACTGCTGGGCTGAGCACGGTGGGTGCAGCCATGGGATGGAGACCCCATTCTCCTCTAGGAGTTCACAGGACCCAGGCCCTGGGAGGCCTGATGGTAGGACCAAACTCACCTTGAGCCTAGAAGGGAGGAGGCCCCAGGGAGGGAGCCTTAAGTTGGGGAGTGGGGAGAGATTGTCACAGAAGTCCTTGGAAAGAAGTCATTAAAGAGAAGGCAATGGGGACAGGACATCCTTCATCACAGTCCCTGGTGAAGCCTCTCTGAGCTCCTCCCCACCCACATGCCCACACGAGACCTGGCACACCCTAGTCACAGAAGCACTCCGCAGTCCCTATAAACAGACTGAGAAATGAGCCTGGTAACCCCTGAGTGGGAAGGAGAGCACAGCTGGATGTGAGGACCTAACGTCATGCCTCCTATGCCACAAGACACCGTCTTTTGATGATCTGTCACCACTCTTGAGTGATTGTGAATCACTATGATGGACACTCACATGACCTTGTCCCAGTCTGGCTCTTGCCTCTGACTCAACTCATCAACCACAGTCCCCCTGGCCAATCTCATGGTACTCAAGCATGATTGGCACATAGAAATGCTCTTGAAAAGACTTCAGGTGACCTGGCATTACGGTGCCCAGTAGGGCTGCAAGGCAAGGGGTTGAGCAGACACTGTGCACTTGCCAGCAAGGAGCTTAAACTTTCCAATCCAAAGGAAGCAGAAAGACATGATGGAAGCCAAGTCAGAGACGATAACCTCAAGGAGTCTGCTGTTTTGATTATAAGTGTCCCCAGGATCAGAAGCTGCACAGCAGCCAGCCACACCACACCCGCCCCACACATGTTGTGGTCTGCGCCCCGCTTACTCCAGCACCTTCTTCACTGAAGACATCTCTCTGGAGAGGGACCCATAGCAGAACAGCTACTGTGACCAGGGGGCAGGCAGGAGCAGAAGCTCCTAAGCCTCCACACCTCCCAGGGCAGGTGTTACTCATGCTCTCTGCCGTCTCCACCCAGGAGCCCGAAGGATGAGGTGGAAAGATGAAGACATTTTAGAATCAAAACTACAGAAGTGTATCCCCCTCCAAATCTAGAAGAGTGCCGTACCCATGGCTGGCACTGGGCAAATATCTGATGGAGGAAATCCAGGCTCTCCACACCCACAGTATGACTTTGTATAACTTCTAGAAAGTCTTCACTTTCTCACCTCTAAATAGGGAAAGCTGGGAAGTTGCAAGAAGATAATCTTTGCCATGGGCTCAACAGAGGGCTTGGCATTGAAACCTGGGAAGCACTATGGAAACTGGCATTTCTGAAGCATGTACCAGCAAAATGATAAAATGCTTTAATGCGATGCCAATAATGTAATACTAACCATTTATTGAGTATTTACTCTGTGCCAGGCACTTTTCTAAGGGCTTAGCATCCATTATCCCTGTTAATCTTCAAAATACTGTATGGTTGGTAAATACCATTATCCCCACTCTGCACACCTAACAATGCCAAGCTTTGCAAGCAGCCAGACCATGATATGGTCAGGCAGTAGGAAGGAACAAGGAAACCTGCAGAACAGGTGGGACAAGCCCTGATTCCCTGTCGATGTCTGGCTGAGCTTTATTGTCAAGGTCTTCAACCCCAGAGACTTCAGGAAAGCTTCATGCAGAGGGCCTGGTGGTTGGCCAAGCCTGGTCTTGAAATGCTCTCCCTGGAGCAAATTCAAGAGGAATCCAAAGTCAAGGTCTAGAGAAGTCCAGAGGAAGGCGAGGAAAGGCCCCAGGGACTCTCACATGAGGACACCGTGGTTGGGCCAGGCCTCCCTGCTCCTAGTTGTGCTTACAGAACTGGGGAGGCCACCAGGGCATCAGCAAGAGAGGCTGGATTGGACCTGCCTGGCCATCGGCCTTTTAAGGGGAGAGACCCAGAAGCACACATTTTTCCTGACTTGTCTTATTTTCCCTGTTAACGTTACCGTTATGAAGTTCAGGGGCCTTTTGAAGTCACTGTGTTCGGATTTTAAAACACATATACTCCAAACCACTGGGCCTTCATTAGGGGGAAAAAAAAACCTGTTGGATCGTTTGGCTACTAACGGCGTTTTGCTTTTTTAGCCAAGTAATGAGGCACCCATGGAAATGGAAGGACGGAGAAACGAAAACCAAAGGAAGGACTCTGGGAAAATGGGAAACTTTCATCCAAGGTAAGAAACCCTTATGGCTCTTATTAGGCTTTCTGTTCTTTCGGGGAGGTCCCTCGACTTTAATAAAATCTCATTTTCCCTGTAAATTCTCCCATGTGGTGGTTGGGGGGGGCAGAGTTTAATGGGGATAGAAGAGATGATTCCAACCTGAGGCTCAGGTTGGGGGGGCCCCCTCACTCCTTCCCAGCAGCTGGGATTGATCACCGCCTGCGCAGCAACTCTGTCCCTGCACATCAGAGAATGATCACGAGCCATTACATGCTGACCTGGGCCCAACAAAGATGGCAGCGTGGCTCCTGTTCATCCCCAGGTTTAGGACGAAGCTCCTTCTGGTCTTTATTAAAAGCGGACCCAAGGAGTGAGCGATGAGTTTCACCATGTGATTTATTAGGGGCATCTGCATTTGAAAGCCTCCGTGGTGGCTTTAATCCATGCCTAGCTCCTTAAGGTCCCCATTAGCACCAGGCGATTGTGTTCATGAGGAGCTGCTGAGCTTGATGGATTCATCTCTCCTGTCATGTGCAATTCTATCTGGGGGTCTCACTTTCCGTTCAGAGGGGCTGATCCACTATGCCTTAATACCACATGACAGGTACCTTCAGAAAACAAGAAGGATGTCACAGGAAGCTGTTGGGAGATGCCAAGACTGAGCCAGTAAAGGCTGGAGGGAAGGCGAGGGTGAGCAGCTCATAATTAGAAGTTACTGGTGGGTATCAGAATGCATCCATCAGAAATCCACAGGGATGAACATACCCAGAGACCTCTTGGGTTGTGGGAATGGATATTGGTTCTGGGCTTTTCCTCCACTATTGCCAAAGGATCGCCCCTTACTGAACCCTTGAATTCTAACCATTGCTTCTCCATCCCCCAAATTTCTGTCTCACTCCCTTTGTCCCCAAGACAAACAGAAATGCCATGACGAGCAAAACAAGCTTGTGAGAAGCCCTTGCACTGACAGAGGACACGTAGCTTTGACCTAGCAATCTTAGTATCCACTCAAACAGACACACTTACTCTTCAATCCACAAAAATATGCTTCAGCTTTCTGCAGGGAGAAAACATGTGAAGTAGGTGGTGTGTGGTCAGTTCCAGCCATCTTTTCTGCCCTGGGACAAGCTTTCTGTCCTTTTCAAGGTGTCAGAGAGAGATGAATAGATGGTGTGCTAACGTGTGTGTGGAGAAGGCCACCAAAGGCAAAGCTATCCCCTACCTTCCCCATCTTGGATGTCACATGGCTTCTATGGTGGATACTCCCCTCATCTGTGCACAGGCCTGGGAGGGACCTGGTGGGAAAGGTACCTGGTCAGACAGAGACTAGAGGGGCTTCTCAGGTGCCCACTCATCTTCCATATCATCTCCAACCACCCCCTAACACCAGAAAGGTTTAAGACATCATTGTCAAACTCACACAGACATCTCCCTGAGGATCCAGAAGTCTGGTTGTCCCCCAAGAGGTGGGAAAGACTTTGGAGGTTCAAGGACAACACCAGGTACACTGGGTCCCTGGGCTCTAGACTCAATTCACCCAAAGCAAATGACAGAAAATCCCCAACCTAGGAATGGTTTGATTGGGGATTTTTGGACTTCGTGGTGCAGAAGCACACCATACAACCATTCTGGTGCCAGTGGTAGTCAGTTAATTACAGCAGCTACCCGACGTGCTATTATAAAATAGGCTTTGTGTATAGATGAGCTTGCTCCACCATGGGCTCATGCCAGTGTCCTGAGCAGGTTGAAGGAAAGCTAGGTCGAGGTATGATGTTTGGGAGGTTATGCATCATTGACCTTAAGATACTTCAGCTTAGATTGGGGCTGTATGGACATGACTCCATCAGACGTGAGGAGCATCTATACAATGTGCATGTTCAGTGTGGGGCCCTGGGGATCCAAAGATGAATGAACCTACCCCAGAAGTCCACACAAAGAATCTAGTAAGAACGGCAGTCAGCTGATTGAATAACCACCACAAGGTGTGACCTGGGCCACCGGGCATGTATTGGAGGGCCCAGTAGTAGTCTAGGGAAAGGAGCAATTTGGTCTGCCCAGGAATAAGGAGGAAGAAAGGGATAGATCTGAGAAGGTGACCTTTGAATTAAGAAGGATCTAGAACAGGTGAGAAAGTCGCCGTGGTGGACAGGGAAAGCAACATGTTCTGTGTGGGAGGCGGAGTTGGGTGCCATGATGAGTAACAGAATACAATTCAGAATTGCTGGAGGGGACCTTGCATGGTATTTAGAAGGAAAACAGTTAATGGGAACCAAGAGGAGAAGGAACAATTATTCTTTTCAGTTCAGAAAATCCCTCAAAGAAAAAAAAAAAAAGATAGAAAGTGAGGTCTCAGTCCCAGTTCAGCAGGGGTGACCTTAGACAAAGGCCCAGACCTCACAGAGCCTCCACTTCCTGCAAGGCAGGAAGGGCCACACCTACAGCTCCTCCCCCGCCCCCACTTTGGTTGTGAGAATCAAATATAAACACAGTTTTAGAATCACTGCTACTAGGAAGACCGCAGAGAGCTGGGGAGAGGTGAAAAGCACTGTCCTGTCTCCGCCAGGCAGGGAGGCATGGGCCCAGGCAGCGTGCAAAGTTTGCCCCAAAGTCCTTGGAGTTTATATGCCAGGGGGAAAAGTGTCCATTGCTTCATGAGGCGAAATACCACAAGCCAAGGGCACAGGGAAAGGGCCACCTTCCCATGTGTTGTCTCCAGGCAGGGACATGTGCTGAAATGAGTCCCCGCGCCCACTGCTTCCCAGTTGAATAGCCACATCTTCTCATTTACACTCCACTCGGCTCTCACAAAGATTTTCCTTTAAAAAGATTTTTTTTTTTTTGAAGGTCCTTCAAACTCGGAGACTATCAACAGTGATGTTAGGCAGGGCACTTTCAGCAAGAAGCAGCCGTAAGAAAATACAATTGCTGCTGTTAAATTTCTGCTCCCAGGAAGCCATTTGCTCCATGATGACCCCTTTTCAGGAGCCTGATCAATCACTGTTAAGGTAGGAGAGAAGCCCCCAGCCCTCCTAAGATCTCCATCCTGCAGGGCAGCCAGAAACCATCTCCTTTAATTCCATCCAGCCGGGCCTGCCCACGGCTTTGTTCTGGGTTTGGAATCAGGAGAAATTGTGCCCTAGACTGTTCTAGAAAGGACATGGCCTGCTCTGGCCCCACCTGCCCTGGGGCTTCTGTGTGCTTGCCTGCCTCTCTGTCCTGCCTCTCCCACCTCCGTGCACACAGGGCTCTTCCTCTCCCTGTGTGAACCCAGCCTTTGGCAACGTGTGCTCATGGAAACTTCTCTCGCCTGCGTTGCTCTCTTCATCAAACATGAATGCTAGCAAAAGCTCCTCTCCCAGCCTCATGAATTTTGTAAAAAACAAAACAGGGAAAAAAAATCTACACTATATTCCCCAGATGTTCTCTATGAGACAATTGGAGGACCTCTCTCTCTCTCTCTCTCTGTCTCTGCTGGGAAAGGCTTTTTAGGAAAAGCTGGTGAATAGGAGACACTTCATGCTACAAAATAGCAGCTTAGTAGCCTTGTTTACCGGGACCCAATTGGAAAAGCACCAGATCCCAAAATAAATAAGTTCTCTCTTCTTCCTACCAAAATTGTTTCAATTGATTTCAATCCTAAAGATCATTTTTCCAAGCCAAATGCCCTTTGCTCCCCCAGACCACACAGGAGGGTGCACACAAGACGTGTTCTCTGATAAGCCCAGAGCTTACCTCACACACCCTTCTTCCAGCTCTAAGGGAAAGAAAAAGAAGAGGAAGATGAGAGCCTGCAAGATGGCTTCCTGTGACAGGGAGGTCCTGTGGTGTACCCACCTATGAGACCAGACAGCACCCAGGAGAGGGGACCTCAGCCTCCAGTCTGGGGTGAGGCACTTCTTCCTCCCTAGCACCCCACGGCATCTGCAGAAGCAGCCTCTTTCCACCTCAGGCCCTCCCTACCTCAGGGCCTCACGGCTGGGAGAGACCCTTTGATTTCCTCCTGCCCCTCAGTGGCCACCAGCTCGGAATGAGCAAAGTAGTTCTGCTTTCTACTCGAGAATCACTTTGCTTTCCGGGGCTCCACTGTGAGCAGGAACATGTAGCTGGAGGTGCTGGCTGGAGCGGGAGAGGCCTGGGGCTAAGTAGAAGAAAGAGCCAGGGTGGAGAGCCAGGCAGAAGCCCGCTGCTTCTCACCACACCGCCTCGGATGAGAGAAAAGACGGGGAGACACACCAGGCTGCAGGAAGCCTCCTCAGGATGCTGAGAGGAGGGAGCCCAGGCTGTGGCACGAGAGAGCCTCTAGGGCCTTCTGGAGCAATCTATCAACTGTGCTCACACAGCACTGTGCCCCTGGGTACTGGGTGACGGGGCAGGAGCAGCACCTGGGAGGCTCCATTCATGCTCCCGTCACATGCTCCTTGTGGAGCCATCTACACTGTCCCCCAATTATCTTGCTTCTGTTAGAAACACCTAGGATCTTCTCCAACTGGGACGGTACCTAAAAGTGAGCACAAACCGTTACAGCTCACTGTCTCAGAGGCCAAAGTGCCTTTCCTCTCCTGTGTTAGAGGTCGGGTGTTCTCCAGCCAGGAAAATGGTCACTGTTCCCTTTTAAGAATGGGAGACATGCCTTAGAACAATGAGCAGGAGGATTTAATTTGGAGATCCAGCTTCTTAGCACCCTTGGCACATGGCTGGCACACAGTCTGTTCTGGGAGATTATGTCTTGAGTTACTGGTTAAGGCCCACCTCCCTAACATGGGACAGTCCCCAGATAATAGGGGGACTCGAGAAGGAAGCATGAGGCACACTATGGCTCTGGTGGTTCCTCTCCTCCACAGGGGCATACTGTAGGACCCTTCACATCCCTGACTGCATGAGCACTGTTCTTGAAAGCTCTCTGTATTCTCAAAAACTACCAGATCTTCCAAGAAGTTTCATGAATAGGAGCCAAGGCAAATATTAACGTGGGCCAGTCCATTTCCTTCTCTGAGTCTCAGATCTCTCATGTGTAAAATGGAATTTCAGGGAAGAGAATGAGAATGATCGACATTATTGAAAAGTCCTTTCCATATAGGCTGAAATTTGGAATTCTACTCAAGGGTATAGGGCTAGTTGCAATTTAGTCTACTTTAAACAAAGATGGCAGCCAACACGATTCTGAAATGGACATTTGTCTTCTTGTCTAAAAGTTCTGAAGCAGGCATTAATTGTCTTTATAACAGGTATCCATGACAGTTGGTGCCCAGGTTCCCCAATACTGGAGATGTTTGAATGTGGGCTGGATATACACTGGGCTGCTATCTGGATTGTTGTGAGGGAAAGGTATGGATGCTGGGAGGGGGTATGTAAGCATCCAAAGGGTGACTAAACCAGGCCATGTACTGTTTCCCTTCTCACTGTGGGAGCCTATGACGTAAGAGAAGAAGGAATAGGTTGATACATCTGGCTTTTTACAAAACCCCTGACAGGGAGGAAGAAATGGGGGCAATATTCAAGGTCTCATGCAAGAAGCAGTCTTCTCTCCAAAGCATCCATGGTTCTGTCTTCTGGTTCCTGCTGGAATTTATGCATATCTCCAAGGAAGCCCTCACTCTCTGTATTATGATCTTTACAGATAATCCCTCCCTGGACTGTGGGCTATTGAGAACAGGGACTGTGCATCCATCCTGAGCGATGTCCAGCAACCAACACAGTGCCAAGAACATAATCAGCATTAGTCAAACCAGTTTTTCTTGAAGGAAAGAACAAAAGGATGAATGCAGAAACAATTTTGCCAAGGTCACCAGTGACAAAGCCAATGTTAGAACCCAGACTTCCAGAATCCTAGGCAATAGCTCTTCACAGTAACTGCAAATTGCAGAAACTTGAAAGATGATATTAAATAGGAGCATCCTCCTAGTGCATACAGTACTCTTAGATTTCAAGACTTTGGGAGTAAGAACCAGTTGTTTAATTCTTGCTTGACCTTTACCAATAGGAGATAGGGTCTTGAGCCTAGTGGCCACCATATCCCCTCCCTGCTTCACACCCCAAAACACAGCAGCCACGTCATGCAGTGTTACTGGCTTACCTAGAGCTTGAGAATTGGTTAAGAGTTGCTGCAACTAGTCCCAGATGGGATTCCAGGAGTAGAAGCAGTCCCTCCCCTTGGGGCTTCTGGGAACTAGAGATAACTTTTTTAATGAACCAAAATACCAAAGAAATAACCCTCCTGACAGTTGCCATCCATTGCCCAACTCCCTACAGACAGCTGCCTGTGGAATTTGCAGTGCTGTGGTCATGTGTGAAGGGCAGCACCAGGCCCCAGCGGTGATAACGAGGAGGCATATTTATCCAACACTCCTCCCCCAGAGAGCTCGTTTTTTTCCTTCGTTGCAATACTGTGGTCCTCTTAGCTCAACCAGCTCTCGTCCCTGGTGCAGATGCATGGGATCAGAGAACCTGCCCAGAGTTGAGCACAGCCATGGAGCAGCTGATAATGTGACGTGGCCCTTCATCTCCAGGGCTGGGGTTTAAGTACAGAGGGTTGCCAACCTCCAAGAATTTCATAACACTGACTTCAAACCACCTGCCAGCATTCCTGGAACCAGGAGATAGATAGCACTTCTCCATGGGGAGGCAGAAGGAGAGAAGGTTAGATTTAAAGTACCAGGAGAAGGGTCTTTATTTATTTATTTAGGGATACTGGGGATTGAACTCAGGGGCACTCAACCAAAGAGCCATATCCCCGGCCCTATTTTTATATTTTATTTAGAGACAGGCTCTCCCTGAGTTGCTTAGTGCCTCACTTTTGCTGAGGCTGGCTTTGAATTCACAATCCTCCTGCCTCAGCCTCCTGAGGCCTCCCAGATTACAGGCATGTGCCACTGCACCTGGCCAGGAGAAGGGTCTTATGCCAAAGCATTGATTGCTCTTGGCAAAGTTCACACAGGAAATCCTGGAAAGCAGTGGTTTTCAGACCTTAACAAGCATCAATAGCAGCCAGAGAACCTGGCTGGGCCCTAACCTCAGACACCTAAATCAGTACATCTGGGGTGGGTGGGATTGCGTATGTCTACCAAGATCCAGGCCATGCTGGTGTGGCTGGCCCAGGATCCACACTGTAGGGGGAAATGGCCTTGATTCAACTCAAGTGAACCAGGAAAACTACCAAGAACTTCCCACTGCCAAGGTGAAGGACTGGACAGGAGATCGGGTTACTAGGGATAGGGTTACTAAGGATAGTTGCAGAAATCTCCTGGGCAGGAGACTCGTGTTTCTAACATGGATCTCAATCAGTTCTGTTTAGCTTGAAGGTCATTTTATCTACCAAGGATTATCTTTAAAATCACATCCAGTACAAGATGTTAGAGTCACTCTTACATTCCAAGCACAGTGCAGGGACTGTTACATGCAAAAGCACATGCCAATCAAGGGTTAGTTGGTTGCTTTTATCCTAGTTACGAATGAGGAAATGGAGACCCAGAGATTCCTCCAAAGTGTCACAGATGGCCCAAAGAGGAGTCAGGACTCAAACTCACATCCCCAATATCATCATGTCTTCTTAAACATCTGAGGCAGGGAGCAGAGTTGCACCCCACAATATTTTCCTCAATTATGTACCAGAGACAGTGTCCAACAAGAATTAAAGGGGGGGGGGTTGGGAAAGAGTTTATCCAAAAACGTGGTCTCATAGTCAAGTAAGTTTGGAGCACTCAAATGCAAACAACAACACAAAAGTACTATTACAATACTTAAGAAAGAGGTGGCTCAAATTTGGCCAGAGAAGCTTTTATTCAAAGACAACTATTTAAACGTCAAGTGACATCACAGTTGTGCAGAACACATCCTGGTAATCTCTGGCTAGATATTAATTAAGCCAAGATTTATAACCCTATCCCATATTCTACTGAACACACACAGGACACATTTCAGGATAAACGAGAGCCGTGAATGGTGTGATCCAAGACAGATTCGTGCATTGGTGCAGGGTGGAGGCTTTCATGCAGAACACCAGGAGCCCAGCGCAGACCCAGAGGTAGACAAGAGTCACATAGCCCTGTGGGCCCCTGCAACCCCTCCAGGCCAGGAGCCAGAGGGGCCGGTCAGTATCTGATCAGGTACTTCCCCAGGCTTTCTGACTCCCACCAGAAGAACATTTGAGCTTTCTTCAATCAATTATTCACACCTCTGTTTGCTTGCTTTGAGGGAGGAAAAAAAAAAAGATAAAAAAGAAAGATCGCAGGGATGAGGAACTATAAGGAATAAGGGAGAAAAGGAAGCCCAGGGACTCTCTGGGTGGAGCAGTAGGGCAGACTCCTAGATGCACTTTCTCATGAATCCTGGCATTCTACTTTTCCCCCTGAAGCCCCCCTGAAGAGGAAGCAAGGAGAGGGTTAGAGCACAGCCCGTCTCCGGGGTCAGAACCATGCAGCCAGGACTTGAACATGAGCTTCACGCAATTGTTTGCCTTGCCTGCCTGGGAAATATTAGACCAGCCGAGGAGCACAGCGTAGACACAAGAACCCCAGCTCCTGCTGTCACCCAGCCTGCTCTAGGCCCAGTTTCTTCCTGGCTAAAATGAAGATTGCTATTAAACTCACCTGGAGGAATCCAGGTGAGAACAAAACTTAAAGGTCCCTGTGGCAGAGTCTCCCAAACCTCCCCAAGCCTTTCACCCCAAGTAAGCATAATCAATTTTGGCAAAAGGATCAAGATTTAAAAATTGCTATGTGTGGCGTTCTGGAAATAGAGATTGCTACAGCTTCAGCCCATTAATAAGGGAGAGTATTGACGTGGTCTGCCATCATTGTTATTGCTATTAAAATGATCTGCAATGATACGCTGTCCTTTGTATTCAAAGACAATGCTGCTGACACAGTATAATAAGTGCTTATTTTCCATTGAACAATTATCATCTATTGTCTAAGCTAACACTACATTAGAGAGGGTTTGCAGTGTGTATGTGGGAGCGCACATATCTGTGGATGTACATGCGTGCATTTAGGTCACACATACAAATGGATACACACATATGCAAGCATACACAAATGTACTTCTTCATGTGTACGTCTAAGTGTCTTATGTCTAGATAGGAATGTAAATTCTTATGGGCAATGATTTGCCTTTGTGCTTCTTTCGTATCATCCTGAGTTCAAAACAAGATGCACTTTTGGAGGAAGTCCTTAAGAAGTTCTGATTTACTGTCCCATTTGTCCCAGCTGTTGGGGAGGACTCATGCAAGTGCCCCTCTTGAAGCTTCATCCCTCTGAAGCCCCCTCATGGCATAAGTTGAGATGGCTGAGCCACTGAGCCAAAGAAACCCACTCAGAAAAAGATCCTTTCACTGCTGAGTTAATTGGGACACTGATTTTTAAAATTTGTTCCTTTTAGTTATACATGACAGTAGAGTGCATTTTGACATATTATACACACATGGAGTATTATAACTTATCATAATTAGGATCCCACTCTTGTGGTTGTACATGATGTGTGGAGTTTCACTGGTCGTTTGAAAATTATGTCTGATTTATTCCACTGTCTTTCCTATTCCCATCCCTCTCCCTTCCCTTCAATCCCCTTTGTCTAATCCACTGAACTTCTATTCTTCCCTCCCCCCTTGTTGTGTGTTAGCATCCACATATCAGAGAGAACATTCAACCTTTGTTTTGGGGGGTATTGGCTAATGGCACTTAGCACGAGAGTCTCCAGTGCCATCCATTTACTGGAAAATGCCATGATTTTGTTCCTCTTTATAGCTGACTAATGTTTCATTGTGTATATGTACAACATTCATCTGTTGAAGGGCACCTAGGTTGGTTCCATAGCTTAGCTGCTGTGAATGCTGCTATAAATATTGATGTGGCTGCATCATTATAGTATGTTGATTTTAAGTCCTTTAGGTATAAACTGAGGAGTGGGATAACTGGGTCCAATGATGGTTCCATTCCAAGTTTTCTGAGGAATCTCCACACTGCTTTCCAGAGTGGTTGCACCAATTTGCAGTTCCTTCAGCCATGTATGAGTGTACCTTTTTTCCCACATCCTCACCAACATTTATTGTTACTTGTATTCTTGAAAATTGCCATTCTGTTTTAAAGCATCTTTGCTCTCAGATCTGCAATTATTTCTATTTTTTTTACATTTTACTTTTTCCATTGTAAAAGTACTAAATGCTCATTGAAGAAAAATGTATACAAATAGAAAATAAATAAAACACATCTTGTTCCATTTTCCAAGCACAACTACTGTTAACATTTTTGTGTAACATTTCCTTCCATTTTTAATTTTATGCATTATAAAAAGCTCTAATTGTATCATGCTTTTTTACTTAATGTTATCTCATATGAATCAGCTACAAGATTGGCCTTTAAAGACTAAATTTTCAACAACTGCGTAATATACCAAACTACTTAACCATTCTTCTATAAATGAGTGTTTAGATCAATTCCAATTTTTGATATGCTAAATAACGTTGAAATATGCATCTTGGTGATTATCATTCTTTATTAAATTTTATAATTGATTCCTATAAAAATTATCACTAGTTCAAAGGATTTGACTATTTTTAAGGCTCCTGCTAAATATTTACAAATTGTTTTCCAAGAGTGTCGAATTTCCAACAGCCATGCTTCAATCCAGACACCATTCTCACTTGCACTCCTGGGACTCACTTCTCAACAATGGTTAATGCTTTCAATTATCTCAGACCCTGCTTTGCCTGTCTCTGTGTAGACAGGGATATTTTACCTGTACCAATGAAGTTGCAAAGAGCCCATGACCAACTTCAAGCTCCAGAATATGGACAGACACAGGGAATTTTCACTTTAACTAAAATCCACCTTTGGAACTAATTTCCAGAGCCACCTACCCAGACCCAGGTCCTCAAAAACCCTCCTGATCCATCACTGCCACAGGCTAGCCATCTATGGAACCTTCTAAAATAAGGACACTGCTTTGCACCTCCCAAGAGCTCTTTGGGGCTTCACAGGGTGATCCTTAGCCAATAAAAAAAAATCCACAATCTTTCACTTGTGTTTAAATGCATCTGTCTCTCATTTCACATTTTGCCTTCAAGCACTCTTTTACTAGATTTGGTTTCCCAGAGAGCTTGAAGAAATTATGGATGTTCCTCACACCAAGTGTTTTTACCTCCCACCCCACTCACCTCCCTGCCTGTCCCGAGACTGACACAACCATGTTAGACATCGGCTATGCAAGAGAAGCAGCTCACGCCTGGTTGTAACCAGAGTTCTAAGAAAAGGAAATTGAACAATAACTGAATTTTGGGGGGTGCTTTCCTGCACTTGAAACTAAAGGAGCTTTTGCATATATGATAGTCATCAGCATGCACTTCTGACTTCCTCTTCCTTTTTTTCCTGCAGAGGCTGGTAGAGTTGTGAGTCCTGAGTTAGTCTCCTAATGCTACAGTGAGCTCCATCCTCTCTGCTCTGCATATCCCCGACTTTCTGCCACACACACACACACACACACACACACACACACACACACTGTGCCCAGGTGACTTGGCAGCAGAGGTGGACGAGTAAGTCTGAGCTCATCCTATCACATCAGGGAAGAAATAAACCAGGCCCAAGAGACAGCTGCATTCTAAGGGAGAAGCCAGTCAGTCTTGCTGATGAGAGGTAATGCCGTAAGATCTGACCATGCCGACACTCCAGAGTCTGACCTGTCCACAGGGTGCCTGGAGGAGGGACAAGAAGCCTACTACCCAGATGAGTCTTCCTCTAAGGACTTGGGAGGGCGGGATATGAGCTGTGATGTCGAGTTGGGGTCCCACTGAGGTAGTGCTGGCTCCTGTTTCCACTTCTCAACATCCAAGGCTGATGACCACTCAAGCCCATTGAGCTCTGAAGTCCTCACTTTGGTTAGCAGCAGGGTGGTTGCTGCTCTGTGGACTTTCAGGGCCCTCCTGCAGTCGAGGGGAAGGGCAGACAGAGGCCAGCATCTGTCACAGAGCAAGGCAGATCCTTCCAGTACCTGTGAAGATGGTCCATGGTGCACAGATGACATCACAAAGCCCCTTCTTCCCTTCATCCTTTCCAATTTCAGTAGGTGCCCTGAAGTTCAGTTTCACAACACATTTTGAATCCTTGGCTCTGGGACAGAATTAACAAGGCCAAATTCTGGGTACCCACTGAACACCTTTGCTTGTGATCTCTGGCCTGGATATACCAAAGCCCCAGGCACTTGTCACCCCGTCAGCCATATGGTGCCAGGTGTCTTAGACGGCGAGAGGGAACAACCAGGAAGGAGGACTCATCCCCTCCCTGAAAGAACCCCTCAAAGCCACATCTCGTGGAGCATCCCTTTTATACAAAGGTGAGCGTGTGCCCACATACATTCTCAGTGACAAGTCCTCCTGCCACCAGTCTGGCACCTCACCACGAATTACACAAACAGAAAGATAAAGCAGCTTAAGGTCATCCAATAAATCATAAGCACGAATCCAAATCTAGCCACTCAATTAAATCTGAGCCTCGTTGAAATTATATCCTTTATGCACACTGGAGTGGCTGATTTCCAAAGGATGTAAGAAGATCATTCAACACATGGTTATTCAATATCAACCCCTTTTCTCTGTGATTTTTAAACTTAATTAGCATTTAGTAAAGATGGCAAGATGATCCGTAAAGCAGTTATATTTGAGGGTTCACCTGCCGCTCAGAAGAGAGGGGCCAGAGAAGACCAGTCCGTCACAAAGTATTGGTAGAGGGAACTCACGAGCTGCCCAGGCACTGGACCAGGCCCCATGACTGGGGGATGGGGAACAGAATCTGAGTTTGAAAGGAGACCAGCCAGTCCCTCATCCCCAGGGTCATCCCCACCAGTCCTGGCCAGCACGCAGGACGGCCCACGGCGGTCCAAGAACAACAAAGACAGCCTCAGAAGGGAGAAAACTAGACTGTTTTCATCTCTGGCCACTCCCCCAGCAGCCAGGTCCTGCCAAATGACCTCGGGTCAAACATGGGCGGGCTCCAGCTGGCCCCGCTCCCGTTATGACTGCGCTTGGCTTCATTAGCACCCAGTCTCACCCCAGCGCGCCAGGCAGGAAGCCGACCCTGGTTTGTTTTCCAGCCTGGCTCTTTCTTTCTCTGAAGCAGGGCAGATGGTTGCCACGGTGGCGTAAACTCCTGCTTAGGGGAGGTGGGACTGGGCTGCCAACGCTCCCTGTGGCCCCCGGGAGGTGCGCTCAGGCTCCCAGCAGCCCCTCTCTTGGCATTTCCTGGCACAGCCCTGTGATAAGCCAGACCTTGGTCCCAGGTACCCGGATTCTGCCTTGGAAAGAAAACCCTGAGCTGAACTTGGAAAACAGACGAGGTGAGGCTGTGCCAAAAACCTGGCTGCAAACCCTGAGCAGGGATCACGGTCCGGAGGTCTGTCCCCAAAGACAGGATACTTTTGTGTATGAGCTGCAGAACACCAGAGAGTCTCAGAGACTGCAAAGCCCACCCATCCAACGTTGCCTAGCTCAGGGCTTCTGGAACTATCTGCGGTGAAGAACATTCTATCCAGTGTCTAGTCCACGGTAGTTGGATACTTTTGTCAAATACCAGAAAAAAACAAATGACTAGGGAAGTAAAACAGGACCACAAAACCCAAATTCACCGACCAGGCTCTGGGTTGTTGCGGCAATATCAAATTTCTATGCAAACTTCTAAATATGCACGGTCAATGTCAGCACCTCTCCGTGCGGACCATTAACAAACGGTTGGCAAACCACACTTTGGAGAGTGCAAGTCTAGACACGTGACTCAGCGTGTGGTTGATGGCAGGACCAGGAAAATTGGCACCATGTGCAAGCTAGTTGGAAAAGTAGAAGCCCACCGGCCATGGTGGCGTACTCCTGTAATCCCAGTGGCTGGGGAGGCTGAGGCAGGAGGATCACAAGTTCAAAGCCAGCCTCAGCATCTTAGTAAAAACCTGTCTCCCAAAATTAAAAAACAATATAAAAAGGGCTGGGAATGTGGCTCAGTGTTTAAGCACCCCTGGGTTCAATCTCTCCTACCGAGGAACAGAAAAGTAAAAGCTCAGCCTCCACCCTAGTCCTACTGAATCAGAACCTGCATTTGCAAAAATTCCCAGGTGATTTTCAAGCATGTTAAAGTTTGAGATGTGCTGATATTGACCAGGCTTCTGAGTTCATGGAGCATGAAGTTTTCTTCCCATCTGACCCTCACGGTGAGTCAAGGAGATACTTTATGTTGAAGTATCCGAAGTTGGAGGGTTGAAGACTGGTGTGGAAATCAGCAGAGTCTTCAAACCCAACTGTCTTGTGGGAGTTGGGTACCTGTGTAGGATTGGAGGAAGAAGGAAAGCAGAGAGGAGGGACAGCCCATTTGTGGCAGTTTGACCCTGTAGCTTCCAAGTGACCACCCAATGACAGCCAGCACCAACCAGATCTAAAATAAGCCCAACAGGATCATGAAGGATGAGAGATGTTTTGAAGGTGGCATCAGGAAACGGGGCACTTCACAGGGTGAAGCAGGGAATCCAAGGTCAGGGGGTTGGAGACAACTCGATTCCATGACTGGGAGTGGGGCCGGCCTGAGGGGAGACACCGGCTTGTGATTCAGATCTTGTCAGCTTAGCTGGTTGGCTGGCTGCAAGGAGTTGGTGATCAGTCACCAGGGCTGTGTGTCCTCAGCGGGAACCTTGTGCCTAGTCTGTGTGGGCCATTAAGAGCTCTCTGTGCCCTGCTCTGTCTCCAGCATACAGCCAGAGAGGCTGGACACTCCCAGGGGCCTCTTTCTGCACCGCCCTCCTCCTGTGTGTCTGGGTCTCTGTCTGGGGCTGCAGACCCGCTTCAATCAGCTCCCACAGCGGAGCAGGCCAGTCCTTGATTACAACATTCAGCTGCACACAGGGAGGAGACAAGACACTGCCCCGACAGTCCAGCTGAAGGAAGTCACAAGGACTCCACACGGGCTCATCAGAGAGACCCGACGTCTGCGGCACCCAGGATGCCACCCTCACTGGGCCTCTGACCCTCCCTTACGGTTCCCTGGCTGCCTGCAGTGTGACCCCCATCGGGGGCCTCTCCTCTTCCATGTCACGTCACCAATTTATAGAGCTGGGGAGACCTGTGAGCCTGAGGTCTCCAATGGTTCAGAGTCCTGCCCGAAGTCACCCAGGTAGATTGTGGCCCTGCCTGAGATTAACATGAGAAAAGTGGTGACTTGGGAGCCAGTGGCTCCTATGAACCTCAGTGACCAGACGTTCACCATGGTGGCAATTTCGTACTCAATACATAATCATCTACCTTAACTCTCAGTTTTGTTCAGAAAAACGGAGACGCATTTCCTCTGGCTCTGGCCATGCCTCCCTATCTGACTGAGGGGTTCCAGCCATTCAGTCCCTTGGAGAATCAGTGTGTATGAGTTTCCCCCAGCTGCTTCTCCATGGGCCCCCAGGAGGCCTCAGGCCCCAAGTTAGGGCGTGTAGGCTTCAAGGGTGGTAAAGGCAGGGACCATCTTGACCCTCAGGTTGCGGAATTCAGGACGGGAGCAGCTCAAGCCCGGGGCTCAGGGCCTCAGCCCAATTCTCTTTTCCCTTCGATTGTGGGGGTCCTAGCTTTCATTATTCTGTGCTTCAGAGGGGGGCTTCTTTCTGTAAAGTCCTCTGACATAAAACAGGGACCTGAGTCACACACACAGAGTAACAGCAGCTCAGAACAGCGGCCGTGGCCTACCCAGAGCTGGAAGGTTTGCGGCCAACTTCTCCTTTTGACACAGTGAGCCCCCAAAGAGGCCAGAGCATGTCCCTGTGGGGCAGCCACAAATGCCCCCCATCCTTGGCATAGCTGAGAAATGCCTGTCTGCACCCGGCCGGGGCTGGAGAACCCGGGAACTCAGTTTAGCTCACACTTCCTTGCAGCGGCTGGGCCCGAGATAGGTAACGGCTTCTTGTCTGTTCTGCTCTGGTGCTTTCTGTCTTGGAAAATGGTATCTATGATGAGGAAGGATATTCTTTGCTACTGATTCGAAAGCCAGAGAGCAGAGACGTCCGTGGGGTGGGAAGGGACGGGCGCAGCCAGCTCTCACCATCCCCTCCAAGCTCCACAGTCTTGGTGAATTTCCCCCTGGCCCCACCCTTTCCCTTCTGACCAAAAGAAAGGTCACAGGGTCCTCGATTTTCCTCCCCTCAAAAAACAGCATGATGGGGAAGATGAGGTGCCTCCAGCGGGGAGCATGGGAGAGCACCGCCCGCTGGGCAGGGCAGGCAGGTGGGTGGGGAGAGCCACCCTCCAGTGTGCCTTGGAGACGCAGGAAGCCCAGGGTCATGTCCAGCATCAGGCCCAGGGCAGCTGGCCCCCTCTCATCTCTTTCCTGAGCTCCTCCATGCTTGTGTCTTCACAGGTACAAGGGGTCAAGCAGAGGTCAGCAAAGAATGTCCTAGGGGACCGCGGAGCTTCCCCTGACTCTGTTTTCTGCAAGTGGGACTGGCTTGTGCTCACAGATCCAACCGCCCATGGCTCCCCAATGTGAGCTAGAGGGGTGACAGTGCAGTACCCTGGGGCTGGTAAAGGTGAGGGACCCTCGCCGCCTTTCAGATCTGGGGGCCGAAGGGAGAGAGAGCCACGCAGATGGACCACGCAGCAGCCCAGGACACAGGCAGGATGGGGGAGACCTCCCCTCTGTGCCCCTTTCCATCCACCAGTCTCCTGCCAGGGTCCTGCGTTGTTCACCTCCACCAGACAGGTGGTCTCCACAGTCCACAAAGGTACAGACAGAGGCTCTGGAGCACGAGACAGGACGCCTGGGACAGTCCACGTCACAGCACCTGGGAATTGCCTGCTGGCATTTCTGACCTACCTCTAGGCCATAAGTCCCTTGCGGGTGGGTCCCTGTGGCATGGCACAGACCCTCAGGACACTTGTACTACGTGAACCACAGCATACACAGGAAGGAAGGAGTGGACCCGCACCACAGGTGGGAACGAAAGGGCCCTTGTGTGGTCTCAAATGGGGACCTGGCTCTAGTTTTCAGATTCAGTGTCCAGAAAATGGCATCATTTCTCCCAATCCGTCGCCCGGCCCCTTCCCAGCACCCCTCCCCGGGCTCCCAGCCCGTCCCAGCTCACAGTCACTGTACTCCAAGCTGGCAAGTGGCACACCTGAGCAGTGGGGCTTCAGACGGGCAGCCAGGTGCCCCAGAGGCCCTGCAGCTGCTGTTGGGCCCCAGCGCTCCTCTGGGCAGCGGGGGAGCTCGGCTCCGCGGGTTTCCAGGCGCCTGGCTTCACAGTTACTGTGGCAACCGCCAGCATCCAGCCCCCCTAGGCCATCCCTGAGGGGCTCTGCTGATGGAGGCTGTGGCCATCCCATAAACCTCAGCTGTGCAGGTCACTGTGCAGGTCCAGAGCCCTCATACCAGGGAGTGGACGCAGACACTAGTGGCCTGCTGAGCCCTGGGCCAACAGGGACCCGATCATTCACCAAACTCCACCAGCGTGTGGTCAGACTGCCTTGAAGGCTGTCCGAGGACCCAGGCTGGCACGCCCCATAGAAGGTGCTCTTCTCAGGGGGGCCTGGAGGTGCTGCATGATGCCCTCTCCATCCAGACCCTGTCCCCCGCCCCCACCCCAAGCTATAGCTCCATATACAACAGCAGCTGCCCACAGAGGTTTCCGTTTCCTTCTCTGACTCTCCTGGCTGTGCCCACCCTTCCCTGCCCTTCTTCTTTGCACACATCCACTTACCCTTCATAGACAGCTCACGCTTGCCTCTGTCCACCACCACCACTGGCCCAGCCCCTGGTCCCAGCCCAGCCTACCCAGGGAGATGCTTCCTTCCCCCTACATTCCCACAGCAGGTTGCAAACCCAACTCCCCGACCAGCGGAGCCCTCTGAGGTCAGGGCATCTGTTTCTCCCACCTGATGATCAGCCCAGCACCTAAGGTAGTCCTTGGCACAGTGGTTTATGGAATGGGCTTTGATTTCAAGGGTTCAAAAAGAAGAGGCATATACTTGGTTGTGACCCAGAGTCAAAGCCACATGTGAAAAGCACACATGGGTGTCAGCCAACTTTAGGCACACAGTCGATTAGCACTGGAAGCCCCAGCAAGGCCATCTCTCAGCTCCCCATTTTGTTAACTAAACATTCATTCATTCACTCATTCACTCATTCATTCATGGGGAGAGTATTGATTGAGCACCTACTACAGGCCACTGTGCTAAGCACTGAGAATACAAAGGGCAGTAAAGCATAGACCTAGCTCTCTGCAAATCCTGGGCCTAGAAAGAGAGTCAGTAGAGTGTGCGGGCATGCTGGGGGCTAGGAAGGGTGGCAGGAAGAGGCTCCCGACCTCTTGCGGGAGCAGAGAGTGCCTAGACCACGCGGAGCCCAAGCTCAGTCTGGCTGAGACCAGGAGGGCAGTGGTCCCGGGACGCTGAGCCAGACAGTAGCAGTGCAGCTCTCCTCGGGAGGAGGGCTGGGCTGCAGTCGGCCACCCTGCCACCAGGCCCATTACAGATTCCAGGCACAGAGCTGTGAGACACAGGACACTCATTCACACCCCGCCCTCATTTTTCTCCCTCCCATGCTAACTGGCATCCCCGGCTGACCTTCACCAATCCTCTGACAACCTGGGTGTCTGCCTGGCCAGCAGCCATCCAGCATTTATTTATTTTTCCAAGCCCTGGCTGAGCCCCAGGACACATGGGAGGGGGCGGGAGGGGGTGCAGTTTGCACTTGGGCTGAGCCTGCTCGTCCATTCAGCCCGTGCGCTGGGACTGGGCTGAGCTGCTCTGAAGTGATGCCCAGCCGGGAGGGCTGCCTCTGCCCTACCCCCTTGAGACAGCCAGGCTGATCTGGTGCAGATGGCATCAGCAGATGCCAGTCTTGAGGGAGATCCCTCCCCCCTAACTAATGAGGGGAGCAGGTGAAAGAACCAGCCAACATGATCAGGGGCAGGAGGTGGGACCAACAGTTGATTAAAATGAGGAAACTGGGGTTCCAGTTCCAACTCCGTTGCTAATGGTCTGTGTGACATTGGGCCACTCACCCCACCTCTCTGAGGCCTGTTGTCTGAGTCTGCAATTCTAGTTCTATGGAATGTCTAGAAAAAAAAACTGGGTCCTGATTTCTGCTCCCCATTAACTTTCTGTGTGACGCTGGGTGAATTCCCTCACCTTTCTGTGCTACAATTAACCATCTTTCAGATGTCACCTTGCAAATACAGTGGGGGTTAAAATCGAGCCATTGAGAAGCAAGGCCCAGGGATGAGCCCAGGAAGACATCAGGAGAAGCCATAAAGCGCGTTCCCCACCTTCTCCCATTGCCCCATGCTGGATTCCAGTCACAAGGAAGCAGAGGGCCTATCATGGCATTTCCAGTCTTGCTCTTCCTCTACCTACCCAGAGTCCTCTGTGGCCATCACCGGCTCAGATGTGCCAGTCAGTGACTCTGGGAATTCTCAGCCTCTGGGGTCCTTCTCACATGCAAACATGGCGCATTGGGGCCAGCTGCACGCTCCTGCAGGAGTGAATTCCCCCCTTCCCAGCCCCAGAGCAAAGGAGTCACAACCGCAGCAGCTGAGAAACAGCCCGAGGTCTATTGATCAGAAAGCCCCCATCCTCCCCACTGGAAATAGCGGAGGAAACACCAAACTGGGCCTTGGAGTGTGGACTGCAGTGGAAGTTGGCCGCAGCAGGCCCCTCAGGCTCTTGGAAGGCCCACAGCGCTGCATCTCTGGCAAGATGGCCTGGGGCTTTAAAGGGGCTAGTTAGCACGGCCCAGGACAAGGCCCCAGCTGGTGGCCCTTCAGGCAGACAAGAAGATGGTGGGGATCAGACGGGATGGAGAAGAAGCTGCGTTAGACTTGGGGACTCCATGAAAGGAAGAAATCAATGAAACCTGGAGACCCGGGGAGGGCCCTGCTGATGGGTGCGCCGGCAGGATGGACAAGAGGCAAGGGCACTGAGCAGGGGCACTGAGCAGGGGCGCGGGGGTCCTTTAAAGCGTTGCAGGTGCCAGGCTGTGTCTTTCACGTCTGGTTCTGTGGTCCCTAAGGTGCCGTGGGGCAGAAGCAGAGGGGAAGACACAGCTGCCAATTAGACCTTGTGCCCATTCTGTGCCCATCAGGGCACCGCTGATGGACAGCCCGGAAGCATGGCCTGGCTGGCAAAGGCTGGACGTGAAGCTGGGCTCGCCTCCTAGAGAGACCAGGAGAAGCACCGGACGCCCCACCTCCCAGAAAAGCAGGCAGCCCAGGGGCAAGTCCACCTGTAGTCACTGAGTCTGGAAGGTGGTGGCGTGAGCAGCAGGAGAGACGCAGAAGCCCGTTGGGGTCTGGTGCTGCTGCTATCACACCTCTGTCTGCACCTGTTGGAGACATGGATTTTTTTCTTTGGTGATATTTGGGTTTTTCTTAGGGGTTTCTCAGGGGCTGGTGCAGTTTGCCTGACAGGGTGTGGACTTTCCATCCCGGGAGACTTACTGGAGACGGTGATATGGGGGCTTCCCGGGTCACAGGGCTGAATCAGAGCAGACTGGGGTCAAATGCATCCTAGATGTATAAAGCTGGTGGCCAAAGTGGTCACGTGGAGAGAAGGCCTTGAGCCTGCTCCTGGGAATTCCTGACATGGACAGACAGGGCAGGACTCCAGGGACCCAGCCAGACACTGGGTCAGACACATGCAAGTCCTGTGTTTTGAAAACTGGGCAGTCCTTGAAGGGATTGGGGAGACCCTGGAGGTCCCTAGATATTCAAGGAAGTTACTGGAACAATAATGATCAGCACTTAGGTAGCACTCATACACATCAGCCTTGATTTTCACAATAGCATTGTAAGAAAAGCACCCTTTTAATCTAGACTTTTTAATATATAAAAAAAAAAACCCTAAGGCACAGGGAGGTTAAGTAATAAGCTCAAGGTTGAACAGCAGATTAGTAGCAGAGCCGTACTCTGACTCTTTAGAAGGTTCTTTCCAAATCTAGCGCTTTCAACGGCTCTGTAGCACAGCTTCTCCCGAGTGAGTCAGGGTGCTGACTTCTTTAGGTGGGACCCGGCCTTCACAGTGAGGGGTGTATGAACTAGTAGAGGGACTGGAGCTTCCAAGGCTGGCCCTGCTCCACACCCGCCAGGTGCCTAGGGGAATCCAGCGCTAAGACCCAGCCCCAGGCACCTGCCACTCTGACAGCTGGCCCAGGGACCTCATACCATCCATTTCCTCTATAGGGACACCCAGCCACCCGTGCCACGCTAAAAGTGTGCTTCTCGGCCCAGCCTTCCCGAAAATTTCACAAATGCTACAAGATCAAAGGGCAAGGAGCGGCGTGAATGGAGAGGGTTTTTAAGAAACAGCGTGGAACATCCAGATCCTTCTGATGTGAGTGATTTGGATGCTGGTGCTCTCTGGATTGTTTGTTGCATTATGCATCAGCAGCTTCTGTGGTCGTAAAAAGCGCCACCGAGGCGCGTCTGGTGGGAACCTGCAGCAATGGAGACAGTTGGACTCACAGTTTGGATACTGAGATTTGTCTTTGATGATAGCGAAGCAGCAGAAAGAGAGAAGGAGAGGGAAAGAGGCAGTGGAGAGAAGGCTGTAGGAAGAATCCGGGGAGCAGGCGTGAGAGCCACAGATCCACTTACCAGATTCCCCCCAAAGTCCCCTGCTGGGAAGAAAAGACGCCAGGAGAAGGCCCGACCCTCAGCCACTCTTTCCTCCACCAGCCCAGACGTCCCCATCTCAGCATTTCCAAAAGCTTACCAGATTCATTGCTTAAGCTAGAAATGCCAAGGACCCTTCCCAGGACAGCAAAGACCCCAAGACCCCAACCAAGCCAGCTGGCCCAAGGCCAAACCCCACCCCTATTAAGGTGTGTCCCCAGCAGGTTTTTTAATGCATAGTGCCTCGGTTTCCTCATCGGCCAGGTCTGATAATATTTCTTTACCTCGTTGAAGGAGATGACCCTGAGCCCTTCAGCGTGACGCCAAGAGGATGCTAAGCTGTCAGTAACCGTCATCTGCCTCTTTCCTTATTGTCATTCTGCCAAACTGCTGTGACGTTCGAAGGCTCATTCCAGAGTCACCAGGAGGATCTGCCAAGCGTCCCTGCCTCCTGAAGGAACCATGACCTCACTAGGGCAGGTTTTGTTTCTCCTCCCAAACAAGGAACCCCAAGTCCAAGGCGGCCAAGCCAGGAGCCCCAGGCTGTGCGGTACCCAGCTCCGTGGCAACGCCATCCGCACTGGTCCGGCCAGAGCATCGTTCCCTCGCTGGTCCTTCTCATGAAGCCAGGGAGCCAAAACCACCCTCCTGGGCTGGCCCAGTTTGGGTGCCTGGTTCCAGGGACCCAGGGAGGCCCCTCAGCCCAATTATAAATCAATCTAGCAGCTCTCCCAGGGGCCATTGCCATAGATGCTCTCAAAGCTCAGTCTCTTTAGGCCCCACAGGCTCGGGGCTTCCAGGATTAATGAGCATCAGCTGCCAGCAGGCTGGTGGGGACAGATGCTGACCTAATGAGCAGGGTGGCCCAGCCCTCGCCTGCTGGAGGTGGGCAGGGCTGACGAGCAGGTGTTATTGTCACCAGGCCCCTTGGCTGAGTGTCACTCTGAAAGACAGGGTTGTTGTCACCAGGTGGCATCCTATTACTCCAACCTGAGATGGCCACGGGTCATGCCAAAGACCACCTTTGAGGCCACCACCTCAGCTCCTCCCTGGGGCTTGGGGTAGCCTCTTCTCAAGGTCTCTCAGATCCCCAGGCTAAAGAGAAGGTTTAGGAACCTGGATATTCCCTCCCTCCCCATGCTACCTGCTGGGGCTGCCTCTCAGCACAGAGATCTCTGCCAGAGATCTTCTCCGTCACATCCCTGGAGGAGTCACACTCCCCCCATGCAAGGGTGTCACGTTGGCCTGGAGCTGACACACACCGAGGCAGGATTCAAATGAGTCCCAGAGCCCAGCATCAAACTAGTTACCAGTGGGACACCATCTGGCCCCTGCTGAACTTGTCTGTTGGCCAAGAGCGTATGCCCTCGGGAGACGGATCATAAAGGTGACATACAACAACCAAAGTGACAATGACCGCTCCTTGAGCTCTGCTATGGCACCAGGCACTGAACTAAGCTCCTCGTGGGAGCTCACCTGTTTAATAAACACAGAGGGAAGACACTGAATGATAAAGGGTCACATTATGCTAAAGGCGGTCAATGCAGGCAAAACAGAAAGGAAATCATCACCTGGACTTCATGCTCCTGGAGACTGGGCTGCCTGGGTCAAGTGGAGTGTGGGAGGAATGTTCCAGAAGCAGGAGCAGGCAAACCGGAGCCCGGGTGGGAGCCAGTCTGCTGAAAGACACGCACCTACATTTTGGACGTTTGGGGCCACAGGTGCATTCCGTTCACGGGGCTCCGGTCTATGAAAACGTTCAGATGAAACTCCACAGTCAGGGATTTTCCCCTGACTAGAGCGGTCTTAACTCTTAACGGTGGGCTCATTGCTTCTTTTCCGTTTCAGTCTGCAATGGGACTTTTTTTTTTTTTTTAAGGCAAAATTTAAAGTCAGTGAAATGTACATCTTCAGTGGACGCTTTGATGAGTTTTTGACAAATGTATTCACCTGTGTCACGAGCGCCCCATCAAGATCTCGAATACGTCCACAGGGCACGAGGAATAAGGAATATGACCTTTAAAATCGAATCGTCTCTACCCGCTTCTTCTGGGCATTGGTGAATCAAAATACATCAAAATGACCAAGTGCCTTCCTGGCCCGACCACGATTCACATTCCATCCCAGGAGAAAATATAAAATAATCAAGCCACATCTAGAGAGACACCTGCCTGATTGGTCTTTGTGCTCGCCATCTTTATGTCCCCAGGACCAGGCTCAGAGCGGGTTATCCAGATGTCCTTCTCTTCCCCCCCCACCCCCACCCCACTGGGGATTGAACCCAGGAGCATTCCACTCGTGAGCTACACCCCAGCCCTTTTTATTTTTATTTTGAAACAGGGTCTCACTAAATTGCCCAGGCTGACCTCCATCTTGCAATCCTCCTGCCTCAGCCTCTGGAAGAGCCGGGATTACAAGCATGTGCCACTGTACCCAGCCAGGTGTATTTCTTAAATAAAGGAAAGAATTAAAATACTGAGATTAAACGCTTCCAGGAAATAAGCCTCCACTTTCTCTCAGCTCCCTTGTGGCCTTGATGATCAGGAAGACTTTCTGGCCCCTTCTTGAGATGAGGGAGGAGTCCTCAGCCATATGCCAGTGAGCATCCTTCTGATGGGTCACCTGTCACAACCCTGAACTCCACTGTCCCTGCTCTAGCCAGCCCATTTCAGGCCTCAGATTGCAGGGGTTTGGGAAAAGCAAGCCAGGTGGCTTAGGACACAAAATCTGAGACCAAATGAGTCCCGGCCTCATAGACCCTCTTCTTTCTTTGTGGGTCAGACCACTCCTTGATGGCTTTCAGGCAAGAAGTCTTAGAAAACTTGCAGGGATAAGAGGAGCCCCTGGGTGTGCTATGCATCTATCTCCCAGCCTCCTCAGCACCCGAGGGTGGTGCAGCTGGCCTCCGCCAACTCGTTCACCTTCCAAGTCCCCGTCTGTGCTCCTGGGGAACGCTCCCTCTGCCTGGCTTGCTGGAGACGGGGGCCTCTCAACGGCCCAAGCCAGCATTCCAATCAGATTATTTCTCACTTGCAGGATTGCACAAAGAGAAAAAAAAAATAATGCTGAACATTCTGTTCATGGAAGAAAAAATAGCAGCAGAAAACTGTCACATTGTTTGGTCTATTTTCAATTTTATTCGGGAGGCCTACAAATCGCTATCTGTGCCAGCAGACCGGAGGAAGACCCAGGGACCCGACATGCGCCATCCCAACTCGGAGACTAGGCCTGAAGTAAAGGAGCGACCTTCAGCTGGCTCACTGTGATATCACAGTCCTATAGTTATGAACAATGTCACCATGTGGGGGACACGGAGTGAAGGGCACAACCGACCTCTTCATAGTCCTTCAAAGTCCTTTACAACTGCATGCAAATCCACAATTATTCAAAGGTAGTTTTTTATATTTTTAAAATTTTTTTTAATGCTGTCCAGATTTGAGTTAATGGGTCCAGAGTGCAGCCTCAGCACCAGCGTTTTAAAAGTTTCTTGGTATCCTAATATACAGCCAGGGCTCAGGACCCCTGTTCATGGTGGCTGGGAAGGGCAGGTGAACGTGTGAGACCAAGAGACAATCAGCATGGGCTCCAGGACCAAAGGCTGATACCTGCTGAATGAGGGAATGAGCTTGTGACAGAGATAACAGGTAGAGAGGCATTTGGAGAAGAGGTGAGGCGTAGTGCCGTTCATGGTGGAAGTGGGATCTAACCAGGACTGAGCAGAGCCGGGGATTCAGGACACGAGGGACATGCCGGGCCATTACTAAAGGGCAAGGACCTGGAGATGTAGCTCAGTGATAGAGCATTTGTGTGAAGCCCTGGGCTCCATCCCTAGTACAAAACTTAAAAAAAAAGAGGACAAATAATAATAATAAGAAGGGCTTGGAGATGGCATGGGGCATGGCCATCCTGGGGAGAAGGGCTGAATTTAGAGACAGTGGAGAAGTCAGGGTAGATAAAGCTTTTCACCATAAACTGCTCTAACTCTGCACCTGGGCAGGTGAATCTCTCAACCACCTACATCAGCTTTAACTTTTTGTAAACTTCGAAGGGTAATTGGTGGGAAAGATCCAGCCTTCCAGGAGACACTTGGCATCTGTCTATAACCAGAACATGGAGGCCTTGGAGTGCTTTCGAGTACAGCACAGATGGGTATAGAAGCGGCAGTCCTTGTCACGGCTTCTGTCTCCTCACCTGTCTGCACATTGGCTGGTCTGAGGTGTCCGCAGCTGAGAACTCAGCCGAGCACCAGAAATCACCAGACTGGGGAAAGGCTCACAAATCTCCGCGCCCACGTACCAAAGCCAGCGCACTTGACCCAGAGGACCCCTTGAGTCAGCACTCAGTGCCTCTTCATTCTTATTTTACACACAAACCCAATAAGCTCAAGTATCTGTTTCTAAACCCACAGCCAATTAAAAACAAATTAAATGGGAACAGGAGAACTGCATCAGGCAGGTTCGCTGATGACAGTGAGCAGTGACAGGTGACAGACAACCCCGCCGCGAATGTGTGTGTGTGTGTGTGGGGGGGATGAATCTATAAAAAGTTACCTGGGGTGCTCACCTGATATAAGGAGGTCACCCTAGAAAGGAGCTCTATTAGGAAGGTGGAGAAAGAGCCTTTAGAGGCTCACGTCCACGTTCTCAAAGCCACGGAGTCTCTCCATGCCTTTGCCTTGTGATAGGTGTTGATTCACCTGGAATGTATACAGTGGTGAGCAGCAGCATCCTGCTGCAGGCTGCCAGTGGTGAGGGCAATGGACAGGTCACCCTTGTTCCAGCGACACCCTCTGCCCCTCTCAGTGCCTGCTTTCTCCCTTCTAGCACCACCCGCTGCCATGCCAAGGCATGCAAAGCAAGGGGCAGGCTGATGTGGAGCTGCTCCGCCCGCGGGATCCGTCAGGCTTGGCGGGAAGGCGGCAGAAGACCAGAAGCGGCACCTCCCACATCATTACTGGCAGCATCAGCACTCTGCGCACCAGGGGGCTGGCGTTGGACTCCAATCCTGCGGTGGTGAGAAACTGTTCATGTCCTTGACCCAGTTACTTCCCTTCTTGCACTGCACCCTCACCCATTGGCCCACCATCCCTGGAGCTGGGTGAGAGAGCTCATTAGCAAAGCAGAATGCTTAGCTGACCTGATGCCACCATGCAAATGTGTAATAGCCAGAACTCTTCCCCTGAAACTGGCTCTGAGAGTCTCTCAACCAGCTACAGAGCCTTGGCTGGCTGTGGGGTTCAAAGGCAGGAGGGCGGGACTGCCACTGGATATGGCTGGGAGGGCTGGGTGGTGCCCCCCATGAACATGCTGGGACGTGGTACCGAGAGGAGACCAGGGAAAGCCCGTCTCTCCTGCAACACAGGACCCAGGTCCCTCCCCAGATTCAGAGGCCTGACATGAGTGACACACAGACCCCGAGGCAGCAGGGAGCGGGACAGAGGCTGCCAATCCAAGCCTCCTCCACTGTCTTCCTGCAGAGCACAGCACCCAATAGTGTCCTCTCTTGGGGATGCCAGGGTCCTGTTCTCACTGCGATACACACAGAAGCTAAGTAGGAAAGAAGGACTTTAGGAAGCCCCTACACACAGAAACAGAGGGAAGCATGAGCCTAAAACCGGGCAGGAAGGTCAGGGGACCTGGGGGCCAGGTGGGGACGGGGCCTCCAATTGCTGCTAAAGATCACGGGCTGCCTGGGTGACACCTGAAATTCTGTCCTGGATCCTCAGGCACAAAACATAAATCATCCCTCTCCCACTGCTTCCTACACTCGTTTGCTTGCTGTGTCAGCCGAATTCCTGAATTGGTCTGGGTTTAAATGGGGACTTTTGTTCCCTTGGCTTTTTCTCCTTTCTCTCCAACCTCCTCCCACCCCACAGGGAGCGCTCACGGGGGACTCTGCCCACTCCAAGGGTAGGTTTGCTGCTTCACTTTGTAAGGAAGAAAGCAGAGCGAGGGAAGAAGGTGTTTGGAGGCTGATGTCGGGGAACAGGACTGAGCCGTCAGGAGGGAGAAAGTGGCGACCTAGACCCAGCCTCAAGCCCCAGCTCTGTTCCCAGGCAGCCAGGAGTTCGCAGCAGAAGCTCTCTGGGGAGGGCAGACTTTGCATAGTTAAGCGGGATGAGGGGTCTGCAGTGGCGCCTGTCATCCCAAGCAACAAGGCTGTGTGGGCCACTGGGAAAGAAGGGTTTCTTTCACTGCTTTTGTTTCTAAGGGTCCACAAGCACCTCTGTGGTGCACAAGGATCGGATCTCCTTGAGGAATTAGCCCAGAGGCCCGGCCTTGAAGAGATCACCAGAAGCGTGCATCTTACATAAGCCTGCGGGAGCTGCACTAGATGCTGCCTCTGGGAGGGGTCCTGCCCAGCACACTTCCAGGAAACACCCGAAAAAGCTTTCCAAAAACACCCCTCCCTAGAGCTACGGGAGCTCACTCCAAGGACTTCACCATCCAGCCCCCAACTGAGCTGAGGGTCTTGGCCCTCCTGGGCCAGAGGACGAGGCTGGTGTGCAGAGTAACCTGGGGGCTGCACCCATCACCATTGGCTGCCCAGAACCCAGAGGCGGAGACAGATGTCACCCACTGGATGGCAGAGCTAGGTGGACATGCTGCCAACATGGCTTGCAGGGAACAATAGCACTTCTCACTGTTGCCTGGCAGGGAACAGGCAAGACAAAGGCCACCTAGTGCGGGGTAGAGGTCAAGACGGGAGCTCCTGCATCAGTTTGCTAGATTGGCACTTGAGGTGATGATTATGTAACTTTCCTGTGCCTTGCTTTTTTTTGGCACCAGGAAATGAACTCAGGGGAACTCGACCACTGAGCCACATCCCCAGCCCTATTTTGTATTTTATTTAGAGACAGGGTCTCACTGAGTTGCTTACTGCCTCACTTTTGCTGAGACTGGCTTTGAATTCCCAATCCTCCTGTCTCCACCTCCCAAGCCGCTGGGATTGCAGGCGTGCACCACTGCACCCAGCTCTGTGCCTTGTTTTGTCCACTGTTGAAGGGGATAAATGTACAGCACCATCACCCAGGGGTCCAGAGATCATTTGAGCTAATTCATGCAAAGTTCATGGAACAGTGCCAAGTCTGGGGCAGTGATTGCTATTCTGAAGACTATCACTTTTAAAAATCATTATTATTATTTTTTGTGGCCAAGGAGACCAGAAGGCAGAGAAGGAAGGCATAATAGAGGGGCAGGGACCTGCTAGTGTCCTTTCATCACCTCCCAATGTTCCCCATTAGGCTACCCTAGGGCAGTCCTGCTTGTTGTGAGGGGACCAGACTCTGACACTGTGCATCTGAGGGAACATCAGATGTCAGTTACTTTTGGAGAAAAGGAAGGGGCAGCTGAGGGGTGTGCACATGCGACTACACTTGTGTGTGTGTGTGTGCATGTGTGTGCATGTGTGCATTAGGATGGATGTTTCCACCCCGCAGTTCTCGAGGCTATTGCTGAAGTATGGAGCTTCATACAGGGTGAGGGCAGCCTGCAGGGCCTGGGCTTCCAACTGGCTGCAGCTGCTTGTGTGCCCCGAGCTTCCCAGGATTTCAAGGTCCTTGTGAACTGAGCCTGTGACGCTCAGGCCTAGGATAGTTCGACAGCTCCTCCTGGTTATGAGGTTCTGGGGACTGCGATTCTGACCGCCACCTGGAACTCAGCAGATGTATGGCCACTCCCTCCTCTTCCTCGATTAAACTTCCTGGGTCTTCACAAAACACCAGGGACAAAAGGAAATGGAGAGTCCAGTTACCCTCTAGACTTGGAGAGATTAGCCACAGTGATTCCCAGGGGAGGAAGTATTGGCTTAGCGGGTCTCCTGGGTCAGATGCCCAGGCCACAAAGCCAGGGTCAGTGGGCTGCGTGGACATTCCACAGTCCTCAAAGCTGGTCACCAGCACAACCCAGGGGCTACTTCTACTTTCCCCTACACATCTCCAGGCAGCACAAACACACGAGCCTCTGGGGTCTCATATCTGTGTTTCCGTCCTTCAGAACTGCTTTCTAAGCTGTGTTGGTTGAGACCAACCCTGGGGATCTTACGTTGCCGGCCAGAGAGAAGCAAAACATTCCAGGAAAACAAGCCTTACTCTTGCTACTGCAGGCACTCAGTTATTTTCTTTCTTATTCTGTTCTATTTTTTAGCCCACTAAATTGACCCGTGGTTTGGAGAGCAGTGTTTGAGAGGAAAGTGACCATGATGTGATGTGGCCACCACGCTGGCAGAAATCCCATTTTGCAGCAGGTCAGACTGCCCAACAGATTCAGAGACTGAAAAGCCCTTAGGGCTAAATTTCTGGGTTTAAAGGACTCCCCAGCCAGGTGAGGAGGCACAAGCCTGTAATCCCAGCTTCTCAGGAGGCTGAGGCAGGAGAATCATACGTTCAAGGCCAGCCTCAGCAACCTGGGAAAACCCTGTCTCAAAATAAAAATCAAAAGAGCTGGGGATGTAGTTCAGTTATGAAGCACTTGCCTGGCAAGAGCAAAGCCCCAGGTTCAATGCCCAGTATAGGAATAAAGAAAAGAAAAGAAAGAGAACTTCTCAGATCCCTGGGCCTATTGCTAAACAGAACCATGTCTGTACCCTCCAAGGACTAATTCTGAGCACAGACAAGCTGGTTTGTTTGAAAGGGGCAGCGTATCATTCTTGCTATACAATAGTGGGAGTATTTTCTTTGTGGCACATGAATGAAGCCTGCATTAGATAAGTCACTCACGCACTCGCTCCAAGAACTTCTTCAAAATTGTGCACAGTTACGATTCCAATGGAGAGCTTTTTCTTACTTCAGAGATTTTTAGGAATGCAGTAATCCGGGCCCTTTCTAATTCACCCATTGTTCACCTTGAACTCTTCTTTCTGTGTTGGGATGGAAACCCAGGAGCCTTCTGACCACATGCATCAGAGGGAAATGACTGTTTCTCCAGCCTCTTAGGTTGCGAAGCTCCCTTCTGGCCAAAATATCACTTTTTTTTTAGGCATACATGATTTTAATCAAATTGCAAATCAATAAAACAAACACACAGACAAAAAGGCCCAGTGTTCACCTCATCCAGCTTCCTTTTAGAAGAACATGACCCAGGGAAGTGTGGGACTCCCTGGAGTCACACAGCTTCTGCCATGTGGGGTAGAATTCAGGCCTGCGGCCCAGGTAACTGCTCCATGAACAAGGAGGGCGAGGGTGGGGGGCATGTTGCGAACACTCCCATGTAGGCCAACTCTCTTTGCAGGGAAGGCTGAGTGGGCCCCCAGAGGACCTAATGAAGTGGGAGATGACTTTGAGGGAAAAATCCAACTTTCTAGGCTTCATCTTTTCATTTTCTGAAGATCAAGAAAATAAGCCCACATGGGATTTCCCCTTTCTTTCAAAGAACGGCTCATCCCCAATGTCCTCTCTATCTCATTGAGTTATAGGGGTCAGGGGGCTCTACCCTCACTGTCCTGGATGCTACCTCTGGAATGACAGATGCGGACACACTTTTTTGGTTCTGAGTGGTTCCTGCCTGCCAGACCTCCTTGTGATGCCCGGCTGACCATCTCCCTGAGCCTAGCTGAAGTGCCCTAAACCTTGCTGGGCACCAGCTCCCAAGGCTGGGAGGAGCTCTCAACAGAGGGGCCGAGAGGCAACGTCATGGACCACCAGAGGAGAGACAGGCACCATTAGAAGTTTTCTCAGGGGTCTTCAAGCCCTTTTTAAAACTAGGGGAGATGTGTGTTTATGAGTCTATCAGACCAGCACTCTGGATTCCTCCAGGGATGGAGATGCTTCCCACATATGTGCACACACACACACACACACACACTACACACCACATTCATGTACACACACAGGCGAGTGGAATGCTCAGTTTCTACATCCCAACAAGCTGTCTGGAGACCAATCTCTGCTGTTCACTTTTATTCCAGCAGCTATGTCAATACATCTCTCCTGATCTTGGGAGCAGGTATCAGTTTTGGGGGGGGTGTGTGTGGCTGGCCTAGTCATCTGGGCTAAATGGGACCAATTCTTTGCTTTCCAGAGTGCATCCAGGGCGGAATGAATCTGCAGGTATGTTAAATGAAACTATTCATATCACAATCTCTGAGCATCATAGTCACACTCACACTCAGAACACTCAGATCTTCTGCATTGGAAATGAGGAATGTCTACCACATTCGCAAAGACTCGATAAAATTTCATAGCTTTCTAGTGGGAACATAAAGGGGAACAATGATTTGGGAACACAATTTAGCCATAGAGAGCCAATCTTTAACACGTTCATACCCTCTGACCTAAAAACATCACTTCTGGGACTCTCCAAAGGGAATGGTCTGAAATATAGGAATTAAGAAAAAAAAATTACCACAAACCTTTATGCCTAAAAATTTCCATATTAGCATTATTTATAATTTGAAGATGAGAAGTAACAAATATAAAACAGTAGGGAAGTAGGTAAGTAAATTAGGATGCATTCACATAATATTAAGCAGATGTTTAAAATTATGTTTATGAAGGTTTACAATGAGTGGGGAAATTAGTGGAGTTACAAGGTTCACTGAATAAGCAGGGGAAAATCATATCTATGGTATGATCCTATCCATGGAAAATAATTAACATAAAAATTGAAAGGAAATATTCACAATGGTTACGGGTGGCGGCACTTCTGAGGGTGTCATTTCCTTTACGATTCATAGGCATTCCTATTTTTTTTTTATTTTCCAAATAAACAAGTGCTCGAAGTTTTATTTGTTTTTTAACTTTGGACACCGGTGCCCATTACTTAGGTGAGGGCCAACCTGGGCCACAGCTCTGCAGGTGACCTCAGGGAAGTTGGATGACCTCTCCTCCTGCCCCCTCCCACCCTCACCACCAGCCACCAGCCTGTGTCACCATCTCTGGAATGAGTGTGCTTGATCCCATGATCTCTGAACCCTTTCTGCTCTAACATTCTCATCATCTCGAAATATCAACCCCTGTTGGAGAAGGGGCTCTCAAAAGGGGTCCAAGAGGCGTCACCATCTTACAAGTAAAATACTATAATCATCCTAACGAGCGGTGGACTTGGATGGTCTTCTGGAAGCTGCAGCTGTTCCTTTACAGTCAGCAGAGAAACATGCTGACATGATGTCCTTGGGCTTGGACATCTGGAGCCAAACATGCAAATTAAGGGGGTCTCTGGCAGCTGCGCTGTGAAACCAAGAATCGTTCTTCGCTCGCGAAGTACTTAGTGGGGGCTTGGCACCGGGCCTCCATCCAAGAAGCTCGTGTCCCAGGGTGATGCTAGGTGACTTGGTGACCCATGCTGGGACAGACAGCAGGAGGCACCCCACATCCTACAACCTACCCTGAAAACTCTGGCCCCGGGCATCTATTAACTAAACTCTACAGATTTTTCTTTTCTTTTTTTTTTTTCTTTCTTTGAGTCTGTATTGAACTTGGGGTAAGCTCCTTATAAACTGTCTGATGGTCTCATGTTTCTGTGTCCCAGTTCCTCAGTGATATTGACTGTGTCCCTCCCTGAAGTCTGTCCGGGCCTTGCTGATCTCATCGCACTTGGCTGGCACCCAAGGGAGGGGAAATGAGGAGAATCCACACACTGAACTGGCTGGCTTCCCACCTGGACGAGGGGTGGGCTGCATCTTCCCTCTTCCACTGTGGAATTCCACAATACACCACGGTATTCTCCTCCAGACCTTGGCCATCTTTCCCACAGTGTAAAGAAGATATGATATGCTCTTATCTGGTGGTCAGCCAGCATGGACCAGGACAGATGAAAGACAAAATCTGGGAATATTTCCACACTAGTTGATCAGCAGCCCCTGACTTTCACACTTAGAAGCCCACAGCTCTGGCTCTTCCTCGAGGATTTCCCCCATGCCCCCAAAGATGTGACATCTTAAAAGGTTCATGCTTGGCCTGGCAGGGACCTTCAGGTCTTGACCCAGCCTGAGGCTTTAATGGTTGAATCTCACTTTCTTCTTGAGAGAGTCCATTGGGCTGAAAGAACCTGCCTGACAGTCCTGATTGGAGAGACTTGGGGATCACAGGATGGTTCTCATGGAACAAGGACAGATGGAGATCCCCAAGCTGCCCCTATTGATGGGGGGGGACAGGCTGGGGGATGGCAGCATGGATGAGCAAACAGGGGGAGGTGGGCCATGCCCCTCCACCCCATCCCGTCTCTGCTACGTGCAGAGTTCACATTTCAGACTGGGCTGAAAGTCCCTCTGAGCCAGCACCCAAAGATCCATGAGTCGCGGTTCCCCTGCTTCTGAGCTCACCAGCTGCCACTGAGCACCGAGCACACTCCTGCTCTGGCATCCACAGAAGGAGGGAGGAAGAAAGGAAGCAGAGAGGCTGCTCCCAACTTTTTGCCAGTTGAGAAAGAAGCATAGAAAGCCTGAACCTCTGGCTTCGGGTCACCCTGTCTGTCACATGTGCAGCTGGGAAGACCCCTAGCCTCGTCTTTCCCTCTCTGGAGAGATAATCATTAGGACTGCCATCTCCTCTCCAGTGGGCAGTGAAGAGCTCTGACAGGATGACATCTTCTTCTCTGTCAGGAGGAGACAATTAGGAGATGGAGACCAGAGAGGCTGGTTTCCTGGAGGGAAGTAGGTCACCAAGTGCTGCCCTTGGGCAGTGAAGTCTTCATCTTTGTGGCCACCTTTCTCAAACACTTTGCCAGAACTTACCACCAGCAGCCAGGCCATCATATGATGCTTTATCAATCAGAGGTGTAGAAGACACCGGGGACCTGCCTGGACTCCAGAGCTTTCCCCATCCATCCCCAGGTGTATCCCACCAGGGCAGCCAGCATCCTTGCTAGGAAGAGACTCCACGGAGACCCAGAACCTCAAATGTGGAGGGAAGGACTGGCACTTGCCTCCCAGGGGAGAAGAGCCTGGGAGGCAAGTGCCAGTCCTCAGCAGCATCTTTAAGGAATGTTCTGGGGCCTTAGCCAGCATCCCAATTGTGTATGCCCATGACATGATCCGACTGTCAGGCAAGAAAGAACACAGGGGTTTTAAAGCAAGGAAACATTTAGAAACAGAGCGAGCACATGAAAGGAACGCGCTTACACTCACATGTTTTCACTTTAATGCATTCAGAGCTGGCAGAGAAAGGGGGACATTTAACTTCTAATTAATGAGTTGCTCCGTTTGTCCAAACAACGCTCCCATCTCTCCCCTTGCTGCAGACGACGGCCCACGTTCCCTTGGAGCCAGGCGATTCTCCACACAGGCTACATTTCCCCAATCTCTGATCAGGCAACTCCCACCCATTGGATTGGGTTCTGGCACCTCTCCACCCCATTTGGGCCTCAGCCCTGAAATCCGGCATCAACAGCTAGTTCTGATGTGTAATTGACAAGACCATAACTGACAAAGGACATTTTATGGAGTTGGCTCTTCAGCATTAAATCTATCTTCGGTTGAAACTGCTTTCAATTTTCGGATACCAAAGAGTCCAGTAGGTAAGAATGGGCTGTCGTGGCAATGGTTACAGCTGTGGTTGTTTTGGTGAGGCCCTGATACCAAGTTCCTTCACCATCTGAGCAGGAGCTATTTGAGCCCCAATGCCTGGGTCATGGTTACGTGCTCTCCATATCCAGTCAGAAGAACAGAAGACACTAAGGAATGATGTGTCCATCAAATTGCGAGGGAACCCAGAAATGCTGGCATGCAGCCTGGGTGAGTCCCTGTCCAGCATCCCTGGTTCAAATTACAATCCTCTGCATCGTCCTCTTATATTTCCACACCAGACTCACCAAAGACCCCATCCCTAGGACATGCAGAGTTTTAGGTTGTAGTATGAGGGGTCCCAGATTCTACCCACCAAACACATAATCACATCGGGGCATTCCATGACCTCCCCTGACATTTCTAAACGTGGCTTAGTTCCTGCCTACTTCTTCAAGCTCAACCGATGTGACCTCTGTTCTCCCTCCACAAAGTCCCATGCACACGGAGCCTTGCCCAGGTCAGCATTAAGGCGCCATCTTGGAAGCAGACAGCAGCCTTCGCCAGAGCCTGGGCAGAGCTCTCCTGTGGCTTAGAAAACTCTTGCCTTTTAGCTTGTCTCCTTGTCACCAGGTCCCAGGGAGAACATGACTGCCTTCCATTCTAAGTACACCCCAAACCTGATTATACTCTGCTTCAGCACCTTCTCGGTTTCTTTCAAAACCCTTATGACGACTTTTCATTATTGTCCAGGTTTTTCATCTTAGCTCTCCTTCGAGCGCCTGGCTTCATTTGTTGAATGAATAAATTGAATGAATTGGATGGGTGGATGGAAAGCTCATGCCGATGTGCCCGGCACTCATCCTGTACCCATGATACAATGTTCAACAAGACACATGTGACCTCATGGAGCTGGTCACCTTGCAGACAGGGGCCCTGGAGGAAACTGAAATCGTGGGAGCCTGGGCAAAGATGAAGGGAGGTAGGAAGGGGCCGAAGGAAGAAAGCCGCATTTCATGAGCTGAAAATGAAATCCTGTATAAATATCACACAGAATCTATTAGTGTTGCCGGCATAGAGGGCAATTGCTTTTTAATATAATAAGATCTTCCTTGGAGGCGATTATGAGGCAGTGATAAGGATCAGGTGACATGTTGAGGTCTCGCACAGATGGATTAATTTCTGTTTACATCTAGTTGCTGGCAGAGTGGGGGGAGTGCTTGGTTTTCAGGGAGGAGGTGGGAGAGAGGGCCTCCAGGGAAAGCAGCCCAGAGAGAATTGTTCTGGATGTTGTCCCAGGGAACCCACTGCCCACTGTGGAACGTGGGGCAAGCGGGACAGAGAGCCGGGCCTGGAGTCCTGGAGAAGGACCTCTACCCGGAAAACACTTGCCTGAGCTTTGGGCTGAGACCCACGTTCCCTCTCTTTCAAACCTCAGGGTGCCATTGGGTAGGTAAACTGTCACAGATATGGGGGGACTGGTGACACCAGGGGACAAAGGACTTGATAAACTGGATAAATGAAGAAACTGCAGGACTGGGGGTGAGAAGAAAAGGAAAGAGAGAAACTGAAAAAGAAGGTGTTTCTCTTGCACAGATCATTTCAAATGCTGTCTCATACCATCTGCCAGCAAGAGTTGATCCTGTTATTGGCAGTACCTTTCTTCTCTGCTGTGGTTTGACTGGATTTCAGTTGTCACCAGTGTGTTAGCATTTAAGGGGGGTGGACCTTCAGGTGGTGATTAGGCCAACTTCTTCACAAATGGACAATAGTTGCCATGTAGAAGGGCTTGGCAGAGGGAGGAGGCCTCTCTTGCCCTTCTAATTTCTTCCATGTGAGGACACAGTGCTCCTCTCCTGGGGGAAGCAGCATCAAGGCGCCATCTTGGAAGCAGAGAGCAGCCTTCACCAGGCACTCCATCTGCCCGTGCCTTGATCATGTACTACCTGATATCCAGGACTGTGAGAAATCACTTTTTGCTCTTTATTACCCATTCTGTGGTGTTCTGTTGTAGCAGCACAAAATGAACTAAGACATTCCCTGAGTTTCCCACAGAGGTAAACGGGAGGAAGTCATACACAGATTCAACCACGATAAAACAATATCTTGGTCCCAACCTTGTAGTATGACCCAGGGCATACCAGAAAGCACTCAGAGAGCAACCAAACATTCCCTGGACCAGGGTCAGTCACTCCCTCTCAGATTGTGAGGGAGAAGTCCACTGGGCCGATGGCTGTGCTGTTCATGGCTCAGGGTTCTTGGAGTGGGCACCAAAGTCCCCCAGTGTACACCAAAGTCCCCCAGTACGCACAAATGTATCTCTGACACTGGAGAAATGAACCTGGGAAGGGTCCAGGAGGCAGCTTTTCCCACTATGTGGCAGAGGCCTGTGATTATTATTCTGTCAAAGAGTCAGCACCTGTTCACACCTACATGCTCCAAAAACCAACAGACTCACCTCCAACATAACCTCAATAAAGGAAAAACAGTGTAAAAACACACCTAAGCAATTACATGATGCCTTACAGATGGAGTGACCACATGCCCCCAGTTGCCAGGAACAGTCTTGGTCTGTGTGTGTGTGGCCCAAGAAAAACATTAATAATGCCCTCTTTCTACTCGCAAAACGTGACTAGTCTAGACCATAAACTTCAGGGTCTTTCTACTTGTGATACATCTTGAACTCAAAGGTCATGGAATCCCCAGAGATGATGCTGTTTTAAAGTGCATATACCCACTAGATTATAAGCTTCTCACTCCCACCCCCATGTAGACCATCCAGCAAACAAAACTCACCACCCACACAGGACATGCAGATGTTAATCAGTGCACACATGAAAGGTGTTCACTCAGCCATCGCCATGATCTTCCACTTCCATTCACCACCCAAGTCTCCCAGTCACAGCAGTTTCACCTTTCTCCCCACAACGCTTCAGGTCCAGACATGATTACACATATCTCATAATTTGGGAGAGCACAAGAACACCCACTTGCACATCCATCCCAGTCAACTAAGCCTTCGGGGATTTGCAATAGAAAGGCTCTAGTTGCTATAATGGCTACAACCTTGTAAGGACATGAGTCCAAGTTCATTAAGGAGCTTGGTGCAGATGAACCCTGTTGCCGTTGTGATTAATAATCATAATAGACAGTCAGCTGGAGGGCTTCCCAGCTGCACCTCCCAGGGCCTTGAGCTGGGATTTCATCTCCATCCACCAGTGAATAATGCTTTGGTTTATTGGAAACCCTCTTTTCATTTTTTATGGCTTCAATTAAGTGATGGGGAGAATCCATCATGTAACCTTTTGCTGCACTGCTAAAGACTTCCGGAGGGGAAAATATTTATCAAATCCCAAACCATCAGAGGAAAGACTGTGGTAAACCTAACAGGAGGCCAGGGTAGCAGAGAGGTGACCAAGACGATAGGAAGAGGGAGAAGGAAATAGCTACATAGAGGTTTCCTGCCTGGACAAGAGCCATACCCTCTATAAAATATCTGCTCATCTCAAAGATATCAGGCCACTGTTCCCTCCTTACCTCAAATCCCATTATCCCTAGGAAGTGGTCCACCAATCATGGCGGGGAAGAACTAACCAATGGGGCTCCTCTCCCTAGTCATGTGGATTCCTACAGCCCAGAGGTTCAAGGTGACAGCAAGAATATAGAGACAGGAGAGACATCTTTATTATGAGGGGCAAAGCACACACAACAAAGTCCACAGAAAAATGGCACCCACATGGAAACTGCCCATTTATCCCATGAAACCGGCAATCCTCGTATTGATAAGAATGACAAAGGACCCATTTTCTGGTTGCGACTACAATTATTTTTCCCAACGCTGGTGACAACAAATCCTCTCTGATCAGTTCATTAGAATCCACACCCTCGCATCCTTGGCTCCAGGTTGGCCCTTCCCCTTTCCCTGACCTCTGCCACGCAGCTCAGTTGGTAAGTGGAGCTGGCTCTTATTCTCCCCCTTTAAATTATTCACACCCCAATCTTGGCCACTGGCATTAATCTTTCATTTGCTATTTAGACATCTGATTCCTGGGGCAGAATTGAAAGATGTCACTTGGGAGATCAAGTTGGTCAAAGAGGAGGTCTGAAGGGTGTTGGAGACCTGCGAAGCTATAAAGGTCTGCCTGGAATTAATGGGGTCATCACCCTGCTCCTCATCCCAGAGGGGGAGGAGCCCTAGGAGACACGGACGTATCTGAAGGAATGAAATCACAGGTCTGTTTGCTCTGTGAGAAATGTGCATGTGATTGTGTGTGTGTGTGTGTGTTCGCAGATGTGCCCTTGTGAGTGAGGGAAGGGTATGAACTCTCATATCAGCTTTGGTGCTGTGAGAGACTGGTATCAGTCCTGGTGCCGGGCACAGAGATATGAGGAATCCTGGACAATCAAATATGAAGGACACCAAATGAGCCCCAGAAATGTGGCATGGCCTCCCTATGTTCAGTAGTACTGCTAAAGGTTGGGGAGTCTAGATCCTTAAGACTTAACTTTCTTATTAGAAGAAAGAAGATGGACGTTCATCCTCCACTTCCCTTCGTCCCTTCTCTCCTCAGCTACATTTGAAACACAAAGTTCCAGGCACTGTGCTACATGCCTGTATTCTTGATCTCACACCCACAACAACGTTAGCAGGTAGGACTATTAGTACCACCATTAGATTGTAGATGGACACAGACCTTCATTTTATTTATTTATTTTTATGTGGTGCTAAGGATCAAACCCAGTGCCTCACACATACTAGGCAAGTCCTCTACCACCGAGCCACACAAGCCGGGCTCCAGTATCACCATTTGATAGGAGAGGAAACTGAGGCTTGAAAAAATGATATAAATTTCCCTAAGTGCCCCAGCAAAAACAGTCGAAAAGAATTAGAACCCAAGAATTTTGACTGCAGGTCCCAATGAAATAAACTGTGGATTTCAGCCATGACCCAAAGTGACCAATCGCTGCCTAATTTAAAGTTGCTGTGGTAATTTAAAGTTGAATTAAAATTACAGACAATGTAAAGCCCAGTTCCTCAGTCACACCAGCCACATTTGGAGTGCTCACAGTCATACGTGGTGGTGACCACCAGAATGACCAGTGCAGACATAAACAGCCATTGTCACTGAACGTTCCCATGGACAGCCCTGGTTATAGGAGAATGCTAGATGTTGGCAAACGGAAATGCTCTTCAGGAAAGCCAGCTGGCCGAGGGACTGTGCTGCCTTCTGAGCTTCTCCTATCTGAAAAGACAAAAAGAGGGGTGACGAGGAAAGAAGAGAGCAGAAAGTAGCAAAGTGCAGATGAACAGGTTGGCGTCATTACCAAGTGAGACTTCACTCAATGTCACAGAAGCCAGGGACCTTGAAGATTAGCATGCCCAGTCCCTTCTCATTACAATAAGGTCGCTTAAGGCTGGGGCTTTTCCCTTCCCAACAAGCCTGTCACTCTGGGCCCTTCCCATTTCATCTTTCTTGAGATGTGTCCAGAAATATCAGAGAACCCAAAGGTGATTTTCATCCTAAATTCCCACTGTTCTAACTTTTCACAGGTAAGTTTTGCCGGGGAGAAATAACTGTCATTAGTCCTAGGGCTGTCTCTTCCTTTTGGATAATGGCACAAGGCTGCCCAAGAATGAGAAACTGGGCATTTGTAAAATGGCAGTGATTCAAAAGACGAATGGTAAACCTGGAGTTCCAGAAGCAGCCACACAGGATTCTCTCTCCCCTACTCTGTTCCCTGTGGATCAGGGGATTCTGAGGCAGTCGGTCAATACTTCTCAAGCAGACAACTGATGCTAGGCTGATGATGGCTGGCTGGGTCGGTGGGTGCATGTTGGACGGATGATGCCTGTCCAAAAGTCCTTTGTCCAATGCATGGACAGGTTCCCCATTCTCCATTTAATCAAACACTCACGGGTACTTCTCTATGAGCCACTTGAAAAGGGAAAAGTACCAGTATGCAGAAGAAATCCAACGACATTTCAGGCCCCAGGATAAAAAGTGACTGGTGATAGCAGGTCAAAGAAGGGATTTCAGTCCCTGGAAGGAAGGTGGCCAGATGCCTTTCTGCCTGCACCAAAAATCCATAATCACTCTCCTAGGCTAAGTTCATCGCCCACTCACAGGGGCCGGGCTGACCTCTGGCCTCCTTCATTGCATGAAGCCAATCCATCCTCCTGACATCTCACTTACCAACCAGGGCTGCGCCTATCACAGCCAGAGAGGAAACAGCAGAAGCCGCCTCGCAGTGGCCAGTTCCTCTCCCTGCACTTCGGGACTGGTGCTGCCTCCTGTGCCTCTCTTTAGATGCCTGCCCCATGGTGCTTCCTCCAGCAGCATGTTCAACCAGTTAAAAGACGCCATTGCTCTGAGACGAAATGAGAAATCTCAGGGTATAGACTTTTTCCAGTAGATAAGGAATGAAGTAATGCTTTAGCTCACAAAGTCCTTGAGGACAGAGATTTTTATTTCTCTATCGTTTAAATCTGAATTCCCAATGTGCTGAAAAACGTGTGGCACGGAGTAACAATCAATACAATAGATGAATGAAGAAACGAGTATGTGAGTGTGTGTGTGTGTGTGTGTGTGTGTGTGTGTGAGAGAGAGAGAGAGAGAGAGAGAGAGAGAGAGAGAGAGAGAGAGAGAGAGAGGGAAAGAGAGAGAGAGAGACTGTCAACTCTAAATCCATTACTCGGGTTCATACCCAGAGGAACAGAGTTTATTTCCAGGAAGGCTGTCCTATCCAGGTCCTGGGTCCCTGCTCTCCATCCTGCTGGGTCCCACATCAGCGCTCTCAGTTCTGTGTGGCACTGTTTCTCTGTAACCCCCGATATCCATCTCTCTTCATTTTGGTTTATTTAGACAACATGATTTATCCAAATCCATTGATTCTTGTGGCTAAGATTTTCTGAGCTGATGGAGAATTTTAGATTCTGGACACTGAGTCTTTAGTGAACATCCACCACGCAGCAGCAGCCGACTGCCCTGTGGATGGCTGGTCCTTCCAGACCAGTTTCCAGTCCTGGAATTGGCACTGATAGCCTTGCTGCTGCCGTAGGGTTTATTTGTTTCGAAGAAGGATCTCATTCCCTTCACAGGCTCCAAAGTGACCTGAACGTAGGAAAGGTCTTCCTTCCTGTCCATCACAGTCCATTCATCTCACCACGCGTTTCTCCTTTCTCTAGGACTACACAGGTCCCACAGACTCTGGTGGCATATTTGCCCCCAGTTCCTGGTGTCCCTAGCTGCCGACTGCTCCTGCTCTACACGTTGGTGTGCTCTGTTTTCCACCATGGTGTGAGAGGTGAAAGCCTCTGTAAACACAGCTCCTCGGCCTTTGAAAGGTCTCTGAACCTCAGTGGATACAGCCCAGGTCCCAGAATAATGTAGCCTGATTCTGACAAAGAATACCATATGGCAATGACCTCTGCCCTCTGGAGTTTAAGGCCTTTGTGGCAGAAGGCTATAGTCAACATTGTGGAGAATGTGAAGCTCAGCTAAGGACTGACTGACTAACCCACTGTTCGGCAGACACTCTGGGCACAGCCGGGAGAAATGAAGAGGAAAGCCAGGTAGCCCTGACCTAATTCTGCCCAAAGACCAGGCAAAAGCTCCGGAGCATCAGTGGTTTTCCTACCACTGTACAAAGGAAAATCAGCACGCCAAGCAGGTGGCCCCCAGGAGATAAAGGAAAAAAGACAAAGAGAAAGTAGGGGAAGAAGGGAGGGTCCCTGTGTAGCAATGTTGCATCCTCTATAGATTCGTCCCCTTCCCTTCCTCCAGGACTGATTTATTTTTTAATGGCTGGACCAGTGATTTGTTGCCATCGATCGCTATTGATGCTTTTCAGTTATATCTGTGACACTTCTGGCAATATGTTTGTAAACACAAAGGCTTCTTAGATCTTGCTTCTTGTCACCTTGCCCAGGAGCCAGTCCTCATCACTCCACATCAGCCGTCAATCAAATGGTTCAGGAAGGGAGCTCTGTGTCCTTGATCCTGGGACTCGCTTTTTTTTTTTTTTTTTTCTCTTTCTGCCTAGGTGTGAACATTCCTCGTTCATCCCACTGGGAAAATGGAAAGCTTGTTCAAGTCAGAGAAAATCAGGTGCAAACAAGGACAGGGTTCTGCCTGGATCCAGGTATCATGTAATGGGCAGAGATGACCTAGGAGAGAAAAATGGAGCAGACTCCTATCCACAGCTTAGCTTGGACCTGAGCTGCAGGAGCAGGTGGTCACATCTCTAAGGAGAGGTTCTCAGGTGACATGCATCTAGAGTTCATCCCTGGTATCTGGGTGAACCACAGCAAATGTCTTAGGTGTGTCTAGACTAGTCAATTTCCAACTTTTTGACCAAGTCCTGTAAGTAAGAAAAGCAATTCACGTCACAACCGAGTACAAAGATGCATATTTAAGTGGATTAAGTTTAAGAAGAGGAAATTTAAAAAATAAACATTTAAGTACAAAAAAATAGCCTAACACCAAGTGATATTTTCTGTCCATTTTTTTAATTTTCTTTTTTTTTAAATGCTAGTTATGTTCTACTAAGTTGATTCATGACTGATTGTTATGACCCACAGTTTGAAAAAATAATGGACTAGACTAGAGGTCCACAAACTTTTCTGTAAAGGGCAGATAAGAAATACTTTCAGTTTTGCAGGCTGTATTGTCTCTGCTGCTGCTTGATGGTGCCGCTGTAGCACAAGAGCAGCCGCCGTAGATGGTATGTAAACACTCGCAGGTGGCTGTGTTCCAGCAAAACTTTACTTCCTCACACCAACACTCTTTCTCACATGCTAGGAAATATTCTTCTTCTTTTGATTTTTTTAGACTGTAAAATGCTGTAAAGACCATTTTTAGCTCATAGGCTATGCAAAGTCAAGGGCAAGCTGGATTTGGTGGCATGTATCATTTGTCAACCTCCAGATCAACCAAAGTCAACCAAGGGCCATGGGGTGTTGCCAAGTCCTTCTATTCAAGGGTTCTAGGGTCCACAAATAGGCTGTGGTATGGACTCTGTTACAGCTGCCCATGAGTCAAGTTCAGATCCATGTTGATCCTGTGCCTCTGCGTTAGTGTTTGTGTGCTAAGATATTAATTAATGGTCCCTATTAACAGAACTGTGTCCTCAGAGAGAATATGTTTTCTTGTTCACGAGTTTCTCATGCTGCCTTGAGAGGTCTCTTCACTTGCTGTTCTTCTCTGTGAGATGTGAGCCACTGGATTCTTGATCCTGAGGGTGCACAGAAGGGCAGGGGGTCCTATAGCCTTTCCAAGCCATTGTTTGGCTCATGTACAGAATCTGCACCAGGAGCTCAGCCCCAGAGGCTTCTTGGTACCTGGTCTCAGGCTTCAACCCTGCAGCATCTCATCAGTCAACCAAAGCTCCAGAGTCCCCAGCTGGGCTCCACACGATGAAGACAGACATGACATAAAATTCACCATCTTAACTATTTTAAACATTCAATGGCATTAAGTGCATTCACTTTTTTTGTGCAACCCCTGTTACCATCTCCAGCACCTTTTCATCTTCCCATCCTGAGACTCTGTCTGCATTGAATAGGAACTGCCCCTTCGTCCCCTGCCAACCACCATTTGATTATCTGTCTCTGATTTTCACTACTCTAGGTACTCCAAACAAGTGGAATCATATGGCATTTGCATTTGGGGGTCTGGCTTATCTCACTTAGCATAATATCCTCCAGGTTCATCCATGCTATACAGCTGGGGTCAGAAATCCCTGCCCCCCCCTTTTAAAGGTTGACTGAGAGAATATCCACTTTTAAATGCTGGGACATAAATTTTCTTAGGAGGTAAAAGTTCAGCTGGGCATTTCTCAGTTTAGACACATGACAACAAGCTCTCTGAATGTTTCCCAGCAAATCTATTCTACTCCATCACCTGATCATTCTTCTTCTTCTAGAATATTCCCTGGTCCTGCTCACCTCTCTGTTTCATATGGTATCAGAGAGAGAGAGCAGGTTTACTTAGGGATGGTGATCCTGATTTAAATCTCAGCTGCTTCTTCACTTTCTTAGCTACTGAAGTTTTTGACCTTTCATCTCTAAAATGGGAATATCTGCCTTAAATATAATAATTATAAAAATGGAAGATACAAAATATCTAACATAAAGCTTAGAATTTACTTCCCAAAATAATGGTAATAATAATTATTATTCCCATTAATCATGTTCTCCAGAGTCACAGCTTGGTCCTTACCCCAGATAAACACAGGAGACTTCCAGAATCTTTTGTTTTGAGCCACCCATTGAGCTAACACCAAAAGCCCCACTCGGGGCCCAAACTCAGATACATCACTGCTTCCCTGTGACCTTAGGGAAGGCTGCATTGCCCTTGTCCATGAAGTAGATCAAACAATGCTTCTAAAATCCCCTCAACAAAAAACTAACATCTTTCAAGGGAAAGTCATTGTCAGATACACACTTAAAGTCACAGACAAACGCCAATGCTTTGGGAAGGATTCACTCACTGAACGCTTTGAGTCTTCCTATGCCAAACTCCAAATGAGGGCAGGAAACAAGGATGAGCTTGTGAGCCCTATACCCACCGCTATGCATGGCTCTGCACGTGTGGCATCTAAAGACTCGGACTTCACTTCAGACCAGCGAGTGCCTTACACAGACCAAACTGATCACCCACCTCACAGGAGGAGGGGAGAAAGCCAACATCTGGTGGGGATCCGCTGTGTGCTACCACTCTGACACTTGACCCTTCCCACATATGAGTGCACAAAGAGACTTATCCACTCACACAGGTGGTATATTTAAAAGCTGAGCTCAAACCCAGGTTTTCCTGCCTCCAGAATCTATGAACTCTCTGTTCTCCGAGCAGCCATTCTAACAGGGACCCCCCTAATTGTCCACCAGTAGTCCATCCAGAGGCCGATTCCTGTCGGTCATATCTGCTGGAGTGGCTCTCACCCCGTTCCTCCCCTTCATGATTCATGCTAAGCAGGGATGTGCTCCATCATGCGTCCAGCCACCAGTTCCCTGGTGGTCAGGTCTGCACAGGGAAGGGAAGCAACATTCTTTGAGCACTTTCCAAGACTCAGGCCCTGTTCCAGGAGCTCCTGGACATATACAATCCGAGTCCTCATAATAACTCTATAAAGTAGGTCTTATTACCCCATTGGAAAGCGAGTCAGAAAGGTTAAGTGACTCTGGACATTCCAGAAGATGGACAGATGAGGTGGCCAAGCACTCAGGAAACTTCTGGAGGTGAGGCCCACCAAGCAATCCTCCCCCTGCAGAAGGAGCCAGGCTTCTCCTTCTCCTCCTCAGGCTTGGAGAGGCGGGGGAGAGTAAAATGGATTGGGTGGTAGGTTTTGATTAAGGACATTTATCTCCCTTGCCCCTCGAGCTCCTTGGGATGGCTCAGAATCCGTTGCAGGGCACCGTGCCACATTCGCGCTCTCCCGCCTCTTGGGTGAACACTGTGGAATTAGCCAGGAAGCAGCAGAGATGAGAGCTGGCCTGAGGAGGGCCCTCCTCCCCTGCACTGCGCGAGGAACTTCACACCCCTCCTCTGTGTTCTTACGGCGATCACCTCGACTCCATATTTCAACTTTGCACAATGTGTGCATTATTTGATCTGATTCCCCCAGCAGACCAAAGCTTAAAGGTGACACTCCCAGGCTTGTGCAAGGGGTACTCTGAAACCACCATCCAGATCCTGCTCTGCTCACACCCAGGGCTCCTAAGCAACATGTCACACGGATGCTGAAGGGAGAACGTAGGGGCTTCTCCTTTTCCTCTCTTTGCTGATGAATAAAGAAAAGTTCTTGAGTAAAACAGAGAACCAGCTACAGAGATCTGGGGCTGGGATCCCAGCCATACCTGCTCTGGCTTTCTTTGAGATGGTGTCAGGGCCAAAGAGAAGAGGAGAGAAGCTTGGTAACAATTAATGGCAACAATAGAGGATGCTGTTGGATTGTCCAAAACTCCCCCTCCTACCATAGCACAGGGTTTTTAACCCACCTGGGCTCCCTCCCTGGGATTCCACTCCTTCCTGAAATGATCAGATAGCCAGGAGCTGGCTGTGATGGCCCTCCCTCCCGCTCTCTGCCACAGAATATTTTCTCTTCATCGAGGCTCTGTCTTGTGTCTTCGTAATTGTGTTACTCGCATGGCAACGCATAGAGCTGGCAGGATTAGAGCCACCTGTGCTGAGACCAAGGGGACCATGCAGCAGATCTCCAGGATTATGCACCACTCATCACCAGACTCCAGTGCCAAGGACAATGCCCCGAGGTGGCCTTCCCTCTGGACCATTTCCCAGAGCATGCTCTGTGCTTCTAAGCATGAGCCCAAGGTCACCTGAGGCCTTTTAGCTTTCCCATGGTGAACCACCAAGTCATTGAAGGCACTGAGCCCAGGTCTCCTTCACAGCAGGGTCCCAGTGGACACCCAGCCCCAAGAGAAGAGCCTTGAGCACCCCTGAACGTGCAGGGGCGTGTGGGTTTGCATGCTGGTGCTGCTGAGTTGCCCTGGGCCCTGGGCCTGGGCGGTACCCCATCTTGGAGCAACTTTTGGAAAAGATCTAAGAAACCCGTGGTGAATGCCCAAGTCTCAAGACAGCCAGATGACCTCAGCAGGATAACAGCAACTGCCCACCAAGAGCAAGCTGGGATGTCCCTTTTGGGCTGATGTCTTCTCTATCCCTCCATAGGGACCAAAGTCTTGAAATAACCTCCAGTGGGCCTGGCAAGTCAGAGAGTGGGGAGGACCCCCTCCCCCTGCTTCACTCCCTACATCACTGCTGCCCCAGGGCTCCTGGAAACCTGCCCCTCCCTCAGACTGAGCACATGATGCACCCTGGAGCGTCTGCCTTTGGCTTCTATTTGTAACTGTCCTTAGAATGAGCAGCCTCCTCTTAATGGTATATATTGCTATGCGTAGCAGCTGTCAAATCCAATACTAAGGCACAGACCTGGCTGGGTGTGCCCTTCACGTGCCACGCTCACCCATCTGTCTTCCGTGGAGGGTCACCTGAAGGCTGGGTGGCTCGGCACCATGGCATCATGGTGGCTACACTATTCACTGCTCTGCTGCACCCTGCCACCCTCTCCAGATGCTGTGTGGCATCTCCTTTCAAGGCCACTGTCTGGACACAGACCACCCCTCCTCCCCCTTGGTCCCTTCCTCGCTGCCAAATACATTAAAGGGCAGGCGCCTGGCCCCTCTCCTTGGAGGCTGCACCGAAGGCTCAGTCTGTGTCAATCTCTTCTATGTCTCCCTGGTGCCAAGATAATAAGGGGGAAAGTTTTTTCTCCTCCTTACAAAGTGCAGACCAATTAGCATTTTTAAAATTACCATTGGAGAAATATACCTAATTAGCCACTTTAAAGGAAGGCTTTAAAAAAAAAAAGTCATAAATTTCTAACTGCCCACAGCTTGGAGACACTTTTAAAGCTAATTGTGTGTTTCTGGTACTAACAGGGGAATTGGTAAAAGTGAGAAATGGATTTTATGACCTTGGTGGGAAGGGGTGGGGATGACTGGGTGACCTCCACAGGGCACGGAAGGGTTAATGTCTAGGTACTGGATCTGGGCCCTCCTGGCTCCTCCTCTTCCTCACCCCAGCCTCTCACTTCTCTCTAGTCCCACCCCAAGTTCTGCCCTGGTCAGGGAAGCTGCCTTTAAGCTGAACCTGTGAACAGAGGCAGGCAGGTGGGCAGACGGACAGGCAGACGCTGGCCAGAGAATCATACGAGGAGGAAGAACAGGGCAGAGAGCAAGGAGAGAGGGAGTGGGAAAGCAAGAAGACAGAAACGTGGAGGAAAGAGACAGGAGCCACAGCCAGCTTCCAGGAGCCTGTTTCTCATTTGTACTCTCCATTAAACTCTGCATCAGGGGGTGGGGTGGGATGTGGGTCTGCTCATGAACTTGGGGACTTACGTGGTTCCAAACTGGAGGCAGACGGGGCTTCTGCAGCTCTTGGGCTCCCTGCCCAGGCTCCCTGGCCTGTTCAGTGGCCCCCAATTCCCTGGCCCTAAAACTGGGAAAGCACTTCATAAAGTGCAGACGTGGACTTTGGGGGTGCCCCATTTAGGAGGGGAGCAGAACAGTGCAATTTCTGGGTCCTCAGCCATGGCTACTCCCAGGGATTATTCCTGGCTGGGGAAGGAAGAAAGATGGCTCCGAGAGAAGGAGATCAGAGTACAACTGCAGTGTGTCAAGGAGGGGAAGATGTCCAGAGCGACGGAAGAGGGCCCGGACATTCTGAAGATCCCAAAGCCCTTGGGATCCTCACTCACCCTTCCATGCTCCACAGAGATGCCCTGGGGAGCCACCATGGCAGTGGGGTTGGGGATCCCCTCATCAGGCACCCAGTTCCTCACACAAGGAGGACAGTCTTTAAAAATCACATTCTTCATGAGACCCTTGCTTCTCTAGGTTAAGTGACACTAAGAAGAAATTACACACCATTTCAAAACCTGGTTTGGAAACTCGGGGCATGCATTTTCAGGGGAGAAGATAGCGCCCCCAAGAGGACCAAAATGGCAAGGCAAAAACCCTTAGTGATGCTACTGGTTTGCAGCTCTCCAAAGCTCAACCCTAACTCCACAAATTTGCACACTGTCTCATTACAAAAAAATCCACATTAAATTTAATTTTATCCAAAGGGAAGAGAGTGATCATGAAAAATAGGTTGAGAAATGCTCGCCCAGAGCTGTGGCCTCTCAGGTCATACCTGACCATACAAGCCAGGGCTGGATCCAGTCCCATTCACTGCCTTGGGACAGACCTCAGCAGACTGAACAAGACAAAGGGCATAGGAGTGGCTCTTCCCGCAAATAGCCAGTGACCCCAGGTGTCCACTGAAGGCCACTGTGCAAGATGCTACAATCCTGGGTGTCCTGCCAGACTGGGGAAAGAGCTTCCCAAACACAGCAGACCTCAGGGGCTTCTCCCCAGCCCTCATCCGGGACCTGAGAGCCTAAGAGGAAAAGAGAGTGGATGTTCAAAGTGTGAGCTGCAGGAGTGGGGCTGGGAGTCTTCCAGGCCTTAAAAGCAGCCAGGGCAGGGTGGGTGCTGGGTGTGGGGAGGCCAAGGTGGTGACCTTTGGGTTCCCAGTACTCCACTGGCACTCCTCTGTTCTCCTTTCTCTAGCTCCAAAGGCTGAGAACCAAGGAGGAGAAAGAGCTACACCACAATGGACAGCTGTCCGCTGCCCTGTCACATACACACAGTTAAGAAGAGACTTTCTTAGCTTCCCTCTTCATACCCAAAAGAACTAAACCTGAGTCGCCTTCTCCAAGCAGTGGCTTCTGGCCTGACAAGCCTCATCTTTGATGGGCAGCTTTGGGGGCTCAGGAAAGAGCTTTGGGGGTTGGAGACACTTGGCTTTAAATGCTGGTCCCAGCACAGTGTGGGCTTCCCTGTAAACTGGGAGAGGCCACATCCTGGTGCAGACTCTGTCCGACTCCAGGCTCTGCACCAGACGCTGGAGTTCCGTCACACACCAGAGCCGTCGGACATGCGTGGAATTGAAGGTAATCTTCTCTCCAGTGTTTTCTCAGGAGGAAGACAGAAATGATAATCTCCCCTGCCTCCAAGGGTTGCCATCAATATTAAAAGGGATGGCAGAACCTCGCACTCCGTAGGCAGAGTGGCATCCCTGCCCGCTCCATCTCGCCCGCCCTTTCCAGAAAACCCCTACGATTCTGCAGAGTAGGTGAGAAGAGGCATGGGGGAGGGCGGTCAGCACAGATGGAGAAACCTGAGGGACACAGCAGGACCATCTTGCAGTGACGAGGAAGCCCCCCAGCACCCTCATGAAAGCCCTGCAGGAGCTAGCTGCCCTCTACCTGGTCCCCAGTGAGGGCACTGATCCAGACAGCGAGGGGACTGCATCCTAACATCGGGGACATGACAGGGAGCACTGAATTGGGTCCCTTTCCTGGGATTCTGACCCAAAGAAGGCAGCACCTCTGAGACTCCCCCATGGATATCCCTCCAGGGAACCCACTTCACCCAGTAGGCCCCCATCAGGAAGTCCCCAAGCTGTCCCTTCATGAGATCTCCCTGGTTGTCTGGGGGTCATGATGGCTCCAGAGTTGCCTATATATATTTTTTTTGTCAAGTAAGCACAAACAATTCAATGCCAGGAGGGAAGCGCCTCGCTCCCTATTGGCCCCTGGCAGATTCCCCAGGGAACTCAACTCACGTCACAGCGGCAACAGAGAGGGAAAACAGCCAGGCCCCTGGGGCTGGGAGCAGAAGGGAGATTTCTTAGTTTTGAATGATTAACCCAACACCCCAGGAGTGCTTCCTTCTTGCCATCCCCATGTTTTTGCCCAGACACAGGGAACTATGCAGGGTAGCCTAGGTGCAGTGGCCCCCTTGGGCCCACCCTGCAGCCACCTCGCCAAAATGCTGCCTGCAGCAAATGGCCGGGCTGTGGCCAGCAGCCAGGGCCTCGCCCACCTCCCACTCTATTCCCTGTCTGCAATTGTTTCCAATCAGTTTAGGAAACAGCTCTGAGAACAATTAGAAAAGATAACAAGGAAGAATTACATAATTACAGTCCGCCTAGATCTCAGGCACTTCAAAAAAAAAAAAAAAAACAAAAAAAACCAACAACATAAAAAACCACTGAACTGAATCCAAATGGGGATCACGGAGGAAAAGGATAGTACTCTGGGTGAGCACCAACAGAGCAAGGGGCTGGGGAAGGGGAAGGGAGAGGACAAATGCACTCCTGCATCTACCTGCTGGCCAAGCTGGGCACCTCAGAGGTCCTCAGGCAGTGTAGACCATTCTACAGAGCAGGCCATGTAGACTAGAGAACCCTCCTTTGGGGAAGACAGGGCTGGAGATCATGCAGCCCTAACTTCTCACTTCCAAGATGAAGAACAAAGACAAACGTTCTCACCCAAGCCAAAGGGAACTCAAGACTCTGAAGCCCAAGCTAACGCCGTGTTCATCTGCAGGATCCTGAACACTCACCAGCAGCTAGCGGATCTAGCCACTGGGAGAGCTGGGAGGTTATTTACTCTTGGTCAAACCATCTGGGTACAGGAAGAACTTTGTCCTCTAGCACAAGAGAGGCAGTCTTGTCCTGTAAAGGGCCAGATGAGTGGTGAGGCGTGCGGGCCACTCAGTCCCTGTAGCAGCTACTGTGCTCTCCCAGCCTGAACACCACCCTAGACAGTATCTGAACAAATAAGCATGAATGTATTCCAGGGAAACTCTATTTGTGGACACTGAAATTTGAATTTCATATAATTTTCACAAGCTATGGAATACTACATTTTCCTATTTTGATTTTTTTCCCCAGCCACTTTAAAAAAATGCAGAAAGCTTTCTTCACTTGTGGGCTGTCCACAAGAAGATGATGGACAAGACCTGGTCTACAGGTTAGAGTTTGCCAATCCCTGCTCTAGTTCATTGCTAGAAGATTATTTTACCCCAGAGTGCAAATGTTTCTTGACTCCGTGAACCCAGCACAGCAGTTGAAAGAAGTCTCAACAGCTGGTCTTTGCTAGGTCAACCTGGAATGCTACCTGTGACCACCCAGCCCCCAGCAGCAGACTGGGAGGTGGATGAGGGGTTTCCCCAGATGGGCAAGCAATCCCTTCCCAAAAGAAAATGGAAGAAGATTGTGTTCTGACTTGCGCTCTCTAGATAGGGGTCCCTATGGCATATAGGGTAACAAAGGATCAGCAACTTGGCTTTTATGCAACACAACTTTCTACCATCTTTCCTTCTAGCAACAAGAAATAGCAAGCATCTTCATTCATTCATTCAAAACAACTAGAATGAGTTGAAAAAATTATTCCAGCTCAAATAGAATGAGTTGAATAAATTGGAAACTGAGCTCAGGATATCAGACACCTACTGATACCAGCCAAGTCTGCAAGCAGCTTGTTCCTTGAGGGTAGGGACACATAGAAGAGCCTTAGTCAACACTGAATGAATGAGTAAATGAATGTTAAGATGGAAATGGTTAGTAGCACATCAGATCCTATGCAAGTTAAGAAGATGAAAAGTTAGGGCTCAGCTGAGGAAATCAGGAAAGTCCCAACAATGATGGGAGCAGTTGAGTTAAGGCTGACATGAGATGTGGGCATATCCAGTTGGAGCACAGAAAGAGAACAAATACCAAGAGCCTCACACATCATGGGGTATCTAAGAATACCGACAGCTGAGTTTTCTGATTCATGATGCAGCTTGAAGAATATTAGGTCAAATGCTAGGAGTCCAGGGTCAAGCTGTATCTAATCACCAAGGGCCACGATTGTCAGGCAAAAGAATTTAACCCTCCCCTGGAGGAATAGGAGGTGGAAGGTTTGAACTTTCTGAATAGAGGTGGTTGGGTGGCAATGAGATTAGAAAACCTCCCTTAGGCACAGAGCACATAAGGACTAGAGTTAGCAAGGAGTTCATTCGAAGAGACCCTAAGCTAAGACAGAAGCAGGCATGTTGGACCACTACTAGGAGAAGCAGAAGAGTGGCCTTGGGACTCAGGAAAGCTGTGGGACTTGTAATTGGTTAGTGGTTATAAGCATAGAGCCTGAACTCAGACAAACTGGCTCAAGTCCAGCACAAGGATTTAGATGCCACACATAGTCGATTCTCTCCGGGACCCAGTGGAGGTAATGAGATGGAGTCACAATTGCGTAGGGTGGTTGTGGTGTCCAATGAGGTCATTCACATGAAGAGTGCTGCCTCTGGTGGCTGGCCCAGAACAAACGCTCCAAAACCATTGATTATCACTGTTCTTTTTGGACCAGAATAACTTTACAATGCTGGGTGAATTCATAGGGAAAATGCTCTTTGAGATAAATACTACATATTTCTATAGGACCAAGAACCAAATTCTGCCCATTTGTCAGCAGTGCATTTGGGACAGAGAAGCTTGTTTTCAGCAGGGGTGAAAGGGCAGCTGTCAATCACCCCCCTTTCTCATCTCCAATCCTGGGTGACAGGGCTGTTGCCACACCCCCAGGAAGCTGACATCTACTTCCCAGTTACTCCCCAGTGGTGACCAACAATCAGAAAAGTACAGTCCATGAAGGACCTTTGTCAGGAAAGTCACCATAGGCCTGTCCCAGAGCCTTTATAGAACATAGGGGGATGAAGCCAAGGCCTCTGACTTCAGGAAGGTCTGGGAATTAATGCTCAAAGCCTCTCTTTTGAGAACCTCATGATTTAGTAATCAGCTACTCTTTGAGCCTCTGACCTGCTGAGAAAATGAGCAGTATCGTAGCATAAAGAACACGGGCTCTGAATGCAGGCAGCTAAGGGTTCCGGTCTAGGCCTTGCCACTTCCTGGCCAGGTGACTGCATAAACAAAAACAATAGTTAATGAGGTTGCATGAAATAAAGTGTGTTCAGCACAGACTGGCCCACTGCCTGGGACCTCCGGAGTCAGGAGAAAATGGATTTAGAGACAGGACTGAGGTTTTGCTCACCATCTGAGATAAGGATAAGACACTCCCTCTCCTAATCCAAGCCTGCCTCAGACCTTCATTTCTGCTTGGACAAAGTGGCTTTAACCACATCTAGGGCTGCTTAACACTCCCCACCCCTCAGTGGTAGAACGGCCTCTGCCCACTCCTCCTCTTTTGGTAGTCTACAATGGTAGTCTCACTTTCCAACAGTGGTAATCTCTTCTCTCCCAGGTCCCCTTATAGTCCATCCTCCTCACTCCAACCAGCTGGATACCCCATCCCTGAGTCAGAAGGGCCACATGCCTGGTAGCTTCTTGCGGGGGCAAGATGCACCCCAAGAAGAAGCCCCTGGCCAATCTCTCTGCGTCTCCCTTCGAATCCCATTTATAAGCGACTGCATCTCCCAAGAGCAAGAACGCCAGACCAGGGGAGCCAGAAAGGGGATTTAAAGAAAAGATGAAAAGGACCCTGTGTCTGTTCCCAGGGAACCTCTGTGCACAACTTCCTACTCCTGCATTTCCATCTGGTTGCTATTGGCAACCAGGCAATCATATTTTTCTAGTCCCAGATATAATCATCATAATCAATATAAGGTATTTATCCCACTCCTTGGTTTCAAGGAACTCAAAGCTTTTCACGTTTATTATTCTTTCTTCACTCACACAGGGGAGAGCAGGGAAGGGGTCTCTGTGGATGGGTGGGGAGGGAGTGTTTCACAGGTGGGGAAACTAAGCGATGGGTAAGAGAGACTGAGGACCTTCCCGGAAGAAGAGAACTCTGATGTAGCGATTAGCATTTGGATACTGTTTCTCCCATGTTCTTGCCTTTAATTATGGCATTTCTCTGAAATAGGGTCATTCCCTTCATCTTTCAGAGGCTCAGAAGAGTCAATGATTCTCCCAGAGTAACACAGTGAAAAATGGCATTGCCTCAACTTGAACTCAGTCACTGTCAGAACTTGTTTATCCCCTCACCCCCCCACCATAGTACACCTGTAAAGAACTACAATGCACTCTTCAAGTGCTCACATTTATCTTATTCACAACTCCCAGGCCACTGTAAGTGCTTACTGTTATACTTATGCATCACAGCTGTTCCTACATAAGTCATTCTCCTTGTTCTAGTTAATACCCGGGCCAAAAGGGCAACAGGAACAACAAACATGACTAACTTCAAGCATTTGACCAGTTGCACAAGTTAGAAGCTCATGTCTTTCCAAAATTCTAAGAACACTGTCTTACTATAAAACTTTAGGGGGGGAGAAAAATCAATCTTTTTGACTGTGAAATCAACTCACCCTTTTGACAACTATGGGATGTTACATGTTTCTCCAGCATCTGGTTTGATGTCACCCTTTTGTCCTAGTGCCAAGAAATATTAGTAAAAGCATGGCTTTGGGGTCCCCAAAGTGGACAAGGGGCACACAGCCTTCATCCTGAACACACAGCAAAGGGTTTGGGGGCCTGGCTTGAGGACTCGTGCTACCCACGGCCGCTGAAGGTAAAAGGACAACAAATAAAACAAGCAAAAGAGAAAGCATGTGACGGCAGGCAGCACGGTTCTAAAATGGGATGTGTTTTCAAGTGTTCTGCACAGCTCTCGTTTCCCTTTGGAGACGGCACAAGCCCAGCTGAAAGAAGAACGGCTGGCACGTGTCTGAAGCTTCCTCTCTGTTCTCCGAACACAGAAGGAGCTGCTCGCCACTGCTCCTCTGCCTTTCCCCCACTTGGAGGAATGTCGTTTTACCACTTGGCAAGAGAGGTCTCCAACAGAAGACCCGACCCACGATAGCCCAGACCTCTTCAGCAGTGGCCCTTGGGTTCCTGATACCTCATCCGGCACATCTTCCAATTCTAGAAAGAGCTACCACACTGGGAACTTTTCTCCAAACCCTGGTTCTACTCAGCTGGGTGGGCAGGGGACAACCGTCAGAAACAAAAATGCTCAGCGTGCCAAAACCCAAGCTAAGAAGTCAGGGGAGGAGCGGATGACTCAGGACCTAAGGGATGGATGGCCAGGGTCAACCAGTTAATGAAAGTTTGTTCAGCACTGCATTCACCTGGGCCCTTAAACCAGGCTGGCCCACCCACCGCCACGCAGCCCTGCCTGACTCCGGGGGCCTCTCCACCCCTGCCTTCCCCTCACTTCTGTTCCTATATTCCCTCATCTCCTGGGATTGTTGCCTTTGTCTCCCACTCCCTGCTCCTTACTAGCATCATATTTGGCATCGATTCTCGCACTCCTGACATCCACTTTCAAGGGTGCATTTTGGGTACATTTGCCACCCATCTCCCAGAACCATGGTTTTTGTGGCCCCAGAAGCCAGCCCACCCTAGCCAGCTAAGTTGGCATCTCCATCAGGTCTGCCCCAGCTGTCCTTGGTGACAAGCCAGGAGAGGCAGAGGTGGGGGAACAAACTTGGGCACCATGCAGTCTCTCGTCTGGTCATTTAGTAAAATTCAAACTTGAAGTTTAGGTTCTCTAAGACCCAAGTCGTCTTGGGCTCTTCTTAAGTCATGCTGTTCTAACTCTGTCTCACAGTAGATTCTCAACAGCAATTATTTCTTCCCTTTATATAATACTTGCTTCTTTCCCAAGAGCTTGCCATCTGTTGTCTCTTTTTAGCCTCACAGCATCCTTGGGGTGGATGCCATCAGATCAAGGAACGTGAGCCCCGTTTTGATGCATTTGGGGACACTGAGGCACACAGCCCATGAACTATGCTATCCTGAGTGCAGATGGCAAACTCTGCTTGGCTCAGACCACCTTCAGCTGCATGAGCTGGCCTGACCTTGACTGAGGGTAGCTGCAAGGAAGTTGAAGGTCAGCCACTGGATGAATGAAGCACTGGCCCCAAGAGTGCTGATAGCCACAGACCCTATGTTGATTTTTCACCACCAACGAGGGACCCAAGTCCAGGGGCAGAAATCCTCCTCCAGCTACTCTGCTCTTGGGTTAGCATTGGGGAGGAGATGGAGCTGAAGTACAGGTTTTCAGACTGCTCCATTTCCCCCCACTCTTCTCATAAAGGGCACTTCTGGGGTCCTCGGTCCGCCTCTGGTGTCTGTATCTTTGGGATCTGAGAAGAAAGAGGAGAGTCTTGCCCCAGGCTTCCTGGCCATGCAGGACCATGTCCTCGTTTAGAAGGGCAGTCGTGTCATGGAGACTGCCTGAGATCTGCAGTCCCGACTCTCGGCTGCCGGTCCACAAACTCCTGCTGAATGTACCCACAGCCCCAGGGGAAAAAGAAAAAACAAGGAAGGAAGGAAAATAACTGAGGTGGGGAGAGGGGAGAGATTCTGAAATCTGGACAACATCAAGAGCCTGTTTCCATGACAACCACTTCTTATTACAGTTGCTCAAACTGCAGCCTGTTCTAATCAGCCCTGTGGATGGAGCCTTCAGCCAGACCCCGTGATGGCCTCCACCTGGCCTGCTTCCTCTATCAGGCAGGGAAAGTGGGGTTCCCGGGCAACCTAGAGGGCCTTTATCACCCCTGAATACTCCAATTCCCTGTAAAGCAAAGACAGCACAAAGGAGAAGTCTGAGTGGGTACGAGAAGGTTCTGTTAGAGAGGAGACAGAATGAGGAGTGTTGAAAAAGTGGAAAGTACACAGAAGTGTGAGATGAAGCCTGACATTACTTTGGTCTGAATATTTGCTGGGACACCTTTATCTGGGGACACTAGCCTTTGTGCTGGTCATCCCCTGAGTGTCCATGCGTGGCATGATGCTCAGCTGATCTGTGGCTACCTTGGGGACATCAGCTAAGCCTGCCTCCCTTCCTTTCCTACCACAGTGGGATCCTCCCTTCTCCCTCTCATCTGTTCTCTTGCAAAACTCTCAAGCTGAAGCTCAAGGTCAGCCTCTGTGAGGCAAAGGCCAGGGTCAGCATTCATCCAGAAATAGGCACCACAGTTCCTCACCACTTTTCAGCCAGTCTCTGAGTCAGGAGCACCATCACACCCTGGAGTCCCTGCTGCAGAGAGGGGTTTATGGCCAAGGAACTGCCCCATGACTCCTCAAGTTCCCAGGAAATGATGGGTGACTTAGGTCTTCCTCCACCCCACAGATGGGGCCTGGAGGCAAGCAACTTGTCAAAGTCACCTGCTGGGTTGGGTATCAGCCTGGAGATTGTCCCCAGAAAATTGAACTCCCTTCTCTTTGCACACTCAGGGTGGCCCCTCCTTCCTCTGTGCCCATCTGGCCATCACCCCAACACACTGCAAATCAGATGACATATGACACATGGCACTCCTTGCTGCTCTGAAGGGAGTCCGTCTATGGGGACAAGGGGTCTGGTTTATATTTTAAGCAGCTAGAGTGAAAAACGGGGGGCTGATGAGGTAAGGCCGTGGCAATGAACACCATGCAGCTGTCCAAGATAATTACTTTGCCTCGCCATCCTGGAGCCGGGCTGGAGCACAGCGGGAGGAGCCAGAGGCGTGGAAGATCCCCATCAGTGTGAACTTTCCCTCCACTTCCAGTCCTTGGAGAGTTCCAGAGAGTCCCCATGCAAACTCCTCCTCTGAGTTACTACCTGGGGCCCCGAATATCAGCTGATGGCCAATGAACCAAGTGACCAGGAAGACCTAAAATTGACATAGGACAGTGAATAGTAAAAAGGACGGTGCATGTGAGGAGAGGGGCAAGAGAGGCTGAGAGATGTTGGCACCAGCTGGCGATGACCTACTACAGGTCCCACCTCCTCCCTCAAGCTGGGAACAGCTCCATGCAGTGGCTTCATGGCCACCACACTCCACCCAGTGGAGGCTATGTTGAGACGTGAGGGATCTTAGACTGTTGACTAACTCTGTGCTACCCCTGCAGGACATGTGTGGCACCCTCCAACTTGGATTTTACCAGACTTCCTGGCTGCAATGGTCCCCAAATGCTCCATGTCCACACCAACACTTGTTCAAGGAGAATGCACATCTTGACCGTGGACCCAAGAGAGTGATCGGAAGCAATGCCTGGGGGCATCCATGCAGGATCTCCCTCCCTTTGTGCCGAGTCCTCAGATAAAAATGGCTACTGCCTGACCCTGTTGGGCAAAAAATGCTCAATTCAGGTGACCCACCAACTACTATAAGGCATGCATCCTGCTCCTTAGAGAGATGCAAGGGTCAGGTGCAGGTGGAGGAGGGAATTCCTAAACTGACTGGTTCAGAAGTGCAATGGTCAGGATGTAGAGCACAGAAAAGGCATGAAAAGTCCAGAGCTTGGCTAGTTCCACTTGGAGCTTCAGTTTCTTCCTCTGTGAGATGCAGATAGTATTAAGTGACTCTCACAGGATGGCTCTTAGGACATAATCCATGTCAAAGTACTAGGCACAGTGCCTGACACTAGGAAATACTCAATAAATACTAGTTTGCTTTATTATTATTTTCTAGACCCTGCCTTCCATCATCTAGGTCTAAAATGACATAGCAAAAGGAGGGAGGTGGCTGGATACATAACATTATTATTTGTAGCATTGTTCACATTACCCAGACAATTAAAAAATGCTAACTTTTCAACCACATATCAAACATTAGCATAGGATGATCTTTCTAGCTAGATAATCTCAATATCAGTCTAGGGTACATTTAAAAGTATCCTAGTGTGATGGTAAATCTAGAATATTAGGAGCTAATGGTGTCCTACTTTGCTACTTTGTTGGTAATTGGATTGGCTCAGCCCAATGTCCAGCACATACTGACAATTTGATAGATGCTCAAATAACTACAGTCCTGTGAAGTTTTAGATGCAATTAATATTGATGATTCTGTTCTTTGTCTAATGTTTTTTTTAAGAGTTCTTAGAAGCGGGTAACCGGAGGCTGGCGGGGGTTGTGGAAGGATGGGGAAGGGTAGACATTGACCACTAGGTACAAAGTTAGGGTCAGACAGGAGGAGTGCGTCCTGGGGTTCCACTGCACAGCAAGGTGCTATGGTTAATAATATGCTGCATATTTCAAAGTAGCTATAAGAGAGGACTTCAAATGTTCTGACCACAAAGAAAAGATAAATATTTCAAGTGATAGGTACTCGAACTACTCTGATTTGATCATTCCACAACAAATACATGTATTGAGATATCATTTGGTGCTCTATAAGTATGTACCCCGTAATTATTATCTGTCCATTAAAAATAAAGTTAAAAATGAATCCTTATGACTATCCACATAACAAAATTTTAAAAATTGCTTCAAATAAACCAGTCACTGCTAGATAGTAAGCCATCGGCAGATTTTCACAGGTTTTTACAAAACACCTGGACATACTCATCTTCAGTCAACATGGATTTGAAGCTTGGGTCCCTTCCTAACTTTTTATGCCAGGCAACAAATATTAACCTGCAATCATTACCATACACCAAGGGCTTTACTATTCATAAGAATGTTAATGGCCTCTGGTTCATTTCGGCAGTTCCAGTATCATTCCTGAACTACAGTTCTCATTGCCTCTCTGAACCTGGAAGGAACTGAGAAGCAGAAAATGTTCTCAGCCAGATCCAGCTGCTGGGACACTTGCAGCTCAGCTGGTAGGTGCTGGAGCTTCAGACATGTGGCCCATAGATGCAGCGGGTCTACCTTGAAGCCACAGTGGCCAGTACCCACCCGCCAGAGAAATTATCCTCAGAGGCCTCTGAAGATCCCCCAGGCTCTCTGCAAATAGGTCTCAGGGAACATGTGACCACTTACACTTTGGGAAACATGTGATTTGGCTACTCATACTTTCACACATACACACACACAGAGATGTGCAGACACATTTACAATCACACATAGGTAGACACACACATTCACACACAAAAAATGTGCATATACATGCAGACTTACACATATACACACGAATATCAAGGCTTGGCCACCCTTCCTATTCACCTTAGTGACACTTTTGCTAGGGATGTTTGTGTTAGAAGCAGGGACATTTTGCCCAAACAACTTCTGGAACCAAACCCATGCAAACCGTGCTTAAGGGGCCATCCCTGAACTTCCATGTGAAAGGTGACCAACCACGATCCGTGTGTGTAATTCTTTCTGCTCTCTCCTCCCTTCTCTAAAGCCCCTAGCCAATGTTTTTACTCTATTATCCTTTTACCCATGATCCTCCAGGCCCTGCTGATGGGACAATTACCAAGGTGAGAAACATCTGGTCCCTGACCCCAGAAAATGTCCCAAAGCTGAATGAGCAGTATTTCATACAAAATTGAATATACCAAAAAAATGTAAGCCATCGACAGGTTTTTGAAGTTCTATGGGAGTTGGATAAATGCTTTCTAGCTAGCAGATTGGAAAACCTCACTGTGTGTGTGTGTGTGTGTGTGTGTGTGTGTGTGTGTGTGTGAGAGAGAGAGAGAGAGGGGGTGGGGAGGGGGATGGAGAGATTGACTCTGACTGGACTTACATGGGTTTTTGCCACACAGTCATAGAACCTTTCCACAGTGAGGTCAATTCCGTTTCCCCACAAGTGAGGCAACCAACATGTTACATTTCAACTTGCAGGAAAAGACCGGGATGCCTGTGTTTCAGAAAGAAGTCTCAGTTTACCTTCTCCACTGCCTTGCGGGTAAAATGTTGCTCAGACTGACTGGGAGAGGGTTCTGGATCCTTTGAGGTTGCTGCCTCTCCCGTGAAACTGTCAAATGGCACCATATCAACAGAATACAGCGAGTAAACCATGACACACCACAGCAACTTTTGAAAGTATTTCTCCCCTAGGCCCAGCCCCGCCTGCATGCTGCAGCCTGTGCTGCTGTCTTCAAACTCACCATCCTGAAATCACTTAAAAGAGCCTGACAGGTCATTTATTCTGTGGCAGAGGATAGCAATTTCATTGTCCAGAGGCAAGATACCCAACCGCATCAGAAAATCTGTACACTCATGGAACACAGGTTTAATATGATAACAATTCCAAGGGTGTGTGGTCATAATTCTTTCTGCTCTTCCTCCCTTTCCCTAAAGCGGCTCACAAATGCTTTTACACAGTTTCCTTTTTTAAAAGCCCTCCAATGAACCATCATAAATCAAATATTTCATCATGAAGCATGATTATCAGGCATGCTTTTTGGAAAGAGCTAACTGTACAGGGGTCAGGGCTGAGCCCTGCCAGGGGATTTTTGCCCATAAGTAGAATGCTTTTTAAAAATTGTAACTGACTCTTTAGGGCAACCCTGCTGGCATCTACAGGGTTTCATGAGGGCACTGATGGAGATGGGAATGATGAGCAAGAAGGGTTAACAGGATGACACTTGCTTGAGAAGCAGAGTCAAGATCACTATGTACTTATTGCTCCATAATGTTCTGACAGCTGTTTCCACAGGTTATTTAGTGAAATCCACATAAGGAAGGTAAGCATTCTGTTACTATTTCTATTGCATTCATGAAATCAGCCAAAGCTTACAGTATTAAACACCCAGCTTCCTCAAGCCTAGCACAGGAATAATGGAACCTGGATTTCTCCCAGGGTGAACCATAGCATATGACCAATGATTACATGGTCCATATGGGATAGAGTTAGACCCCAAGTCTCCTAACTCTTGGTCCTAGATGTCTCCCCCAGCCCTCAGTTAGCATCTGTCCCATGAGACAGCATCTCAACTGTATTGCAATAAAATGCAAATTTCAGAGGAGATTTCTAAACTTGCATTAGTTACTGAACTTGTGGTGAGATCTTGGATAAGATGCTTACTTCCATTTTTAATATTTTGGAAGATTCATCTATAAGCAGAATTGGGAGCTCATTAAGCCATGGTTAATGCTTTCTGGGTTTGCAGTGCCCAGATATATGGCATCCTCTATAAATGTTCATTGAATTGAATTGAGAATAACAGTGAAATTCTCCTAACTCCCACTGATGCTTTCTCTCCAGGAGCACATTGTACTTGGAAGCCCAGGACGTCGCCCAGAGATCCCAGGACTGTGGAATGCAGCATTTCCATATACTCATCCCTCTAAGCTCAGCTTTTTTAGGTAGTAATGAATGGAATTCTTTTTTAAGCTCTGCTTTTAGAGTTTATTTCATGTCTTTTTATATTGCATATTATATTTATATAAAAAAAAAATCCTGACTGTACCACATTTTAGAAACCTATTCAGTCACATAATAATCCCATGGCTTGGCTGCCAGTCAGAGAAAGGAAGGCCGCTGAAAGAATGATTGACCCAATGCCAGAAAAAACTGAATGTCAGAGAAGAATGATCCCAGAGGTAGACTGAGCTTAATGGGGCCAGAGGGCTGTGCGGGCTTTGTTCTGGAAAGGCCCTTCAGGGTTAGGAGTGCCAGCTGCATCAAGAAGTGGCATGTCACCAACACACTGGGTAAAAACGGTACATTCAAGGGACTCTCCTGGCTTCTAGTCATCAGTCACTCAAAGCCAGAGGTGAAAGAAGGCCCCGATGTCCTGAGGCTGGAGGACCATCTGCTCATCCTCCCTGGGAAGAGCCCCAATCCCTCAGTGACCATCACACTTGATCTTCAAGGTTGCTTCAGTGACCCAGAGACACAAAGAGGACAGAAGGGTCAGAAAAAAAAATTTATCAGGAGCAAAGATTTGGATATGAAAAGAACACATCTAGGGTCACTGGCCTGGATTTTAGAGCCAGGGCCACAGAGGTCCCAGGATGATAAGGACAGCTGCGGTGAGCCTGTCTGTGTGTGTAACAGCAAATGTCAGCAGAGAACTGGGGGGGAGAGGCGGGACAGCCCGGGGGGATGGAAAGGAAGCATCCCAGCCCATCCACTCCCATGAGTTCTCGCAGATGTCCCGTCCACCCCCTTTTTTCTTGGGAATGCCTTGGGAGTCTTACTGTTCTAGAATGGGCAACGTTCCCCACCACCTACTCTTTCTTCTGGATTCCAATCTGCTGCTTCTCTGTGGGATTCTTCCTGTTCTGATTGTTTTTTCTTCTCTTTTCTTTCAGATGCTCACCTTTGTCCTTTCAAATATTGTTATTCCATTGCTCTTGCATATAGAAGGTACTTACTAAGTGTGCTCTGTGCCCCAGGTTCTGGGCCGAGCACTAGACATGGGACAATGACTAAGACAGAAGCCTAGGCCTCCCCAGCTCACAATTTAGTATGAAAATGGGCATGAGCCATGGAGCCAACTTGCCCCGTGAGCAATGTTCTGCATCCTGATTTTTCTGTGTGGCTTCCTCTTGGAATCCCTCTGATTTGCTTTGTCCTGATCTGGCAGACTTGAACTTCTAGGCTATTGGGATGGGTAGGGCCTGAGGGGTCAAATCCCTCTACCAGGCCCAATGCTAGCTGGCCTCATGGGGTGGCTACTGGTCGTTATTGGATCTGCACCATGTTGCCTCTGGATACCACACTGGCTTTATCACCAAGGAGACCCATCAGTCAGGATCTGCCATCTCAGGAGAGTGGTCCCCAGGGCCAGGTTTCTCCACCACGTTTCACACACCGAGTGCCTCCCGAGGTTCAGCACCCACAGCATCCGGGGAGAAAGAAGAGTTCTGCCAAGAGAAGAATATTCCTTTGCCAACACTCTGGGCCTTTCCTTTTCCTTCAGAGGGAGCCGTTCTACTTCCAGAAATCTAAATCAACTGTCAATCATCGTCCCAGGATCCACTCTGTAAATTCTTTCTTCGCTCAGAACATAAGAAAAGCTGGCAGTTTCACAACTGTTCTCCCTGTGTCCTCTCCTCCTGATGCCTCTAGATTTTCAGCATCTGGCCGCCTGCCACCTGTTTCCCTGTGTGTGCTCAGCCCCTACCTACGGTTCTGTTCATGGTGGTCATGACTATGTCCCCCCTGATGGCTCTGGACTCAGCCTCTTTTTAGGTCCATCCCTCTTAATTAACCTAAAGTCTGCCTCCTTTCTTTATTACATGGAAAGGAAAATATTGTCACCGACCAATTCAGCCGAGGAAATTTCCTAAGGCCAACATGTACCATCTCCAGGGTTCCCTTTCGTTTTTCTAAATTGGTACGTCTCTCGAATTAAAATGTTTCTGGCATAGCTTCTTTTTTAAAATGTATGCTTCCATTCCAAGAAACACAATAATAGACTCATCCCATCCACAAGCAAAGGAGGGCCGTGGACTCATATGGCTCCTTACTAAAACCAGTGCCTCCCTCAGGTCTTACTATGTTCTTTCTCTCCAGATGCCCTGTTTACAAATGCCCTGAGCCAGATCCAAAACATTCAGACGAATGTACGAGCATTATCTCACTAAATTCCAGCCTTCGCTAACGTTCTTTTCTAGAAGCCAAAAAGAGTTATTCATACTGAAACTCCACACTTACTCTCTCCTCCAAGTTTGAAAAGTAAACTGAACACTCCTTGCGCTCTCAGAAAGGCCCTTTCACTCAGGTGTTGTATCAGGAGTTAAATCCCATCTTGACACAGAGGCCCGTGTTCCATATTTTGTGTATTGTGAGCAACAGGTAGATTGGGCCTGGAAAGGACCCTAAGCCTGGTGCACATCTGTGTGAAGGCTTGCTTTGGTTGAGTGGGTGGCCTGTGGTTTGGGGTGATGGCACGCCTGTCGGTGGGATTGCAACTGTGACCATGCACTTTCTCCATCTGCCCCACCTTGGAGTACTCACCGGCCACCATCATGCTAACTTCTTTTTCCAGAAGGGATGAAGAACTGGACAGTAGCTATTCCCACTCCCACCTACTGAAGACCAGCACAATGGGTCCATTAGAAATCATCTTCTCAAGCTTGGTTCTCATTAACTTCCTGATTGAGCCAATCAAACCACATTTCCACCACATTCCCCCTTACACATGTAGCCTAATAACCCAAACTCACCACCTGTTCCATCTGTGTCATTTCTGAAGCTGATGGGAAGAGTTTAATGTGGAGTAATTTGCATCCTACCACCCTGATTTTCTTTCTTGGGTCTTCAGAGCCCTTTCCTCATGGCAACTGAGTGGGTGCCCTGCTTTGGGGTCCACTCACTCAGCCTTGGCTGGTACTCCCTATAGGTCTGCCCTCTGGATGAATCCGCCACAGGGATAGGTATTAAGAGACATCGCCATGGTGTGAGCCAGAAATGATTATCATGGTCACCACTTCATAGCTATAATACTCACTTCTGAATAGATAATGGCATTTTTCACACCCAAAATGCTCAAAAATTTCCTAAGTTGTGTTGAAAAAATATATAAATGTATGGTTTGGAAATCTTGCCTGATTCCATGGCCAGATCCATTTGAATATATCTTACCGTATTGTTCAGAGGGAAAGAAAAACAAAAGAAGTCCTAGGGGCTGCCTGAGATGCTGTGGACCGCTTTCAGTGTCCTGCCTGAAATTCCCACCCCGATATGCTGACAGGGCTCTTAGGCTCATGTGACGTGGTGGTAAAAATCAAGGCCACAAGTAGAGAACAAAAGCTCACAAGAACTTCTTGAGGAAGTGGGTAATACGTTATGCTCCAAAAGCTGAGCTGATGTCTCTCCCTGGTAGGTCCAGCCTAGGTCTGTGTCATGTCAACAAGAGCACAGTGGCTCACATACAGAATGGCAAGACCAAGGCTGGGCACCTGGTGTGCCATACCTAGATGGCTAGGTATGCTCTTGTGCATAATCAATCAATCAGACTGACTCTCGACCTCCTTGAGCCATAAATGAGAAATAGAATTAACACCTTACACTTGTTTATGGTTAAATGAGATATTGCTTGTAGCATTGTTCAGACCAGAGACTGTAATTCACTCCCTCAGTAAAAGATAGGTAATGACAATGCCAATCTTTCCCACAATGCTTTTCATTTCAGCCTCACAATAGCCAGAGAGGCGAGACCTCTCTTTATACAAGAGACTGCATGCCAATAAATGTTTTCCCAGGTCTACTGTTAGAAGAACTGAAAAGAGAATTAGAAAAGGGCAGAGCAATGGATTCCATCTGAAGGGGCCAAAGAGGACACCTGGTAAAGGCTTTCAACTGGCCCGGCTATCTACATGATGCATGTGAGAAGAGGACTCTAACTTCTCCATCTCTCTTAGCTTTCAAACTTCTCCTAAGAAGAGAAGGGGAAGGAAACTAACTTTATGCACCAGACACTGTAGTATGTATTTTAAATAAGAAAAAAATAGCTATTTTCATATCTTAAGCACCAACTTCTAGGTACCTATGCTAGCTCATGGTAGCCCCCTCCTGCCCCGATTCCTCATGGCCCCATTTTGCAGAGGAGGAAATGGAAGATGAACACAGTGAAATAACTGGGTGAAGGCCCCATATGCAGTAAGCAGTAGCCTTACAATTCCAACCCAGGCTGGCTGGTCTTGGCATCACAGTCCCTTGCAGAAAGCCAGAAGCAGATGCACACACCTGTGAGTTCTGCAGCAAGCGCTCACCTGGATTTCAGTCTCCTTCCTCTCCCCTCTCACCCACATCTATGATGCGCATTTTCATTATGCTTCTTTGCCTAGTGATCTGTTGATTTGTTATATTAGAATTGCAAACAAATGCTCTCATTTCATCCTTCTCCCCCGCCTCCTGCCCTCCCGGCTTCTGGAATTCAGCATTGATTTTTCTGGCCCGCTTCACTGCCTGACTGACATTTCTGCTTGATTCCCCCTTGGAGCCTTGGGCTGGCTGGTCAGGCTCCCGTTGGTGCCCAGAATGGAACAGCACATCACCTGGGTAAGCTGAATGGGTCCTCCTCCCCCCCTTGCTCTCAAGGGCCAAGACTGAGTGGCCCCTGGACTCTGTCCCCATTATCCAGCTATGGATACACTCCTCATCCTTCAAGGTTCTCACCAGAGGGGAGGAGGAACCACTAGGAAATGTCTCTTGGCAGCTGGGACAGGTGAGTTTTCCTTCCCAAGTCCTGATGTTGTCAACTGTACCTGGGGTAACATGAGGGCTTGGGGATGAGGGAAGTGATTTATGAGGGATGAGGAGTGGGGAACCTGTGGGGAAGGCAACTTGGGTCCCTTGGGGCAAACAAAAGGGCCCTAATCTCCTATCCCATCAGAAGACTGCCTGGAATGGTTGATTTTAAAAAATTAGATTTAATAATCTCCAGAGGTCACCTAAATCAGTTTTCTGCCTACACCACTCAGCGCATCTCTCCTAAGTGGAGAAACCCAAACTAATATGCATACAGGCCCTCTTTCCTAACTTTCAGTTTCTGTCTCTGGTTTCGGTGGTGACCAGCTTCCCAGTAGGGGGACAACAGAGGTGCCCTGACATCAGTGGTGGCCAGCTTAGGAGAGCCAATGGTAAAATCTTCAGGAATATTGTGAACTTTTTGTTAAATCAGTTGGTAGTTTGAGCTCATCATGTTGGAGATATTTACACTACAGAAATTGCCCTGTGCAATAAATTGGGACTTTTTTTTCTTTTCCTGGAAAGCCAGAGAGCTTAGGGCAGAGGACCTCCAGCTATGACGTCAGCTTAGGTAGAGGTAGAGGCATAGAAAGAGTGGCTAAGGGGAAAGAGCTGAAGTCAAGGAACCCACACTCTTGGATACCCTAGAAAGTACCACTTCTAACCTAACAAACAACTCTTTACCTAGACACAACCTCATTTCCCAGATCCACAGGTTGTTTCATCTCTGGGGAAGACAATTCTTGGTCAGGTTCTTAGACCTAAAACTGGAGAGACAGATAGAATTTGGATCCTATCTTTTTTCAGAAGCCGTGAACTACAGACAAAAGAACAATCAAAGAGCTTCTAACCTTAGGCTGAATTCTATAAGCAATTTACACACAGCCCAGTCCTGGCGCGCTCTCTCTCTCTCTCTCTCTCTCTCTCTCTCTCTCTCTCTCTCTCTCTCTCGCTACTCCTGTGTAAATGTTTATTCTCCACAGCTAACCAATGAGTTCATCAAAAACAGAGACTGTGCCTTTTATTTCTCATAAATCCTTGACAGTGCTTGGTAAGGTACTGAAGACACAAGAAATCAAGAAACATTTAGGTTATTAATTAAATTGGTTTAATTTTAATTGAGCTGTATTGGTGGCAAACCACCACCTTATTATCAAAGACCAAGTTTTTTGAAATCTCTGTGTCTAACAAGGTGAAGATGAACTGGCTGAGTAGACAGACAAGGTTATGAGCTAGGCGTAACCTTGACCTGATCACGTATCTTGAGCACATGCCTGTGACTTGGCTCCTTCCAGGTGTGAGGCTACCTGGCTCCCTTCTCCGCGGTTTCCCAGGCTCCTGGTCTCTTGCTCAGATCTGTGTGGTTTGTTCAGATCCAGTTTGGTTGTTCGGAAGCTGATCTCAGAGCCCCTAACTATATTTGATTATGCACCCTAAACACTCCAAATAAGGACGATCCAAAGTCAAGACAGTTCAAAACAACAAAGCAGATGCCACTCGGTCTACCTGCAGAGGAGCCGGGAAGCAGGGTGGAACCATCCACTCGAAGCCTCCCACCTGAGCAGGGCTTCCCACCACGGATGATTCCCTTCAGGGAGGACCAGGGCCCTGGGACATGAAGGGACAAATCCTGGTCTCTCAGCACCAGCTCTGCTCCTACAGGACCTCATTTGGTGTTGCACTCCTTTGCTGAGTTCCTCTGTCACATGCCTCCATTTCTCAAGCTTCTCTGTCCCCCTTAATGGCTTCCCCCAGAATCAGAAGCAACCCCATTGATGGTGGCAGTGTGTGTGGAGGGGGGTGGGTGCCGAGGGCTGTTTTTAGGCCAAGGGCTCCAGGCTAAGGACACCTGAGGCAATGCCCCCTCTGTCACACTGCTCCTGTCCTTCCTGGTCAGCAGCCCCTTTCTGGTCAGTGCTCGGATCCCCCCTCTCCTCCAGGTAGGAAGGTGACTATGAGCCCCTTCCCATGCAGATGAGCAAGCTGTTGGCTGCAGAGACCCTGCGAGAGTTGCTCCGGGAGCTGATGAAGAGAGATGGGATTTGGGAGTGTGGGTCCAGGAGGCGGTGACCCTTGCTGATACTTAATGTAACTTCATAAAGTGGCTCTCCTAGGTCTCACACCTGGCCACACAGAAAACCCTGGCCCTCTCCCTCTCCAGAAGGGAAGGGAAGGGGGGCTCCTCTTGGGGAAGCAGGACAGAGGTAGGCAGGTGAGTCAGCCGACATTGAAGGAGCAATATCCTAAATGCTTGGGACACCAGGCCCTCTGTTAATAGGGAGCTCAAAGAGTCCATTAATTCCATGACTGTCACATCAGAGGCAAGGGACCAGGTTTACCTCACTCCCCGTCCCCAGCTCCTCTGTCACTGGCCGATGAAGAAACCTGCCCTGGTTTAGTCAAACCTGCTGGTCACCAGCAGCCTCAGAAGAGAGGAACCTGCTCAGCCTACCACAGAGACAATGGCCACAGAGGCAGCACAGCATCCCCCAAGGACTCTCCACCCTCGATCCGGGTATCTTTAGCCCTTTCCCTCAGATTCCAGAATGATCTTTGTACGCCAGTGAGTAAAGACTCTCCCACTGTGGCCTGGGCTCTCTGGGCAATCAGAGGTCCTAAGAGTCCCAAATGGTACATAAGTTCCTGGGCCTCTTGCTTCATGGCTCAGGACCCCAGCGGGGGTTGAATCTTTGAAAACCCAACCACCCAAGGCTCAGATGCCTCAGAAAGAAGAAAACTCCAGCCAGTGCCTAGGCCCTCAAGTATGGATTATGTGAACTCAAGGGTCCTACCAACTCCCCTCCCCATTTAAAAAGATAAGATTGACCCAGGAGAACATGCTAGAAAGAGAGAGAAACAGGTAGAATAAACCCAGGCCTCGAGGGACCCAGGCTCATCTCTCCCACTCAGGTCCCCGAAATCCTCAGCTGCTGCAGCTTGGGGGCTGCTGAGTCTCTGCACTGGGTTCCTTCCTCTCTGCCTCCCTGTGCAGCTGTTTCTCAGGGTCACCACTGAGAGTCAGAGGCAGCAGCCACCCGCTTCCCTAGTAGGGGAACTTTTGCCTACGAGTTCCCACTTGTTGAGCAACTGAGCAGGTACTGAGGGAGGAGAGTCCACCAGGGTAGATGATTCCAGTCCTCGGGAAGTCAGGGAGATTTTCCAACACGTGGGAATAGACAGAGAAAAATATTAAGCAACACAGAAGCCTGGTCCCAAAGTGAAATTAGAGAGTTCCCCCTTGCACTGATAAACAGCTAAGAGAGGACTTTTCTCTTACCGGCACTCATAGATTTTGTTGTCAGCTCCACTAGATGCCCTGGTAGGGAAAGGGTCGTGGACGGAGTAGGTAAGGGAGCATCTCTGTCTGTGGAGAGTTTGTCTAGGAGAAAGAGGAGGCAGGAGCTGCACCTATGGACCCAGGGAGACTCCAAGAAGAAAGGAGAGAGATCAAGCTGGAGTTCCTACACCGTCTCCAAGGCCTGGCACAGATTGGGCACACCAGAGACTGGCCGGGGAGGATCTGTGCAGGCTGACACCCTTATGGGCAGGAAGGACTTTCCTGGAGATGACAGCCAATGATCCTTCTCCGTCTCAAATCCAGAAAATTGCTGCTTCCTTCAGGCTCAGTATGAACATTCTTCCCAAAAGGAAACTCAAAGTATCAGACACCAAAACATCACACCACACTTCCAACCCTCTCCCTTCCGCGAGGGTTCCCTCTCACTCCAGAAAAGGATGTTGGAAGGACATGCAAGAGGACACTCTTGGCCTTTTCTCTTGATTTTATTTTTGTCTGAGTCTGACTTCGCCACAGAAGTCAGAGTGAAGACGAGATGTTTTCCAATCCTGCTTTGACTGGGAAAGGAGACATTATTTCCAGAAGGTATTTTCAGAAGAACTTGAAAGTATATCTGTCATCATGTTCTTCAGCAAGGCATCTTGGTATAATGCATTTGAGAGAAAGAAGACTCAGCATGAAGCGAGGCAGGAATAAAATGCTGGGCTTCTGCTTTCACACTCACAGCCACCCACCAGGACACTTTCCAAGTCACTTCAGGCCTTCTTGACCCAGGGAACTTGCAATATGGCCATTTGCAACATGTGCATATTATGAGGGCTCAAAAGGGAAGGAAGGAAGGAAGGAAGGAAGGAAGGAAGGAAGGAAGGAAGGAAGGGAGGAAGAAAGGAAGGAAGGAAAGTGGTCTTACACAGGAAAAGCAATGGTGGCCACAAGGGTTGAGAGTCAGAAAGACATGGCACAGAGTCAGTTGATAGTCTTGAATTCCTCCAAGAAGTAATCCTTAGAGAGCACTCACATGCTGCAAGGCCTGGGTCACAAGGTTTGTCAGCCAAGGTCCCAGCTCCCTGGAGCATGATGCTCTGCCTTCTTACATCCTTGGGGAAAGAGCAAAGGAAGGCCACACTGGCCTCTGCTCATGAGCAGCTCTCTCCATCCCCACCCAAGCTGTCTGGTCTCAGAGGACACGGGGAGGGGAGAACATGAGCGTCAATGCAGGGGGTCGGAGAAACAAGTATCAGCTGCAAGACAGCTCCCAAGATGGCCAGGAATGAAGATCCTAATTACATTCCTCCATTGGCGATGACCTTGGGTCACCACGCACCAGCAATTATTTACTCTGGCAAAGTGATTAGGGAATTGGGACCAGGGAATTGATACGTGTTGGGGTAGAGGCACGTGGGGGTTTCGGAGATGAGGGTGGAAGTGGGAAAGATGCTCCTTTCGCATCTGCCTCCTCCTAATTGGGGTCACCACAGGCATCATTGAGGGAGCCGTGTGCTCCTTCTACTTCAGGATCATGGCGTAGTATCTGGAGACCCAAAAATGACAAAAGAAAAAGAAGAAGGATAAGGGCCAAAGAAGCAATTTCCTGCCAACACTTGCAAATCTATGCAAATCAGGGAGAAAATGGAGAAGTTTCAACCATCAGGCCCTGTCCCCAGGATGAAGCAGAGAAATCACATGGTGAGGACAGGATGGCAGCAGGGACAGGAGGGGCTGGAGGAACAGGTGAGGCAAACCCTAAGCAGGGACAGAGGCTGAGGCAGGGTCCCCTGGCGTGGCCCTTGGACCAGCAGCATCCCCTGGGACCTTGTTAGAAATGCAAGCTTTTATAAAGCCACAGCCCTGCTCCTTGGACTCAGAAACTCTAGGGCAGAGGGCAGTAGTCTCAGGAGTGAGAGGCCCCTGGGGGATTCTGATTTGCATTCAAGTTTGAGAAAGAGCCTTGCAGGAAAAGGCACTCCGTTTTCCATTCCATCCTTTACCCACAACGAATGTTCACAGTTCCCCTTTGAGACTTGGCTTCACTTTCCCTGGTATCCAGCAAGGTTGCCTCTGACCCACTGTTAGCAGAAATGACATCTGAGCGTGGTTAATTTTGAAGGGAGCAGGATTAATTCTGCAGCAAGTGCTCTGCATACCCTTGTCCTTGGTCCCTGGTGTGGATGGCAGATGTTATACAGCAGCACATGGGTTTAGCATGTTTGTGCTCACCTCACATGCCTGTTCAGGAATGGAAGGAGCATTCACATCTTAAGCAAATATCAAGGAAGAAGGGAGCTGTGAGCAGCTACTATGTGCCAGGCACTGTCCTAGGCACTTCTTACCTAATATCTCAACCCTCACACTGGCCCCATTGCATACATAATAAAACATGTCCTGAGAAGTGAAGCCATTTGATCAAGGCCTCACACAGACTGAGTCTCACTCTTGTTCCCTCCACCATATCACACTGCCTTCTCGTTCTAGCAATATTAAAAACAACAATAAGTCTCTGCATTTTCATTGCAATTAATTTTTTAGCCACTCAACCAGAAGCTGTCTTACCATGCACATAGGAGAAGAAGGAGTGCTATGAGGGACATCCCTGGCTCCACCAGAAGCTGGCTGGGAAATGGCCTCAGGAAAAAGAGACCAAGTGGACAGATAGAAAAAAAAAACCTCACTAAGGAGAAAAAAAAAACCTCACTAAGGACTCAATTGTGACCTCCCCCAAATTGTATGCAGAAGTCCTAACCCCATGGACTCAGAATGTGACTGTATTTGGAGTTGGTCTATAAAGAGGTAATTAAGTTAAAATGAGATCATTAGAATGGCCCTAATCTAATAGTGCTGGTGTCCTTATAAGAGAAGATTAGGAAACAGATATAGAAGGAAGACATTGTGAAGACACAGGGAGGAGAGAGCCATCTTCAAGCCAAGGAGAGAGGCCTTAGGAGAAAGCGGCCCTGCCCAAACCTTGACACTGGATTCCCAGTCTCCTCAACTGTAAGACAAACATGTCTGTAGTTGTAGGTACCCAGCCCACTGCACTCGGTGACAGCAGCCTGAGCAGATGAATACAGACCTCTTCCTGCTCCCACGGGCTGCCATCACCCTCAGCTCCTATGGGTATCCATCACCCTCAGCTCCTGAAACTGTGCTGACCAGCACACCACCTGGCCCGGGGTGCAGCTGACCAGCAGTGCATGCTCTGAGCATCCTTATCCAGTTTGGATATTGCAGGTGGCTGGACCTCAGGGAGACAGGCAGTGCCCACTGTCTCCAGCTTCACCTGGCTCTGTCTGCACAGGCACGGAAGGTATCCACAGCCGCACTGCAGCCCTTCTGGTGCCGCCTCCTTCCTGGCGGGCGCTCCAGGTGCATAAAGCTGGAGGAAGGAGAGTAGAGGGAGAGCCAAAGCAAAATGCCTATTGACAGAGAATGCATTTCCCTTCAAGGGCTGGGAGGGGCATCTGCTCTCAGAATGGTGCAGAGGAATAGGAGAGAGGCAGGTGGCAGGTGTGTGACAAAGCAGAACACTTAAGAGAGGGATGGGAGAACCAGCCCGTGCTGAAGTGTGCCCAAGTAGTACAGTAGTAGATCTCCCTCCCTCCCTCTCTCTCCCCCCACCCAACTCTCATGCACACACACACACACACACACACACACACACACACACATTCACACACAAAGAGTGAAGGGCTACTCATGTTTACACCTGGAGATGCGTCAAATCCCAGTGCACTCACATAGAGGCATGCACACCCGTCCACCCTGGGTGACACATGGAAGCCCCGCCTGCCCGTCTGTGGGGAGCTCCAGTTAAGCAAACAGACGGAGTGAAACGCTCCTGGGGGATCCCCCTCTACATTCTCCACACACTCTCCCTTTCTGGGCTTCAAAGCTCTGCCCCAAGTGTGCAGCTGGGAAGAGAGTTAGACAACCAGGGGAGGCTGCCAGGACTATCCACAGCCAGGTAGGGGGTGTGGGTGCCAGACTCCCAGTGGACAGGCGTGGAGCCTCGCTCCCTCAGCTGCTCTGCCCAGGCGGGTCCATCAACCCTCGGGAGACCTCCGAGGAGGGTGGGGGATGTGCAAGGTTGTCTGGGAGGATGGAGGTTGAGGCTAGCCTCTGGAAGGTCACAACATGCTTCCCCACCCCACCCTGATTTGCCTGAACCAGGGCTGGGGGCGGAGACAGAGGCCGAGGAAACCATCTGTATTTATTTATTGTGGAAGTGCTTGGAGATGCCGATTTGCCTCTGCTCCAGTCTCCTTTTATAAGGTCCAGAAGTCTCTGGGTGGCCCCCATCTTGATCAATTTCCTTGGGAGAGGCTGGAGGTACAGAACCGTGCCAAAACGACCGGGGAGGCTGATCAAGCACGTGGGGACTGTGATGGGATTAAAGTCGGTGACAAATTTTATTACAGAGTTCTAAACAGGCCCAGATAAGTATGTGGTGAGAAGATGACGACTCAGCTGTGAGCCGCCAGGCCACTGGGGAGCCCTTAACAGCCTGAGCCCCAGGATGGGCCAAGGAGAGAGGAGGGGAGGGGCGGGGGCTGGGAGGAGGTGACGAATCAATCAGAGGCTGGGGGCAGGCTCTGCTGCTTTCATACCCAAGGACCACCCTCCACCCAGCTCCCCAGGGAGGCCTTGGATGAAACTGCTGGTGATTCATACATCCCTATGGAGACACCAGAAAAGCCATCTTATTTGTCTGCAGTCCCTGTCACCATCTCTACTTTAATGATTACGCCTTTTTTTAAACCTTATCAAACTTCCAGATTGTCTAAATTCCTTCTGCCCACACTGGACGCTGTCTTCCATGTCACATAAACACAGCATGTTCGGAGATTTTTCTCTGGTACGGAAATGGGTATTATTTTTTAACTTCCTAATTTGAAATAACTTTAGATTCTTAGAAAAGTCAGAAAGGTAATACACAGAGCTGCACCGTATCCAGCGCTAGCTTCTCCTCAGGTTAACATCCTCCGTAACGGTCCGGCAATTATGAAACCAGATTTACAGGGTGCAGTTTCATAAACTGCAGGCTTCCACCTGAATTTCATCAGCTCCCCACCCTCATGTCCATTTGCAGTCTCGGGGTTCCATTAGAGACCCCCTGTTGCACAGAGGGTGCCTTTTACCTGGGCATTTTTCCACCCAGCTGTTTTAGAGTCTTCGTTACTAAGGAAACTAAATTACCATTTGATGAAAGAAATCTTAAGTCATCTGTGCTTTAAGTCCGCGTCCCCACCCGATCCATCAACCTTCTCCCATGAGGCAACGGGAATGAGAGAGAGCAGCAGAACATTGGGCAGCTTGGGAAGCGGGGTGTCTGTTTCTTGAAGTCAGGTTGGTGAGGAGGACATGGTGGAAATCAAGACCCCAAGGCACCTCCCTGGGTGGTGAGCCGAATAATGGTCCCCAAAGATATCCCAGTCCTAATCCCTGGAGCCAGTGAAGACTGTCTTTTATGTCATACTTGCAAGTGTGATCAGATTAAGGACCTTGAGAAGAAGAGATTTTTTATCCTGAGTTATCCACATAAGTCCTGAGGGTGGCTACAAGCCCACACAGAGGAGAAGGCAATGCGAACAGAGCAGAGAGGGGTGTAAAGGTGCTATGCAGATGGCTTTGGAGACAGAGGAAGGACCCACAGCCAAGGAACACAGCTCTAGAAAATGGAAAAGACAAGGAAATTGATTCTCCTCTAGAGCCTCAGGAGGGAGTGCAGCCTTGTGAACACCTTGGTTTCTGCCCAGTAGAACCCACGTTGGACTTCTGACCTCCATAGCATATGCAGGGAGAAATCAAGATGGCGGCTGCCCTTGGGAAGGTGGGACTGGGCTTCAGAGGGCAGGGAGAGATTGGGGGAGGGGGGATGGGGAATGTTCTTTTTGTTGATTTGGGTCCAGTTTACATTGTGAAGGAGCTGAGCATGGGAAAACTCACCAAGATGTACACTCAGGATATATACGCTTTCCTTTTCATTTATACAGGAATAGAAAGGTACCCAAGAGACTCAAGTTTGGAAACAGTTCCTCTGCCCAGCCCCTCCACTCCCAAAGCTGCGTGCAGTGGAGAGGTGGGCTCGGAGCCTCACAGGACAAGCACAGCAAAAAAGGGCCTGCCTATTACCATAATTATATCTCTGCGAATGTGCAAAGCCCTCATTTTCCCTTCATGTCTATAATGTTGTGGGGACACGGGATGCAATTACAGCCCTGAAATATGCAGCTTAGGAGGCATAAATACATACATCGATGCCGACCTGGGTAAAGCAAGTACATTTACATGGCGTGACCAAGACAGAGTCAGCACAGTCCCTGGGCTGCCTCCTACCACCCAGCCATGACCCTCTGGGCTGCTGTTCAAACAAAGACTTAAGTAACTCTGGGGATAAATTCTCCTGAGCTGACGGTTTTCCAGAGCAGACCCCTAATTCAAAAGTTGCATGAAGAAGCACAAGGTAAGAACTTAAATGGTAGCTGATTTTGTTGTCTTTAGCACCAACAAGATGTTTTGTTTGGGGGAAAGAATTCCCCATCCCTTTTCTTACTGGAAATTCTGTCTCCTTGGTCATCATCTATCATTCAGGAGGAGCAGGGAGTAAACCGAGTGACTGCAAAATGTGAACCGGACCAATCCTATGTCCTCATCAGCACAGAGAGGAACACCAGGGAAAGATCAATGAGCAATGAGAGAGCCAGAGTCAATTTGATCTTGTAGATTCCTTCAGAGTGAAGCACATTTGGGTGTTAGGGAAGTCCTAGAAGAAGATGGATGGGATCCAGTTCTGAGGTATCGTGTGTGGCTTTTCCCCCTTGGGCATTTTCAATTCATATTTCTGCTTCTCGAGACATTCAGGCCAGCGGGCAGCATGTCAGCAAATCTGGACGTGTTTTAACACCAGCCCAAATAAGCACAAATCAGAAAATAACTCTGTGTGGGGAGGGGGCTTGGACAGCCAGATCTGAAGTGGGCAAGCTCCTCTGCACTCAATACAAAGCACCCCGAAACCAAATAGGAATTATTTTCAAATTATCCGCTGATGTCAATGACGTACAATCGCATCTCCCTTCCAGAAGTGTGGATAATTGGAATTAACTATATTGCAAAAAGAGCTGATTTTCAGATGCACATTTTTTTTTTTTTACCAAGAACTGTGCCCCTGCTCTATTTCTTCCTTCACCCCTCCCCCTCTCCCATCAACTTGCACAGGGCACAACACAGCCGCCCTTCTAGCCTGTGATAATAGGCATTAGTGACAGGCTTCTGTCTTCATGCAGCATTTTGCATTCAGTTAGGTTGTGGAGCAAATACACAGGTGGCATGTATGCAAACATCCCTACGTCCTGCCGCTGAAAGTCCAGATGTGGGAATTGCACAATGGTAACCGATAGCAAAAATATTCATCGCATGCAACGTATAAAGAATTCAAAGTCTATATTCTCCAAGTAGCTCCCAAAATAGCTGCATGGATAATATTAGCTGCATGCTCAACCCTCCCTCTTGGGGCTCCATTGGGTCTACCTTTCAAGGGACAGTCACAGCCTTCCCAGAGATTTGGGTGTCAAAGGACCCAGGAGGGAGAGGCCAGCTGAGCGGTGGGATGGGGGCAAGGGAGCAAGAGAGTGGTGTTGAAATTCAAAATGTCACAGCCTGCTGCTACAGGCTCCCTGTGTTCAGTTTCTCTTTCTTTCCTTCACTGTCCAAAGTGGTAAGAATAAACCCTGCTGCTGCAAATCTTGTGTGTTGTTCACCATGAGGATGAACTTGGCTTTCAGTCAAACAGAGAGAGATGGGAAGTTTAAAAAGTTTCTTTCTTTTTCCAAAAAAAAGCCCCTGCACCATTCCATTCTCCTTAGACCCACCATCCATCTCCTTCCACCTCTCTATGTAAAGCTCCACACACAGAAAAACAAAGAACGCCAATGCGTCAGAAGGTATTACACATTCAGAAAGATTTTTTTTTAATTTGAACCATCACAAGAAATAGATTCCTACTTGATAGATTTACAATAAGGCAAGAAGAAGGGAAAGAGAATGGGAAATTTTCTTATTCATTTTTTTTGTAAGATTCAAGAGGACTTTGGTTTAAAAAATTAAAGTAAATAGTATCTAGGGCAGAGGACAGTAATCTTTTCCTCTAAAAGGCCAGAGAGTCAATATGAACAGTCTTTAGGCCACATGGTCTCTTTTTGAAGAAACCAGGCTCCCCAAAGTAGTAACGGTATGTAAATAATATGCAAATGATATGCTAATGAGAGTGATCTGGCCTCCATTTGTAATGCAACCTCCTCCTCTCTGATAAAGGAAGCTCCTGCAGTCAGGTAAGGTGACCTAAGTGGCTAAAATTATAAAGCATGAAGTAGCAGAATGCACATTTCAAAGAATAAAAAAATTAAGACATACTTGAAAAACTTTCCTAGAAATCAGATGGTAGTGAGAAAAAAATGAGACCTGACTGGCCAAACCAGGGGGACCCAATAAATACATGCAAAGAATCCTTCAAGGTGAAAACAGCGCAGAGCAGAAATAATGACACTGCTCATGGTAGTATAATAAGAAGCCTTCCTGGGGGGTGGGGGTGGGGGAGGGGGTCTTAAGGGCAAAAGCTGATCTACCAGGAGACAAATCAAAATGCGGAACCCACAGGTGGGGAATTTGCAACATACCAGATGTAAGAACAATGATAAGCTGATAGAGTTGTCTAAATACTCAGTAGAGTCTCAACTAGAAAATAGTAGCTATGTCAACAACAATGTTTGAAATGGATTAATACATACTGAGATTATTTTAATGTAAAATGAAACTATTACTATAGGTCTTAAAATCCAGATCATATTAGCAAAGATTGGAAAATAGGAGGAGGAGATGGGCATAAAACCCATGTTGAATTCTTCACTTTGATGCTTAGGGAATATGGGCTTATATATGCTTTTAAAAACTTAGGGGTAGCTGTGTTATTAAGTTAAAATAGGATGAATGCTTTTCCAATCACCAGAGGGAGGGAAAGCAGAGAAAATCCCATCAATCCATATAATAAAAATTAACAGAGGATAAAAAGGAAGTAGGAAGTAATGGATTAGAAAAAAAACCAGAAAGCTTAAAGAAAGGAAGAGCAAAGAGTTCACTGTGAAATATCAGGCTGCCATTAAAACTCATATTTTTTGAAGGATATTTAATTACATGAAGAAATGCCCATAATGCAAAATGGGCGGGGGAGCAAGAATACACACACATATGTAGAATTTCAACTTTCTGTATATTTAAAGTGCATGTTTATAGAAAAAAAAAGGACAGGAATAAACTCAAATGTCAACAATAATTTTTGGAAGAAAGAGTCCAGGTGATATTGTTTTCTTGTTTATTCTTTTCCTGTTTTCTACAGACAGTATACTAAAAAGCAGTCCATGTTATAAAACAATGTTGAGGGTACTGTGAAATCAAGTCAATTATTCTTCCATGGTAGAAAAGTGACAATAAAGAGATTTTGGAAGATATTCTCCACCACAGATTAGGTTTACACAGTCAGTGGGCACCATTGAGTTAGAACCTGGATTTTCCATCTCTTACCACTTCCAGTAAATTCTTAGCTCTCAGGATCCTCAGAAAATACCAGAAAAAAAAAATCACTATAAAACCTTTAAATCCCATATTCGGTACTATATGCTTTTGTGTTATATGCATTTCCCTCATAATAACCAGAAATGTGAGTGTTACTGGCCCCATTTTACAGATGAGGAGACTGAGACCAGAGATGACAAGATACTTGCTTGAGGTCACACAGCTAGGAAGGAACTCTGTTGGGATTTGAACCCAGGCAGACCAAAGTTAGCCCATTTGTTGCATTCATACATCATTGGTCCTCTTTTTTTTCTTCCTTCTGGAAGTTAGGCAAAACACGTCTGGATTTTATTGCTACTGTTTTCTAATCTGTTCATTCTTCACTCTGGCTTAGGGATACACCACCGTGACGGCTACTATCTCTTCCTTTCAGCTGGACCATAAATACAAATGCCCCAACTCTCTCTCAAAGACCCTGAAAGCCGCACCCCATGAGCTTCCCAAGCAGATATGCAGTTCCTTCCAGTCTAGTTTTAGTGGGTAAAACAACTACAGCCATAGCAATTCCACCCACCCCTACTTCCCCACCCCCCTCATACCTCTGCATAGAATGGAGGCCCAGCAGCCGGTCCAGTGTACGTCACAGCCCTGAACACATCTCTCCACAGGCCTAGCACCAGCCAAAGAAACCTGTGCTGACTGTCAGCAAAATGAATAAAATCCCTATCTCTGCCTAAAAGGCAGAAGAGGGGGTGGCGAGCTTACCTCTGAATTGCAATGTTACTAGGACACAGTTTGCTATAATAATACCAATTAACATCTCTCCCCACTTAATAGTTTCTAGTACAGGATAAAAATAGCAATCCACACGGTGCTGAGATGCAAAAAATAACAATGGGAATGTGCTCTGGAAGAGCCCTGATCTCTCTCACCTCGGGAGGATGGGGAGGCAGGCAGGAATATTATGGGAGATTTCAGAGGAGGCTGCAGGAAACCTTCTAGAAATTAAGAGTCAGTCATGATTGCGCTCCTCTCCTGACCTGAGTCACCAGATGTGCCAACGGAAGATGCGTGAGGCATGGTGAAGTGGCATTAGACTTGGGATGAGAGCATTTGACTGTCAGGTTCCCACACTGGCTCTCGCCAGTCCCGTGGCCTTGCCTGCACCTAAACTGGATTCCTTATCTACAAGGTGAGGCTCACAGCACCCAGTCAAAGGAGCACGTGAAATTTAATTTAAAGGCAATAGCATGTGAAGAGGTTTTGCAGGCTGTAAGCTCCTCTTCGGATGTTAGAGTCGGTCCCCAGGTGTCTGGTGGCAGTAATGGTTTGATAGTGATTACCAAAGTGAACACTGCCATGGAGTGAGCCCCACCCTCAGCAGGATTAATGGAAGACCAGCTCACGGGCATTCCAGGTTCAAGGTCAGACACCATTCCTGACCCTGGCACATGGAGCTTCAAGATTATTTCTTAGAAGGAAACAGCTCTTCCCAAGAGAAAACTTGGCCAGATCCGAAACTCCTTTTTCTCATAGTTCTGAGATTCAGCTAAGAGAGAGGAAGGTCAATCAGGCACAAGAAAGTTCCTGAAGGCTGCCTTTCACATATGGCCATCACTGAGAGCCTGACCCAGCCCCAGCGAGCCCAGGGGTCCCCCCCGTGAGGGACTAATGAGAAGAGGTCCCTCCTTTCTCATTCTCTCACACATGTCCCCACATTCCCAGCACACACCCTAATAGCACATGTCCCCACACCCCCCTAACAGCACTGGACATGGGGCTTCTAAACAGGGGGTTTCATGATTCAGGCTGGACCACCAACAAGACAGGTATGTAGGCTGGGGCTTCCAGTTGTGCAGCACAGGACCTCTGGGCTCAGGAGATGTCCTAGGAATCTTGGGGCACTTGGGAAGACAGAGAGGAGCTCTGAAACCATCTCCCCTCAACCCGAAATGATTTTTATCAGTTTGACATTTGGCTTCCAGGTAAGATTTCATATGAAGAAAGGGGTCTCTCTCTAAAATGCCCATGATCTTTGTTCTTAAAGCCTGAGAGAGTCGTGTGACTGAGGTCTAGAGAAAGAGAACCTTGGTCCCTAAGCTGGAGCAACTAATGGCCTCTTCACTCATTCAAAGAACGACCATGTTTTCCTAAGGGGAACATATGGTCCAACAACAGAACCATCTAGAATTCCCCTGGGCACCACACCTGAGTATAAGGAATTTTTTTTGGCTCAAAGAAAAAGAAAGAGGTAGAACTCTGTTATGGGCAAGCCCAAATGCATTCTAACCTTGGAAGGGGGATGCAGAGAGGTGTGGCGGGAAGGAGAGAGAGCAGAGAGACCCAGACAAGAAGACTCCTTTCCCAAGAAGCTGGAGTACTAGGGCAGTGGAAGGTCTCGCGGAACCCATCTGCTGCTTTGGAAATGCACAGTTTTGCAAAAAGAGAAAGCCAGGGAAACAGAGATGCCCCTTTGGAGCCAGAGAACATGACTGCAGAGGGATTAGAAATCAACTGGTAACAACAGGCCACCATGCCATGTTCCCTCATGGGCCAGAGGACCCAATCTCGACTCAGGAAGCAGAAGGAGACCAGCAGGTTACAATGGCTTAGCTCCGTTTCTCCTCCACAGAGATGGAGAAGCTTGAAGCCATCAACCCACTAGGCAGGGAGGGGTCACTGATCACTGCCTGGCTATACAAGATCTAGGGCAAGAAGGATGCCGGAGGCAACCAACTTCAGTCCTGGGGCAATTTGAAGGAGAGGGGATGTCTGACATTTCTGGGAGCCACAGGCCTTGGGCAGGCATCATGGACAACTACCTACTGCTCAGCCTGAGCCCAACCGGCCATGACAGGTACACACCAGACCCCATGTTCAAATCCTGCCTGCACAGCCTAACCTTAGAGTTAAGCCCTCTGAGCCTGTGTCCTCAAGTGTCTGGGGCAATAACAAGCATATTTACTCCATCCCGCAGTTCTGAGCATTGGATGAATCAGTAGATGGAAATCACACCCAGCAACCAAGCAACTGATGTGGACCAACTTTCTAATACTTCAAATAACCTCATCATTTGGGACAGTGGTGTCCAAGGGCTTTCTGGGCTTGCAGGAAACTCCTGCTAGGGGAAGTCACCTGTCGGGGATGCTTTTTGACCTTTGAGAAAAAAACCTGCTCTGGGCCCACCTCTTAGCTGGCCCCATAATCTTTAAGGCTCCCTAAATGACCCTGTCAGCTCTGCCCACTGCTTATCTCACACACGGAAAAGCTGTGAGATGCCTGAGAAGTTAGTTGTTGGTGGATAAGGGGTGGAGAGCTCCCAATTCATTGAGTGTCAAAACCAGAGAAGGCGCTCTGGCCCACCTCCCTGGAGTCACCCCCACAGCTCTGCAGAGTAGTTCTTCCTGGGACAAAAAAGGTGGGAGGGTTATTGGCTTATAATGGGGAGGGCAGGGGGGTTGTGTGATTTTTCACAAATTAAATCAGTCGCACTCTCTTGTGGACAAAGCTCAGGGTTCTACCTGAGACCAAGGACAGAGCTGTTTGCTGTCCCCTTCCCGAAACATATGAAAGACCCTGGCCTTGGTAATACCCTGCAGCAGGTAACTTGGCCCATGGATCCTAGGCTCTAAGCCCTGGAGCTCATCAACTGCACTCCCCAAGGACTTCCTAGGAGGTGTGATTCCTAAGCATCTCGTCTTCAACACCCAGGGGGGAAACTGACACAGAGAAAGGGCAAAGTAACTGGTTTCAAAATTAAAAGAGGGTGGCCCGGGGCCCAGACTCTCAGTCTGTACCCATGATGCCCCAAGAGAACATCCCCACAGATGGTTGCTTTAGTCTAATATTCAAATAACCTCATCAGCTGGGACAGTGGTGTCCGAGGGTGAAATATGCCGTTGCTGGTAACATGCTGCTAATAAACACAGCTCTTTGGCTGTGGGATCCTTGCTAGGGCACTCTGGAACACCCAGGTGTTCCAAATCACTCAAACCTCATGAAACACCTGTTCTCTCTCATGCCATCAGAGGTGACACACAGGACACTTACACCCTCATGGTCACACTTAGCTCCAGTGGCACCCTGGCTGCTTTGCTGGGTGTGCCTTGGTTCATTCCTTGACCAGGTGGAGTTACAAGAGCCCTTCCTGCTCCTTCACTTTCTGGAAAATATAGCCAGATACAAACCATGGTATCCACTGGGCCTAAGACAAGCCGGAAATAATCACATCAGAGCTAGAATAAAACTTAATATTCTGATTTCCAAGGCTTTAAACATCTGATATACACACACAGAGAGTATTATTGAAAATTTTAAATATAATTCATATTTGGGAGGCACCATTTAGACTGATGTTCAGGTATACAACGGTATTTAACACAAATCAGTTTGCCCAGAAGTGTTCATAGCTTGCACACCCAATCCCAGTGAACTCTGAAGGAAAAAAAAAAGTTGTCATATCTCAACAATCCAAAGAGCTGAGGTCAGATGAGGAAGTCTCGGCATTATGGTGGAAAAGAGGTGGAGACTGTTCAAAGTGCAAACAGTACTTCTAATGTCCCTATCTAGACTGCTGCCCGTGACCTCTGTCCTTGCAGAGAAGTGGAAGAGAGTGAGATGAGAGGAAAGGCAGAGGAGGCTGAGAAGAGTCACTGCAATCAGCAGGCAGGTCTCCTCGGCTTTTCCAGGAACAACCCCCCATACCCACATGCACGCACACTCTATTATGCACACGCTGCCACACATTGGAAGAGGAAAGGAATTATGTAACAGTCAGCTGCTCATTTTCACAAACCCAGCTGAAATAGCACTCCATCCTGTGAGTACAGAAGCCCATGGTGAGAGTCCAGGCCTTTAATGGGCACCAAGAGAGGAGCCCCTGGATGCTCAGGATCTTCCAGCCACGCTGGCTAGCTGGAGTGTCACAGCCTCAGACCCACATAAACTCCAATCTTGCCCCTACAAAGAGCTGAGTGTTTAGTGGAAAAAGTAATTGAAACACAAAGACAGAGACCAAAAAAAAAAAAAAAATGTCTTTTAGATCCCTAAATGGACAGGTGGCAAAATATAATCCAAAGACACAGATTTTGGAATTTGTGCAAGAACCAACTCACATCCTCCTTGGATTTAAGTTTGTTCGTGGGTAAAACTGGAGCAAAACTGTTCACCTTGCTGGGCTGCCCTGAGGGCTCTCGGTGGTACATGTGCAAGGTGTTGGTGGTGCACACCCACCTGGAAGCAGTTGCTCACTGTTTTGGTTTTTCTCATTTTTCATCTTCTTTCTTTCTTTCTCGTACCATCCCTGACTGATTAAAAGTGATTTCCACCTTTGCAGCAGAACCAGCCTGAGCTGTGGGCTCACCTGGTAGCCAGAGGTACCTGGGACCAAAGACTGATTTCCCATGACTTGCCAGGAGCCCTGAGCTCAGTTCTGATGTTTTTGCAAAGCCAGGCAGAGAACGTGCCCTTTGGATAAGGAAGTGACGCCACAGTCTTTGTTCCAATAAATCCCCGCGGGTTCTCAAAAGTGTTAGTCCGTCCTGATTTGCTCCATTTACCTTAAGTCTCCAAGAATGGAAAGACCACTTTCCCCCTTATTTGGTCATCTCTCACTGCCTCAGATCCTATCCTGCTCAACAGTAAATGTTAATAGAAGATGGCAGCGGGGCCAGGAAATTACAGGAAGAAGATGAAAACAGGGCACCCAGACACGAGCATGGCACCTCACGGTTTCCCTTAACCAGTAAATAACCGAGGCCAAAGGTGGCCCCCTTTGGGGATGGGGACACTCTTTACAGCTGTCACTTTGGGCCCCCTGGGCTGACAGTTTCTGCCCCAGATCTTCCCCCCAGGCTTCAGGGATGGACTCCACATGCAGAGGCTTTTCTGCCTCATCAAACTAAGACAGTGATGCGCTTTCCTGAAGCTTTTTATGCTGAAAGCTTTTGAAACCAAGGGAAAATAATCCTGTATATAATGAAGCCTCCAATAAAGGCAGTGAAACTGAGAAGTTTTCAGAGGGGCCCTCTTGTTCAGTGTCCAAGAGGGAAAGCTAGACGCTGGGTTTTAATCAGCATGACTTACTGGGCTCAGAAGCCTGGGGACTACCCTCACCCCATGTGACCTGAATCTGAGAACCTGAAGTACTCCAGTTAGGAGTCACAGCCACAGTTTGCTGGCATTTTTAATCTTGGCCAAACAAACGAACCACAAAAAACTTTCCCATCTTCTTTCTGGACATGGGCCTCCCATTGGCCCTATGTGGTCCCTCAAACTTCCAGCCTCTCACCTTTCCCCCAGTGTTTTGCAGATATTTTAGAGGAATCTCTGCTGAGAGGAGGAAGAATCAAGCCTCTCTCCCAAGATGGCCACATCCCAATCCCCAAAAGCTGTGATCAGGTTACCTAACACGGCAAACGGGACTCTGCAGGTATCATGAAGTTAAGGACCTTGAAGTGGGGAGACTGTCCTGGATCATCCAGGTGGGCCCAGCCTAATCCCATTAAAAGGCATCTTTGAAAGCCAAGACCCTTTCTTAGCTGTGGTGAGAGGGAGACGTGACAATGGAAGAATGTCACAGAGACGCAGCATTGCTGGCTCTGCAGAAGGATCAAGAGGGCCATGGCTGGGGAATATGGGTGACCTCAAAAAAGTAGCCAAGACCAGGGAACAGATTCTCCCCTAGACGTTCTGGGAAGGAATGAAGCCCTGTTGCCTCCTTGGTTTTAGCCCAGTGAGCGCTTGAGGCTTCTGACCTACACACTGTAGAGAGCAGGGTTTGCGCTAAGTCAGCGGTTCACAGAGATGTGCAGCAGCCGTGGAAAACGCATTCCTATTCCTGCTGGCCCCTGGCGAGGAGCTCCCCTCCCCCTCCCTTTGTGCCTTGACTTCCTACAGGTGTCACTGGCAGGGTGCTCCCCACAGGGAAGCTCTTCTGCCTCTCGTGGGACTTGGAAGGATGGCCTCCTCGGCCCAGGCTCCTCCCCAGCCCCCTTTGCCAGGGCAGCAGCTTCGTGTCCCCTCCATTTGCAAATGGCTTGGTTCTTCAATGGGACTGCCAGTTCTCGTCACTAATTCCTTTGGGACACAATCTCATTTGTCAAAATGACAGACCACAGATGCCTCGGAGTGTGAGAAGGAGCAGAGCTCCTCAACTCCGGTCCCCAACCTCTGCCACTGTCCCAGATGTGCACTTGCAAAACAACAGCCACTAGAGTTAGCTGCCGAATGACCGCCTACGTCAAGACGGGACCAGGACACGCTATGCCCATCTCGCCTGGACCAGGCACATCCTCCACCCTGCCCCTCTGTTTGTTTTTCAGGATTTTTAAATACATTAAATGTGCTTTGTTTGAACTAACTACAAACCAGGGAAATACCTGCAGCATGAACTTGTTTGATCAAACTACAGGAAAAAAAAAAAAAAGCACTTTTTCTAATACGGAATTTCTTGGCACTTGTATTCAGCAGAAAACACTTGGGGACATTTGCTTGGGACCTTGTCCCATTATCTCCCAGAAAACTGAGAAGTCTGAGGCCAGCCTGATCATTCTTCCTCATCAAACTCACTTCGCTTTCCTGGGTACTTGCTTTTGGATAACTTTTTCCATATTTTCACTTATTTTTCTTGGAGCTCAGAAAGGTCTTCCAGCATGCAGATCCAGATTTTTCGTTGCTCAGAAATAGTTTCCTTGCTGGATCTTGCTTATTTCTCAGTTTGCTCTGGTCCGTTGTACAAGCGCAGGAATTACCTCTTTGCCAGATTTCTCACACCTACCTATCACAATCACCTTTCTGACACCACCCCCCCCCACATCCCCTATCCTGGATTTTTTGCTAGCCTTTTAATTTGCCAAGGCCAGGCTGGGGCAGTGGCAGAAAAGCAAAATTTGGAACAAGGAACCCAGAGGTGGTGGTGGTGGCGGTGTGTGTTGGGGAGAGGGGGGTGACCGGAGAGAGGTGACAACTGAGGAAGAAGGAAGCCCCTCTCAACAGGCATCAGAGACAATGACAGGGACCAAGCAGCATGTGGGATACACCCCAGCTGACTACCTCCCAAGCCTGCCAGGGGCCCTGGAACCCAGTTCCGGGCTGTCAGCAGAGACAAATTTAGCACCGATGATCTCATCTTGCAGAACAGCCCCCGGGCCTCAGAGTGATCAGGAAAACATCAGCTGGACAAGTTGGCCACTTCACGTCACTGCTGGCCCCTAACAGAGGGGGCAGGCACAGGGCCCTTCCTTCAGCTCCCCAGTAAGGAGTAGGAGTGGGTGTGGACAACGGTGGCAGACTGAGGGTCCCAGGGCATGGCCTCCCTGTCTCCCTGGGACCCCCCAGAACCCTAGACTCAAGGAGGTGCAGCCTCAGGATGAGGCTACAGAAAACAGCCCGTGGAGTTCGAGATGAGTGGTGAGTGGTGCTCAGTGCCAGGCATCCCTATTGTGGAGCGACGGCCTGTGTCCCTGTGCGTCTCCCCCGTGCCCTCTTTAGGACATTATGTGGCAGGGTATTTATAACACAAGCAGCAGGCAGAAGTGAGGACAAGGCTGGAGCACATTCCCTCCATTGTTTACTGCCCACAAGTCAGAGCCCTGCACAGGGGGACAACTGCACTTGTCCTTTGCAGTGAGTGAGTGAGAATTTGTCACCAAGCATAAACCCCAAGTCCCGCCACTGGTTCCACGTCCCCGTGGCTCTGCAGTGCGTGATCAGCTTTCTTAGCTGTTGACCTGTGCTGGTCAGTTCCCCTGAGGTTGATGAGTGTGTTTCAGATGTTCCCTTTGTACCCCTGGAGCAAAGAGGCCATAGGGCTTCTCTGATGCTGCCCAAAAGCAGTCACAGAAGGGCAGTGCTGGGCAGGTCCTTGGGCTGGGATGAGGAGCCTTGGCTCTTGCTTCTGCACCCAGTGGACAGCACCCCAGGAATCTGATGGAGGGTGGTGTGAAAATAACTCAAAAGAATGGACTTGACACTCTCAGAGAGAAAGAACCCTATTTCTAAATGTCAAATAAGCATAGGTACATCCAGAAGGTAGAGCCCACCGGAAAGAGGTCAGGACCACACAGCTCATGGTGACGGGAAGTGACGGTGAATAAATGTTGTCACATCAAAAAGGCCAAGTGTATGTTCAAGTGCACCGGAGGCCACCCCCATGTCAGTTTCAGTCCTATTAGAGGACATCAACTCCTGAGAGCAAGGGCTGTGAGTCTGATCAGTTCTGTCCTGGGAAGCGCCCAGGGAGCATCATGAGGGGCTATCAGAGAAATCAAAACACGTGGAGAACTTGGGGTACCCACCAAAATAAAACCCCTTCTGCCAAAGGACAGCACAAACATTGCTGTAGTTAACGTAAGCCACGTCCAAGTGACCTAGAACTGACAGCATCTCTTCAGGCAAAGGTTTCAGGAAAAGTTGCAAGCTACGGGGTGAGGGATGAACACCTAGAAGGGACAATCAGGCCTGCAGAAGGGCCCAGGGGGTGGAGGCAAGGTTGACCGTGGGGGGGGGGGGGACACATCTTCACAGGAGTCGGAACCAGTGCCGAGGTCACGTCGCACACGTGTATGCACAAACCACTTGCAGCACTGTCATTTAGAAAGAAACACAATTAGTTGGGATTGTGTACCATCATCCTTAGGGGCCACATGAGATATTTTTTCCTGTTCATTTAATTAAGATTCCGCTCATCTATCAAAGACCTGGTTTCCAGGCTGCAGGACGCAGTAGGAAGGAGCCTAGGATTTTCAGTGCTGCGCATGCCCCGCCTGTCCCACCCTCTTTCTCTCAGGCAGTTCCCCCAGACACAGCGCCTCCTGTGCCACAGGGGCTCAGGGAGCAGACATCCTGTCTCTCTGCAGTTCTTGCAAAGAGACTGAGAACACACGTGCGTGCGTGTGCGCACACACACACACACAATATCATTCCCAAAAGGTCTGGTGAGGGCATCTATTTGTAGCATCTCATTTTCCCCTGGAGACACATGACCTTCTGTCCGTTTGTCCGATATCAGAAGTGCAGCCAGAACCAAAGGTGAGACCTCCCCACTGTCAGTTCCAACATTTTACTCAACACCCAGGTCTGGCTGGAAAGAGTTCAGGAGCATGATTGGGCCCAGATGCACTCCCAAGCAGAAGCTTAGACAGGCTGGGGTGCCTAGGAGTAGTCATGGGAGGCAGCAGAGTGGAATTTAGTGGCTCTGCTGGCTCTTCCTCAGCTTCCTTGGGCTTGCTACATGGTTGCCATGACCACTGGAGGAAGTGTGTTATTTCCTAGTAGGAAGATGCCCCTCCTTGAGCATCTTAAATCCCGTGTGCCCACACCCATATGACTTCATACTTTGGGGGAGAAATAAGGACAGAGAAAGGAAACCCCTAAAGAGAGGGATCAACAGAGAGAAAGAGATGAGTTCTTTCCAGCTTCCCGCCCAAAAACCTTTCCATGAAGAGGCCTGCCTCTCTTTTGCTGCGTCCCCCACCCCCTCCAACAGCCCTGTTACATCCTTCTGCCTCTGCCCCTGGACAGAGAAAGAGTTCATTCAAAAGCAAAGGTCAGAAAGGAGCAAAGGTCCCTTTCCCCCATCCCCAGACCCAAGTCCCTCAAAAACAATCAAATATAAAGCAGAGATTAAATTATCACTAAGCTAATTATGGGAATCACACTTAGGCGGGCTGCCAGGAAGCAAGGTCAGCAAGCAAGAGGCATTAACATGAAAGGCAGATGCAAGAAGCGCTTTAAAAAGCAACTGGGAGGCCCATTACCCCCACCCGCGGGGGAAACAGAGACCACTCTGATATTGGAGGCATTGTCCATCTGGGCAAGAGTCAGAGCATTTGACAGCTAAATAGCTGTACTCTGTCATCGTCTGGAGGCCAAAGTGGGTAAGTCAGAGGTAAACTGATTAGATGGCATGTTGCAAATGTCCCAGAGAGCATAAGATGGTACAGTGGCTCCATCTAAGGGGGTGGAGTCCAAGGGGGACCATGCTCAAGTTGCAAAGAGAAGGTCTGCAGGCTCTTAACGGTGCATGGGGGATGGGGGAGGCGTGATTGTGCTGGGTAAATATAGGTACGTGTGTGAATCAGGAACTTGTGCGTGTTTCTGACTGTGAATGTGGCAGAGAGGTACACGCAGTCACGCATGTTGAAGTATGTATTCATCTCCCTGAAAATAGAAGGTGAGGAGCTTGGAGAGAATCAGAGGGCCCCTCCCAGCATAACTGCAACTGGGCAATCCCCTGTGAGCTTTCTGTGTTGCCAAGGCCCTCACGTTGCTTCTACTAGCTCAACCATGAACAGCTGTATCATGTTGCCGGGTTATGGATGTTCGATGTTTCCTCATGCATCAACAACAGGATGCAAATTTTAAAAATGTTGGCCAAAAACACAGCAATTCACAAAATGAGATTAAGGGCTAAAAAATCAATGTTTTTCAAGCAACCTGTAGGAGGGTTTCCTCCACTCAGCATGTCAACTCTGCCTGTCTCTTGCCTTTTCTAGAGAAAAGCTAGCTGGGGGAGAAGACTGACTAGGAGCTGGTCTAGAGTCAGGGCCTACTGTGGGTTCCAGCCCTAAGACACTGAGTTCAGAGGGCCATGTCTTGCCTGTGTCCAGAGTGAATTTTTGGAATTCATGGTCAGCAAAGTAGTTTCAGGGGAAAAGTGGGAGAATCTTTGGAAGTTCAATTGCTGAGAGAAAATTAATGTGCAAGGCTCTATCTAATTGTAGGTAAAAGAAAGGATTCAATAAATTTGGATAATTTAATTATCTCAGAGACATCTGCTGAGCACAATCTAATCATTGTATTTAAGTAGAAAAGTGCCCTCACTCACAAGGAAAAACTAAATTTGGGGTGATACAAACATCCAGAGCCTGACTAATGGAAGAATGAATGAACAATTAGTTTCAGTTTTAGGAGAAAAAAAAAGTAAATCACAAGAAAACCATATGAGAGAGGTTTTATTTTCTAAAAAATCTTTAACACTATGTCTGGGGTTGATTACATAAAATCTGTCATGTCCTACCTTTTGGGCATGTTCTTCTTCAATATTAAGCAAGGAGAGACCATGAGAAATTTAAGATAAGAAACACCTAGCACATTAGAAATGACCAAGGAGGTGATTTTTGGTTGATGTTTGCAATAACAATGGCTTATGACAAACTGTATTGAAATACTTTCTGCCCTCACCTCCCACCTTCCCCACACACATATACAGAAGGCTCTTCCTGGGCAGGGTTGCTCTCCTCCACCATTCACTTTGGCTGGGCCACTGAAATGGAGTGGCAATGGACAAGCACCACCTCAGAGCAGCAGGTTTAGTAGCCATGATGGGGTTCTTCCATCTCGCTTCTCCCTCTTCCAATGAGTTTGGTATGTCCCAGAGAGGGGCTGCCCTTTGACATCTTCCCCCCATAAAAGACATAGAGTGCTGCTGCTGCCAACCCAGAGCTCATGTGAACACAAGTTAGAAATAATTTCTGTTGTTGCCAGACACTTAAATTTGGGGGTTATTTGTTATTGCAACACAACTTAACCGAAGCTAGCTGATACCCTACCACCACACAGACACACACACACACACACACACACTGTGAGACCCTAAGTCCCCATGGTCAGTCTTCAAATATATTTTTATTCAGCAATTGTTATCCCCAGGGTAGTACTGTAGGGCATCTTTGGTCTATTTGGGGAAAAGTTTAAACACACTGGAAGAGAAAGATGAGCTATATTGATGAATTGTATTTTTCATATGAAGAAATTAAGCATATTCTTTTTAGAAAAAAAATCTCAGCTACATATGTTGAAACCACCTATTGCCCATAATTTCTGGTATTAATAAGTGATTAAATAAAAAATCAAATTGATAACATTGATACATTACAAGGCTATTTATTTTAGGAAGGAATTCCTCAATTTAGGAAAAGTTCATTGGTTTCCATCAATAAACTCGCATCCCTTACCCAAAAGCTCACGAGCTTTTCATTAGCCAGAGAAGCCTAGGGCCTAGTTGAAGCAGAGAAGCAGATAGTACTGTTAGCATCCCTGAGACCATGGTCCCCAACTGCCACACTGGCTCCACCCGGCTGAGGGTACTTTCAGCAAACAATATGGAAGTTCAGGTCCACCCAGGACTGAAGCCCATCCTGACTCATTAAACTTCATTGGATCTACGAAAGACTCATTTTCTAAGTGAGGCTTAAAGTGTATCTTCCTTTCCCAAGTCTGGTGTGTCCAAGGGAAGACCCAGAACTACTGTGATCGTAAAGATCCATTAAGATATTCTGCTAACCTGATACCTCAAATATGTTTCTAATCACATGCAACCTTTCAAAAAATCTGTTTGCCCACTGTGAGAAGATGTAGTAGAAGAGTCCTGATAGAAAATTATGGATACATGCTATGCTTTTTCAGTAAGGGGAAGGTAGGACAAAAAGCAGAGAACCAAATTATCACTGGAGTAAATATTGGTAAATTACCAGAAAGATAAGTTAAAGGCGTCATCAACTTATAGATCTTTCAAAATGGACCAAAGATAACTAATCACCTTCACTATTATCAAAATCCACAACATGGATAAGATTCCTGTAGAGTCTTGGATGTCATCCTGCCAGGGGCCGAAATCACCATTGGCACCTGAGGTTCCCAAGGGAAGTCCTGGGAAGCAGTAGAATTGAATTTAAGTTTTGGACACAATGATGACAGCAAGTCATCAGTTGGCTTCAGTGCCACTGTAGCCGCTCAAGTGCAGTGATCCCAGGACACAGTCCAGCCCGGCATGCTCACATCTGGGTGGGCAGGCAGGTGGGAGCAGTTCAGGAGAAACACAATCTATGACTTTTCTTTCCCACCCTTTTATCCCAATGCCCCAGAAACCCTTTCTAGGAAAAGAATATTCTGGAAAGTGACTCAAAAGGGGTCCCAGCAGAAAACCTAGGACCAGGTGAGGCACTGGGGGAACAGGGGTGCCAGAAGTTTCAGTAGCCAGAGAGCAGTGCCAAGGAGGTGGGGGTATCCCTGAGCCCACCCAATCTTTGGCTACTTATTCCAAGGGCACCAACAGGCCACAGCAGGTCAGTGACATAGACCTGAGTCTCCACCCAGCTATTCCAGAAACACAGGTCGTGAGCTTAGGCTCCAGACTGAGCAACAGAAGTTATGCCCCAGCAAGGGACATCAGGGGTGGCTTGGGGGACAGGGTGTTGCTCCTCATGCATCCTCTGTACCCTTTTAAAAGGAGACTCAACTTTCCATTTGAGGCAGACACTGTGGATAGCAACGCCTCAGGCCTCCCTTCACCCATAGTCATCCTGGGCAAATTGGTCAAGATAATGTGTGTGAAGGGATCTTTGGTACAATGTGACACACTGGCAAGGAGAACACAGCGAGGGCTGAGAGGGAAACGGTGAGGACAGAGGACAGGGGTGGAGAGGAGAGCCCGGAAGCTCAAGTTTGGGCTGGGAATTTAGAAAGAAAGAGAAGGTTGGATCCTTGGGTGCCGAGAGGGGCACATGATGACCATGAGCCACACAGACAGATCCACTGTGACCCAGCTCTGCCCCAGAGGGCTTGCAGAACTGGAGGGGCTGTGACCAAGCACAAGCAGCCAGCTTCCAAACAAGTAAAGGCAGAGACCCAGATGCCGGGCAACAGGAAGGCAAATCTGGAACCCACAGTTGCACAGGCTGCTAGGTGAGACTGTTCACAGGAGAGCCCAGCACACAGCAAGTGTCCCGGCCACAGGTCAGGGGTAGGTGGAGGAGCACAGAGTGTCTGCTTCCCAGAGAATCTTCCACCTCCCCACAGACACCCCCTCCCACTGCAGGATCCCAGCTGGGTGCAACCTGGGCTGAAGGGGACCTGGCTGTGCAGGGAGCTGGGCCTGGAGCAGCCGTGTAGGCAGCTGCGGAGGTGGGAATCCTGCTGCCTCTCAGGTGGGAGCCTCCTCCTCCGTGTTTGAATTTAACAAGGTTCTTGAACACTCACAATACGAAGGCCCGGCTGACACTGGGGGCCCCATGTCCTCGGTGTGTCAGCCGGTCACACAGACCAGGCTGTGGGCAGCGGGGCTGGACAGGCGGGAGGAGGTGAGTTTTGGTTTGCTTTTCCTAACTATGAGAGTAAGAGGATTCGAGCTGCATCAGGAAGATGAATCTGCCATTCTTTATAGGATGGATTAAAGAAGTGAGCATCCAGAGACAGGAAAATTAGCGACGGCTCCCCAAGCACCAACACAGAGATGCAAAGACAGGGCAGGCCTGAGGGAATGGAAGGAAGGTTCTGGCCAACTGCCAGGCTGGCCATGTATAGGAGGCGGCCAGGTGACCACCTCCTCTCACAGTCCTAGAGGCAAAACTTAGCTCCAGTGACAGAGGAAGGCCTCAGGTAAAGTCCATATGTCACTCTATAAATCAGCAAAGGGTAGACCTTCCGTTAAAATGTATGACCTCAGGGAACCCAGCCTGTCCCTTTTATCATGGGCAAAACAGAGGTTTTCAGATTTACCCCAAAAGAAACACAGAGGATGACATAAGAGGAGGTGTGTAATGTGCACAGAGTCCTGGAACAGTGCCTGGTACCTCTGTGGGATCCAAAGTACCTAAGCGAGCTTCCCCCATTCTCTTCCCCCATTCTCTTTCCCACCAGCCCCAGTCAGCCCAAAGAGACCCTCCCTAAGGAGCCGGAGACCCCCACTGCAGCCCATGTCAGGAGGCTGCACTCTCTGTGGCCACCACAGCCCCTGATTTGAAGGCCAGTTCTCTCTCCTCTCCCTTCACCAAGCACCACCCTTTCCCTGATGATCAGAGCCCTGGGTATGGCCCACCAGAGCTACACTCCTTGCTAAGGAAGGGGTGACTCCTGCTCAGCCCCCAATTCTCTAATGCAGCTGCACAATCAGAACCTTGGGAAGGCAGAAGATGTGCCTGGGCCACTGTCATTCCAAGCAAGGCTGTGCCATCTCTAGAGCACTAAAAGCAATGGTCCAGCCACCTTCGATGGCCCGGATAGGAGCCACTACAAGGCCCCAGGGGTCCCGCTTCCTGGTATTCACACCCTGTGGAGTTCCTTCCTCCTGGACGTGAGCCAGGCCAAATGGTAGCTTCTAACACCCAGAGTACAACAAAAGCACTGACATGTCACTTCTAGGATCAGCTTTCAAAAAGATGATGGCCTTCTTCTTGCTCGCCCCCTCTCATTTTCTCTCTTTCCTCTTGCTCTAGAGAAGCCAGTGCCCTGTTTTGTTGGAGTGTGAGCAATCCTGATGGCAAAGAACTGACCTCCTCTCTGTGAGGACCTGAGGCTGGCCAACAGCCACACAAGTGACCCACACCACGTTGGCCTGAGTCTTGGGCTGACTGCAGCCCAACCCAACACTTGACCCCAGCCTGTAGGACCCAGCTAAGCATGCCGGGATTCCTGACCCATGAAGGCATACGGTGATAAACATTCTCCTAAGCCTCTATGTCTGGGCAGTTTGCTGCACAGCAATAGATAATCATTCCCCTGTGTCACCTGGTCCAGGACAGAAAGTATGAAATGGATGCAAGAGACTTGACGGAGCGTAAGACATCACCAGGGAGGTTTTTACAAGAAGCCAGAGCTGTTGGAGGAAGACACCACTGAGAAGCAGCCCAGTGGCCACCTTCACCAAAGTCCCTAAAAACAAGTGGGAACTCTAAGTGGACCCCCAATCAGAGCATCAATGGTGGACTGTAAATCAGTCCAGCTGCCACCACTTTCCCCATCAAAGTAGCCACAGAAGTCTTAGCAATTTCCGGTAACGAAGCCCTCCCTTGGGTCTCTCCTCAATGAGAACCTTCACGCTACTGACACCAGACCCTATTCCCTCCCATCCAGGGTCTAGCAGGGAGGAGCCCAGCAGTAAGGGACCTCTATAGCTGGGGCCCACCTGTCCTTTGCTTTCTGCCTCCCACCCCCCTCTGCACACCATGTCACTCATCTCTTTGTTGTCTTGGTTACATGGCCAGGCTCCTGATATGCTGCTAGTTTTCATTCTAATGATATGTTCTTGTAAAGTACAATATTTTACTTCAATTGCATGTGTCACTGGATAAATTCCTCCGGCGCGTCTGACATTTGTGTATCAGCTGATGGAATGCGCTCTATGATTTGGGGCGTTTCTGCGGCACTTTCTTCAATTTTAATGTCTTTGCATTTTAATTTACGATCAGAGTCTTTCTATACAAATGAATACACACACACACACACACACACACACACATGATTCCAAAAAGTGGCACATGTATCAATAAATCTTGAATTGACAAAGCTCATTTCAAATGATCTCTTTAAATCACACGCAGTCGCAATGATCATTTGGAAGAGAGGACGACAAGAGCCTTGAAGTTGTGTTTGCTGGGGATGGCAACCTGCGCCTCAAGGGGAAGTGGGAGGAGAAGGTGTGGGTGCTCAGCCATCAGATTGGAGCCTGGAGGGGGCTGAGACCATGCTAAGGACACCTCCCCACACTTGTTTGGGTCAGTGCTGAGTGGACACTTGAGATTCCCCCCAGAGATGTGTGGGGAAGGTAGGGGGGCCCATGGGCAGAGTCGTGAGAAAAAGGAAAGGGGAGAAGATTGGACTGGTGGGGCCACATGTTAAAAGGATGGTCAAGTAAGGGCTTACTGGTGTTCAAGAGCACAAAATTAGTCCAGGGGGACAGTACCCAGCTTTGTGGCTCTCCTGATCAGCGTAACAAGGGGAAAAGCATCTAACACAGCAGAGGAGATTGGGACGAGACAAGAGGAAGGCACAGGAGGAGCAGACAGGTTGGCACAAGGCAAAACTGTCCTGAAGGGCCAGTTTTAGATCCCCAGGATGGGCAGACTAATGACGCAAGGGCCGTCTGTTCCTTCCTGTTCCTTTCTGCTCGTGCCTGACCACGTGTAAACTTGAGGCCCTCAGGTTTGAGAAGCACCTCATGCGGCAGAGCAGACCGACCACACGTGGACCAACTATACGAACCCACAGGTTTCCAGTCAATGTGGAGATCTAACACGGGGCCTCCGTTTCTTTCCTGATCTTTTCACCCATCTATGGAGCTTTACATGCCATGAATTTATTTTTAAAGTGGATTCATATTTCCAGAGGAGTTTTACAAAGAATTCCTGGGTGTATCTAGAAACTGGCAGAGCAGCGGCTGGAACCTCTGGTTTGCTATTGCTTTGAGACTCAAGGACTGAAAACATGCACACAGAAGAGAAGGACACCAGCTCCAAGCTGTCTGTCTCCACCAACTCTGCTTCTGGCTGATTTCCCTCCTAGACTCAGAGAGCCTAGGGAACACACGCAAATCGATTTTAAAACACATTCAAGGGGTAAAAAATTAGGATAATTAAATTAATCTGCATGACAATTGCCAATAAAATTTGATTTTTTGTGTTTTATGCTGCTATTGACTCTGCAGGTGGACGCACATGCAGTTCTCAGCCAGAGAGGCTGGTCTGGCCTGGAGCGTGCATGCTTACAGCAAGAGCACCAGAGCTCTGCCTAACCAGATCCAGAGCTCCACCCTGTAAGCACGAGCCGTTCAGCCCAGCAAAAACATCCGGGAAAGACGCAATCACAAAACGAAAGAAGCAATCACACCTCAAGTGGAAGTTTATGATGTTTTGGCTCACAATGAACGTTAGTCTCTCCCGCTAACGTCAGACAGTAATTCACTGCTGAGCAGCCGCCATAAAATACGATCACTTAGCGAGAGGAAGCAAGATGCAGCGAGGATTTCTGCAGAAATATTTAAGCAAAGGAGTCTTGTCTTTCTGAGAGCCCACTGACCTGATTACCCCAACTTGGGTCAAAGGCTTTCAGATTTGTGTGGTCACCCCAAGGCAAGTCAAGATGGTGTTTCCCTTATGATTTTTACCTGTGGCTGAAATTTTAACAGTCTGTGGATTATTTCTAAGTTCCTAGGTACCTCCTAATGAGTGTAACATTTCCATGCTGTATTTCTTAAGAGCACCCACCTTTAACGCTCATTGTGGGAAAAGGCTGCCAATGCTGTCTATAACACACACACTCACATCAGAAAACATCAAAGACATCCAAATTGGCACTTTCCTCACCTCCTTTCCCCTTGCCTCATGTGATGTGTGCACTTGAGGAGTGAAATTACGGTCATCAAAGGCAAGGTTGCAAATGACTGGGACTCACACCTTTCAAACACAATGAAAAGTCAGTAATTTTGAGGGCAGCCTATGGATAGCTACAGTCTAGCCCCTGGGTCCCTAAAACCCAGAGCCAAACTTCCTTATTCTCAGTAAACCCCCAGCCTCCTTTCTGCCCACCCTGCCCACTTTGAGTCCCTTGTCATGCTGCAAAGAACTCTGAAAGGCCCTCGACGCACACAGGAGATTATTACAGGGCTCAGGGACGCCAACTCTGTAATTACGGCTACCGTATGATTTCCATTATTCTCACCCCCTGATCTCGGTCGCTCACAAAACTTTCTGCAAAATCCTCCCGCAGCCCCAAGTTTGTCATGGCTGGGCCTCGGCCCAAAGGGTGGCCATGGGCGTGATCAGCTCAGGGGGAAAGCAAGTCAGATATCACAAGGAAAGGGGCGTGGCACCCAGAGAGCTGGGGCGGTGGAAAATTTTATTGTTTAGGAAAAATAAATAAACGGGCCACTTTTGCTTTTTATTATTTCAAACAACAGGCACCGTGGCCCAGCCTTCCTTTCCCACTCCGACTGTCCCCTGGGCCAGCTGTGCTGAGCTGGCAGAAGCAGTGGCTGGGCTTGAGCAGAACTATTAAGAGGCTGCCAGTCTGAGCCCACGGAGCAGAAAGTGTGGCCCCGTGATGGCACCTCTTCCCAGGGGAACAATGGCTCGGTCCCCCCACACGACCCTTCTCCTCTTGGCTTTCAAATTTTATGCCTCAGCGGCCCCACCAATGCTCTGGAAATTAAATATAATGTCCCAAGTGGCTGAAAGAGAACTATGTAAACCCACCAAGGGAAAAGATGGGAAACGCCAGCCCGGGGTGACTTGGCTCCTGCCACCTGTCCCTGCCAGTCTCTGAGGGTTGTTTCTAAGTGTTCACCCACACTCCTGGGCTGTCCTCCTCCCCACTCCTGGGAGGTGCTGTGCATGAGCTCCCTGGGAAGGGACAGGGTACATTGCCAGCTGCCAGCTGCCTCAATCCACCCTTGGACCAACAGCATGCATTTGCAAGGTGACTCTCTCAGGTTTACAGTGCAACCATGACTTGAAAACATATGTTTTTGGTTTTTTCCCCCTCAATGATTGCCTGTTATGTGCACTGAACTTTCTATGTTCATTTCACTGACACCGTATTCCAGCCAGGTCAGACAACGACAATAAATAAACCCTCATCCAGGTTTCATTCTGTCTTGCCAGTGAGTTGCATGAGCCTCTGGCTGTCGATAGGAAATTTGGCAGATAGGACTTTGAGGTCAATGGAGGATGTCACTTTTTCCATTGCACTGAGACTGGGCTCACTGCAGGGAAGGGCCAAGCACCCCCCTAGAGTGTTGCCTATTTATTTATTCTCAGTAGTGTTTATTCCCATGGGAGCAGGCAAGATGGTCAAGGGACGCTGGATGGGATGGTAAGAGAACCAGTCAGCTTTCCATCACTATAACAAAACACTGAGATAAATAACTTACGGATAAACCATTTATTTCTGACTCATGGTTTGGGAAGTGCCAGTTTAAGTTCTGTTGGCCCCATTGTTTGGGGCCTGCAGAGTGGCAGTACATGGTGACCAGTTTTGTGGTGGAGCAAAACTGCTTACACCATGATCCAGGGAGCAAAAGGAAAAGGGCAGGCACCAGGGTCCCACGACCCCCTTTAAGGAAGACTTGCCTCCAGAGACCTCAGGTCCTCCCATCGGCTCCACTCCCCAAGGTTGCACCACATTCCAAAGTACCACCGCCGGGGACCAGGCCTTCAACACGCGGTCCTTTGGGATTCAGCGTTCACTTTTTGCAGCCAACTGAAACCATCAAATAACAGCAAAAGCGGCCACCTGAACAACCAAGGGAAGTGTCCACCAGAGCCCTCCCCGCTCAGTGGCTTTCGCGCTCCTCCCCTCGGTGCCCGCGGAGGCTCAGGGGACACAAATGCAGCAAGACTGGCGGCTGACTGCCCGCCCACTGCCAGCCAGAAGCCGCAGACTGAGGGACCAAGGCACTGGAGTCGCCAGCGTGTCCCAGCAGCTGCAGGTGATGGGAGGAAGGACCAGGAAGGCGGCAACAGTCACACCCAGGAGCTACGTGGGGATATCACCCCCCACGCCTTCCAGCATCTTCTCTAGGCCTCCACGAAACTCAGTTCAATACGTGAGTGGGCATCACAAGGAGCCATGAGCAAGACAAAGTTCAGTTGTACTTACTGTGTTCTCAGAAAAGGTAGGAACCCATGAAAGGGGATTTTTGAAGACGTGTAGACAAATGGGGAAATCGTTTTTTGGTTTTGACACAGATGACAGGACCCTAAAGTCTGGTCATTATGTCCTCCTGGGCAGTGCCACACAGGCAGGACATTGTTCGTCACCCTCACAGAGTGTGCCGTGAACCTCCGGCAGTGGACACTGCCTTCTTTTCCAGATGTTTCCCACTCCATGCTCCACGTGCACATCCCCGCTCACACACATGTCTTGCCTTCTACACTGTCACATTCCAGGCCTACAAATGGTGCCACAAAGGTATCAAGTTCAACAGAAAGAAAGATTTCTGAGTCGTTGCATAGTTGGCTGGTAGATCAGAAATAACCTTCTAGAATATGGCACAGAACATTTCCCCTGGACCATCCAGAGCCAATGCCCAGAAATACAGCAAAGAGAAAAGTAGGGATCAAGGTTCAGTCTCCATCGCACAGTGCCTCTTTACTTAGCCCGAATCACACAACATCCAGAGAATTCTAAGGCAAGTCCATCACCAAAAGGTCATAGGAAAGGACTGAAGTACAACTATCGGTCAACAGCATTTCATCTTAGAAAGATTTCTCACCCCATCAAGGAAGACATGCTGTGGAGCCAGCTTCAATCCAGTGAAATAGAAAACCCTGAGCGAGGAGCATCCCTGGGTGGACAGGCTCTCCCAACACTGCTGACGAGCCAAGATTATCCAACACCCCAAGAGCCAGCCAGCTTCTGCGGGTCAAGGAGGACAGTCCAGGTCCTTGGACCATATTTCCACCTCACCTTAGGCAATTTCTATTCTTGCCTGGCCTCCACATCTCCTTGTCCCACAAGTTGGCTTTTAGCCCCATTAGCAACTCTAACAGGTCTGCGTGTTCCTCCATCTGTTCCCTAAATGGATTCCAGATGGATGCACCAGCCAGAAGGGCTGGAGCAAGAGGAACAGGCCTGCCCTGCCCCCTCCTCCCCCGGCCCACTTCCCCAGCCACCCAGACCTAATAAAGCCCTTGCCGCAGGGCACTAGCCCAAGTTGAACAGAGTACACTGTTTGGAAGGACAGAGCAAGTGCGCACTCAAACCTTTCCTAGGGAAGAGTGCACCACACACTCACAACAGCCTGGTTCTCACAATAACCAAGGACAAAGGCATAAAAAAAAAGAAAGAAAGAAAGGCAATCATCCTGACCTCCAGCAGCCTACCTCCCTACGTCAGACCAGTCTTACAGCCCGTCGGGCGCACAGGAGTAAGAAACCGCAAGATAACATCATCCCAGGGGAGCAGCCTGTCTCCACAATCATCCACCAGCAGCACCTCATTCCTACCTTCTTCAGCTTGCCACTCTTGGTGCCCACGAAGGCTAGAGAGTGATTCTTGTAGACGTAGGCAATGACGGAAGTCATGCGGTCCCTGTCCTCCGTGAAGACCGGGATGCCACGCACCATCTCGGACACTCCCAGGGGAGCATTCATATCCAGGCCACAGAAGTTGTCATCGATGGTTAAGAGCTGAAAGGAAAAAAGAGACGAATCAAAAAGGAGCTTCGGGGCCATTGTCTGAAGTCAGAGAACTCTAGAGCCAGAAGAATCCTGGATCTAGTACAAATCCTCCCTTTTTAGAGGGACAAGCTCAGCAGTAGAGGAATTTGGTGACCTGTCAGCAGTCACTTACGGAGGCAGCTGCAGGACCATGACAAAAGAGAATCCCTAGGGTCTCTTCTCACCAGACTCTGTGACCTCTCTGCCCCTCCTTGGACCCTTCCAGGCACCATCTAGGTGGCTTTGATTGCCTGTCATCACTGGCACATGGAGAAGCATTGGGCCAGTATCTGATGAGCATGGCGTGGAGAGCTGGGCCCAGGTGTAAGAGGGAAGCAATCTTCACATGTACACACCTGCTGTGGAGCAGACGTGCCAGTGGAAATAAAGAACTAGACGCATGAATGCATAACTAACAGTCACAGCAGAGGCCTGTGCAGGTGATCAGCTGGGGAAAGGAGGAGCGGGAGAGGGAAGTCCGTGGAACTTCCCGTCTTAGGGAACCACGGTAGTCCCTCACCAGCCAATCCTAGGGCATCCCCATCTCTTAGGACACAGCAAAGAGGGGCAACCATGACCTTGTCGTGCTGGCAACTTGGAATCCAAGTTCCCCAAGATGCTCCACCTAGCAGGGTTCTTTGGAAACATCCTAATGCAATCTATGGCATTCATAATGGAAAGTCTTAAGAAGATACATGTTTACCCAATCCTGGCCTATTATATGTTTCATACCAAATACATATATTTGGTACCAGGGGTGCTTAAACACTGAGCCACATCCCCATCCCTTTTGATTTTGAGACAGGGTCTCAAATTGCTTAGGGTATTGCTAAGTTGCTGAGGCTGGCTTTGAACTTTCAATCCTCCTGCCTCAGCCTCCTGGGCTGCTGGGATTACAGGTGTGTGCCACTTTGCCCGGCCCTTTTAAGCAATAACACCTGTCGACCTTCCTTAAAGACACTCCTGAAATATCCTATGGGACACACCAACCCAACTCTTTGGCTCCAGGGAGCACAACCTCAGGGGTCAGGAGCCAGCAGGGAGAGCTTCTTGGCCAGATCCCCACAGCATTTCTGCTCAGTCTCCCCCTTTTTTCCCATGAGGCCTCCAGATCCCCAATATAACGAGGGGTACCCATGCAACACTGATGCAGAGGCTGCACAGTGACTTGCAAGGAGCCTCCGGCACTCTCCACAAACAGCCTTGGTTTGGCTCAGGCCTCTCCCAGGCGCCAGGAACTTACTGGATTTTCCACCCTTTCTTGGAAGCACTGTGTGGTCTCAGAAGAGTTACTCCGTCTTCCTGTGCTTTTATTTTCTGCTCTATAAAGACAAAGGAAACAATCCCTGCTTTTTGATGGGCCACCATAAAGCCTATTGCGCTCATGCCCGTAAATGTCTTTGGATCTTTCAGAAAAAGGAGTGAAATAAAATACAAGGTGTCACTTTTTTAAAGGCTTCAATCCGGCCAAAGCAAGAGGAATCTGGAGAACAGCAGGCAGGCTCCTGCCAGCGCAGCTGTGTGAAAGTGGCGAATTGAGCTCTCCAGGGCCTGGGGCTCCTCCGCTCTGTTCCACGGAGGGGGCTGGCAGCCACCGTCCACCTGGGAAAGGCCATGTGCTGAGCATTGAAAGCTCTCTCTGACCTCTCCCCTTTTTTCTCCCCTTCTTCCTCCCAGGCAGTCAGGATGGACAGGGGGAGAGTGTGGGCAGGCTCCGGCAGCCATGTGCAGAGCAGATGTCTGCTTCATGCCTTTGATTACTTCTGGTCTCTCCTACATCATCTGGTCCACAGCCCAGACCAAACTCAACTCTCCGCTCTCCCTCTACAAAGAGCCACAGGAGTCAAATTTAGGAGGGAACTTTCCAGGTCTAGGTTGACCTTTATTGTTCTTCCCATGAAGATAAAATGAGGAAGCAGACAGGTAGTAGAAGTTAAAAGGGATGGAGAGAAGAAAGAAAGCAAAGACTCAGGAGAAGGGGAAGCGATGCCCATGCCTTGCTGGAGGTAACCATGGCAACCTGCCAGGCGTTCTCAGGGAAGCCTGGAGCTACAAGAATCCTCATGGTCCTTGAATGCTGCTGGTTCTGACTCACAAGGAATCCACACCCCTAACTTTCCGGGGCTACACTGCTGCAGGGACCTCTGCCATCAGCAACCCTTGTACTTTGTCCATTAAACCCATTTTCCAAGGAGATGAGACTGAATGATTGACTTCTTTGCATAGGGGGAGACTGAGGGGTAGAGCAAGGTTAGTGTCCCCCATCACCTGGCCACACATATAACCCTCATTAACCTGAAAGTGGGAGACTTCTGGCTTCTCAGTTCCCAGAATTACCTTTCTGTGTGGTCAGATTTGCCAAACTCAATTTTTCCCTTTGATTGGGCAAAAATCAACAGTAAACTATCAAAAAAAAAGAGTATGCACTTCAGCAACTGCATCATCAAATCATGCTCACTCAGAGGCAGAAGGTCAGCAACCTGTGGGTCCCTTTCTCTGCAGCACCTCAGCAGCCAGGAGTCCAGGTGAGGAATTTTTATCAAAGGGAAGTGAGGACAGCCAACCTCACAGCCTGAGCCCAGAGCTCGCCCATCTTCCACTCATGCGGCTCCCTGTGAGCCCCTCAGAGACCCACACTGTTCTCCTCTAAACACATGTCAATTAAACATGTTTTCTAGCCTTGTTTACTACAGTATACTACCCAACATCAGGCTCACAAGATCAGATGATCAAACCTTTTATCTTGACATAGTGAAGAATTACTGAAAGGGTAGGAAAGGGGGCAGAGGGTGGGATCAGGGGGTAGGAAAGGGTAGGATCGGGGCGGAGGCTCAGTCTCCTCTCCTGTACTGCGGCAGTTACTCCAGGGTTATCATTAGACTCAAACGAGGCAAAGGATGTGCTGGGACTTACAACATGGCGCCCTGTGGCTCAGTTTCTCCTTGTGAATGGGGGCCCAGGTAATGGAGTTTTGACCAAGGCCTTTGACCAAGATGGCTCAGGTCAGCATGGATGCAGCGGTCCCCCAGCTGTGGTGGGGAGGAGGCCTGTTTCCTGGGGCATTAGGGGAGGGACATTGCACATGGAAGTGGAGGGGAAGAAAATTATGAGACAGGTTTGCAGGGCAGCTCAGCTGCTTCTCATCTGGACAACTTGGTCCTATTGTTCTCTGAGCTTCACTCTCCTTGACTTTAAAGCGGAAGACAGGACCATTGTGAGGCCTGGAGGGGGCAAAGGCGAAGGGCCCAGTGGACTGGAAGCTCTTCAGCACCTGTGTCTTTCCACCCCTTCGATGCAAGAGATTTCACACTGTTTTTGAATGGAAATCCAGCCTAGAACAGGTGAAGGCTGGTGTGGATTCCTGAGCACCCTGGGCAACAGGGGAGGGTGGCGGCTGCTGACTGAGACTCCCCCTGGGCCCCATTAACAGCTAGATTAGAGCCACAGCCAGAGGAACTAGGTCCAGACTCGGCTGTGATCCCCCTTCAGTCACCCCATTGTGGCCACCATGATGATGCTTATTTATTAAAGAGCAACTTCATTCTAACAAGGGAAGCACATAAGCACCCAGGCCATGAGAATCATGTGCTACCCACTATAGCAGCTCCATCAACATACCTAGAAGCCTTAGAACTACAACTCTGCCCCATCTGAAGGACACTGCATCTTCTTTCCACTGCCCCCAAAGCCTTCGTGGAATGTGTGAGGTGTCAATTAAGATGGGCGGCCATGCACTCCAGGGACTAGGAAATCAAGCACAGGGAGCATGTTTTATATTTTTGTACCTTTAGCTTAGTGCCTGGTTCATAATAGGTTAAGATACATATGTTAAATGGATGGATGAGTGGGTGGGGGGTAGATGGATGGATAGAGGGTGGGTGGGTAGATGGATGAATGGAAGGATGGTTGAGTATGTGTGGGGATGGGGGGTGGTTAGATGGATGTATGGATGGATGGATGGATGAATGAATCCATGGAGGGGCAGGTGGTTGGATGGATGGATGGATGGATGGATAAATAAAAGTCTGGCTTTCACAGTGGCTAACAGTGTGCAACCAGGTTTGAATTCCATCTCTGCTACTTAATGCTGTGTGATCTTTGGAAAGTCATTTAACCTCTCTCTAGTTTGCCACCTGTTAATGGGGTTTATAATAATACAGTGGTGACGATTAAATAATTCAATACCTAGGGAAGAGCGCCACCAGTTAGGAAGAGCTATGGGAAGTGTTAGCCTTTATTATGGTTTGTCTGCCTTCGACGACTCAGCTAGCCTTTGTGAGTCTCAGTATCTCTGAGGAAATCCAGTGTCCACCTCAGAGGCATTATCAAGATTAAGGGGCTAGTGTGGTCAAGTGAAATAGCAAAGGGGGTTCTTCCTAAATATCTGTCAGCATAGGGTAGATATTGGGCCAACCAGGCCAGATGGAGGAGTAGAGAATTGAGATCTCAGATTCAGAAGATGGAGCACTATGCATTAGAACTCTGAGGGGCCCCATCCTGGACCCACTCACTCCATCAGAAAGCCAGAGGAAGGCACCTGTGTCTTTCCACTCCTTCAGGTGAGGTTCCGGGGTTCCAGACACCTGGCCTTCATCTCCTGATGGTCCTTTGCTAGCAAAGGGCTCTACCAAGCAGGACCCCCAACTGGATCTGGGGGCCAAGAGGCCCCACGGAGGCCTCCCCATGGCCTGCTGAGCAGCAGCAGCCCTGGTGAGGTGGTGTGGGGAGCCGGAGCTGACACTCCGAATTACAATCTAATAGCTTACCACGCTTCCCTCGCACACAGCGGCAAAGGTTACCGTGCAATTACGTGTCGCTACATACAAATGACAGAGCAGTTACGGTTACTTTACCAATTACAGGGAAATTGCTCCCACTCTGCAGAGAGACTGGCACTCTGAAAAGCTCTATCATCTCCACAGAAAGGGGATTTTCAATGCTGCCAGTTTCCTTCCTCAGGCAGTGCCCCCAGGATCCGGGGCAGAGCTGCAAAGCAGCACCCAAGGATCTCAGAAGTGTCTCATGGTCTCTGTGGGGCTCCCTGAGAAGGGCTACAGGTGGGGGCAGACCCTGGAGCCCCTCTGTAGTGACCCCCAAGTCCAAGTCCCAGTGACAGACGCTAACGGCTATGCCAACCCATGCTGAGGACCAGAGGGGATGGGGAGGAGTTGGTGCCTGATCCTAAAATCACCCCTGACCCCTGCTAGCATGGCCTCTGCTCTGTTCCCCTGGCACCTCCCCTGCCACAGGGAGCTGTTTTAGCCCTGGCCTGTGGTTGTCCCACCTTTGCAGAAACCCCCCATTGAGTCCTTATTATGGAGAGGTCAGAACTAGGCCAGAGCTCAGTGGTCCAGATGCAGTGCTAACGAGGGAGAGGTCAGCAGGTCCATCCCCCTGTGGGTCAATTAGCTGAGCTCTGGGACAGTCTCTTCCATAGCCACAGGCTGCCCATCTTACCCCAGGCATCCACTGTTAACAAATATCCCAAAGTGATCCAAAAAAGCAGGCCAGGTGAGCCAGTAGGATGGATGGATGGATGGATGGATGGATGGATGGATGGATGGATGGATGGATGGATGCGGGATGCTGCCGACTGTTTGGACCGCAGATGCACCTGTCTGGCTGCCCTGAACCCCAGGATGAGAAATTCTAAGTCAGCCTTGACCTCACCTTGTTCTATGGGCAGCACCTATGGTCCAGCAAAGAGAAAGGTCCTTACACCTGGGAGCAAACCAGCCCCCGTCTCCTTCCCAAATGGGACAGTGTTGTACAATCTCACTCATGGTGTCCTGAGCA